>NC_140939.1:61540934-61980934 GCF_014529385.1 Adiantum capillus-veneris
TTGTCGGCTACCCATGAACCTAGCACTTCAACACTTGTAGTTGCAGCAAGCAGTAATATTGCAAGTACTCAACCTGCATGACCTAAGAGTACATATCAATGGGTCCCCAAGGCCTTACTTCCAACTACCTCAACCCTCCCATCCATTCCAAGAAAAAATTTCCCGGGAAAACCAAGAGCGCGCCCTAGGAGAGTCAAGACCAAATCACGATGGATTCCAAAACAACTATTAGAAGCCCAAGGCTACTATGATGGAAATGAGCAAATTTGGGTACCTAAACGTAAAATGTGTCCTTCCCTATCGACAACAAACCCATATGAGTCAAACAGTGTAACGCTCAAGCCAATGGCAGACCGTGGGAAGGGAAAGATCACAGAATGCTACACACCTAGTCCAGAGCTAGTTTGGGCTCCAAGGGAAAACCAATTTATTCCACCTAGCTCAGGAAGGGGGGAGTTCCATGAAGCTTCTAGCTCCTCATGTAATACATCCATAGAGGTAAAAGCTTCTACACAGCCTCCATCTATAGTAGTGGACCTCCATGAAGCTACAAAAGAATCCACACCTCCCAGTGTTCAAGAATCACCTGATGAACCACTTCAAGTTCGATCCTAGGAGAGTACCTTACCACCCTTGCAACTTGACGAGGCACCTAGGGTAATAGAAAAATACTGGCAAAAATCCTCACCTATTACCAACTGGAACAATTGGTTTCAAAGGGTGACGACATCATTTCAAACGGTATGATCTACCCAAGGAAGGGGGGAGTGTTTGTGGACATCCATTATTCACTTGCTTCCCTCTCAACCTTTCCCCCTGACCCCTTAATCTCCAATCTTAGGGAATGTATATATAAAGCCTTATACTCACAAAAACAAGATAAAAAAGTAAAAGAGCAAGAGCCATAACACAAAATCATAAAACCAAATTATGCACAAGAACACGAACCTTGTAATATTTGCACTCTAACCATCATCTATTTGCGTGTACAGATATGGCTAGTACGCTAGAGTCATCCACTCCTGCCTTGGGTGAGAGGTACCCTCGTTACTTTTCACAAATATTTCACATGGTCTTTCCAGTGCTTGCATGTGAATGGGATTTGATAGGTACGCTAGCATGTGAGAGGAATTTTGAGGAGTTAGAATGGCTGATACGTCTCTTGACCACGTCTGATTTAGTAGAGAGCGTTTCTCCCATTGCACAAGCCTACCCTTTTGACCAAGATGACTATAGGCGTCTAGTGACCTTCTTAGTAAACATGGGCACCTATGATGAAGAAGAAAATTTACACGACTACACGGATGGCACATATGGTCTCATGGATGATGACTTTGTTTATCTCGATGACGAGGATAGGGGTTTAGCCTTAGGGTTTCCCCCCAACCTCTACAATATCCTATTCCCTTGACTCTCTAGGGGGAGTGCAAATAATTAAGTTAGGGTTCCTTATGTTTTTTGTTGTGTTCAATAAGTGTTGGTACCTTTTTCCACTAATGTGCCTCCTAGAGGTATTCCTTTTGTTTCCTAGTGTGTACAAGAGCGTGTTGCTATTGGTAGGATTTGGACCTTCATGGAATCTTTATCTCGACTCACTCTTCAAATCAAGCGCGACCATCGACACAAACAGGTGTTTCTTGTCCATTAGCATTGCCCCTTATCTTTTTTGCATCTATGATTGTCTGCTTTAATTGTGATTGGTAGCCTAATATTCACCGCATTTGCTTAGTATCAAACATTTAATTCAATGTAATTTTTTGTCATAATCACTTGTCTAGGTTTAAAAATCAAGCAGTCCGACAAACTAGTTTGACCAAGTTAGGTGTTAGAAATCTTCTCTTAATACCATGGGGAATGCCTTCCTAATAATCAATGGTTACTTAGGTTCTTAATCTGATTTAGGCAGCATTGTGTGAAATGTACTAGGGTTTTCTAGTGGGCTTGACCCTATTTGAGCCTGGGGAGGTGTATCAGTGTTATATGACCCCCCAAAGTTACAAAATTAAAATGCTGAAAATAAACAAACAAAAAATCAAAGTGCCACACTGTAAAATCTTAAGCTGGAAGAGAAATCTCAGCTTGATTTGGTACTTCACTCACATGTATTGCCTATGGTACTAGAGCCCTAGAGTTTCCCAGTATGGGCGCTTTTCCTTGAAAAGCAAAAAACCCAAGGCATACAAAATAAGCACACACATCAAATTGAATCACTGTGAAAACACTTTGGGGGGTCAAAGAAAAGGTAATCAGTCAGGCGATGATTTCATGAGAAATTCCTTTTATCGTAGCTTAACTACAAGGTCCTCTAAATATAGCCTCTACTCAGCCCTCGAACATGAAATACTTGGCTCGCGCGATTAAACAACTTAATTGACCAGAGAAAATTAAGAAGCTTACCCATGGTATTAATATTCGATCTCTAGTGCCTTTCGACCGTCAAATTAGCGACTCCATACTTGTTTAATTTTTTACCTTTACATCTATTTATGCATTTGATTACATTGCAATTTAATGTTCATTGCTGACAAATTGTTGAAAATTCTTTTACCAATCAATTTGTCTACCTAAAACTTCATATGCTTTTTAATCACTTATGAGAATGCAATTACTGTACCAATAATGTTTGATTTTGCAGTGACTGAAGAAGGCTAAGGACATTCATCTCAAATTCTCTTCCACCTCGACGAACGAGCTTCAACTCAATAGCTTCCGAGGATGGAATCTAAATCAGGAAGGGGAGCATGTTAACCCTCACGGCTCACGGATACCCCATCACCTACGACGGACGTGTATTATGTATTTGGTAGAGTCAGGTACCGGGCTTGTCGGACCAATAGGAAAAGGGTAAGAGTGATCGCCGATGAGAGGCGCACTCTAAATTGGACATTCAAGGGATTAGTTAGCTAAGCATGGGTGCCCAAGTGTGAATGGGGTGAGCTCATATAAAAGCCAACTAAACCTAAAATTCATTCATTCTCTCATTTGTGCAATAGAAGAGTGCTCTTGCTCCATCTCCATCTCCATCTTCTTCTTCTTCACCTCCTTGTGTGCGTGTGTATGTGAGAGAGAGAGAGAGAGAGAGTGTGTGTGTGTGTGTGTGTGTGCGATCAAGCATTACGAAGGCACGACGGCGGCGAAGCGGTTGAGCGCGGCACGACTGCAGCTTCTTCTTCATCGCGGCGAGGAATCCACCACGAAGGCGAGCATAGAGCGGTGAGTGACACACCCTTTGCTCTCTTGAGCTTGCTAGATTAGTCTTGTTGTGTGCTTGGAGCCATTTGTGGCTCACACACGGTGTATCAGCAAGTCCCTTGCTTCGATAGTGCGGCAAGGAGTGCACATAGGCTTAGACAACATTTCACAATTATGCATAAGTCCAAAAGAGTATAATTTCCATCTTTTAGAAGCACATGTTCAGGACTTGGCATTTCATTGCTCGCAAACAAAAACATATCAATGCTTGAAACAATTAGGAGTTTACTGGCCAAATATGTGCGTTGATGTTCATGAGTATGTTATTAATTGTGCTACATGCATATCTACACTACCAATAGAACATGCAACACTGTTTCGGTTGACAATTGCACCCGAATTGAGTCAATATCTATTTGACTACCTAACAACAAGAACATTCCTAAAAATACCTCTAGAGCACGTCAAAGAGCTATAGAAGTAGAGGCTAGAAACTTCAAATTGATTGAAAACTATCTCTATAAGAGAGAAAAGGATAATCAACTCAGGATACATCCAACGAAAAGCACATATTTGCCAATCTTAATGCAGGCACACGGAGATATAAACAAACGCCATTTCACAAGGGATAAGATGGCAAAAGTTGTCTTGACCGCATTAGAATATGTGTGAAAAGATGTGATTCTTTTCAACGTACCAAATTTCCAATAAAGGGATGAGATCCTATGATGGGAACCAAAGATTTTTCTAAGTGGGGTATAGACTTTGTAGGACCAATTTCACCTCCCGCTTACAGGACTCACGCCCAATATATCCTTGTTGCCACAGACTATCTCACTAAATGGATTGAAGCAAAAGCCAAACAAAAAGCAGATGCAAGGACCATTGCACCAATTATATATGAACATGTCTTTGTTACATATGGTATACCAATAGAACTTGTCAGTGATCGTGGCACACATTTCATTAATGAAGTTATTGACAATCTTCTGGATGAATTCATGGTATTTCATAAGAAGTCTGCTCCATACCATCCACAGGCTAAATCTACAAACAAAACCTTATGCCTTGTATTGACTAAAATAGTATCTGAATCACGGACAGATTGGGATCAAAAGTTGCACTCTACATTGTGGGCTTATAGGAGAGCTTATAGGACATCTATTGGAACAACACCGTATAACATGGTGTTTGATCTTAATTCTATCTTGCCCGTCAAGTTTTTAATCCAACGCTAAGGGTAGCTAAGCAACTGGAATGGACAAGCCATGAATTGTCTTTGAGAAAAGATGACCTTAAGAAAGCTAGATAAGCTCCGCTTGAAAGCCGTAGCTTCTATCTACACTCAGAAAAGAAGACAAAAGGAGTTTTTTTATAAGCATGTACGCTCAAAGAATTTAAAATAGGAGATTATGTCCTGGTTTATACATTAAAACAACATGCAAAGAAACTCAAAAAGTGAGGGATGGGCCCTTTGTGATCAAAGATTTGTCACCAAGTGGGGATGTCAAGCTTACTACATTAGATGGGGAAGAAATGCCCAATTGGATTAGTGGATGTCGGCTTAAAAAGTATCATTTGCCACTAACCCAAAATATGCTTCAAAAAATCCATGAGGAGAAGAAAAGGACTCAAGAAAAGCAGTGCATAGTCGCAGAAGCTCAAGCAAAAGCAAAGGAACGAGTGGAAAAGAGAAAGCTTCGACGACAAAGGCAACAGCGGACCACCACTACAGATCAATGCACTGAAAGTAACAGAATTTGATGAAAAGAATGCAGTGGATCCAAAAATCAAAGTCAAGATTGGAGGCAATCAAATGGCACCAAATGCATTTCTAGATTCAGGAGCTCAAGGAAATCTTATTTCCTACATCTTATACAAGCAGCTTGCACTTGAGAAAAAGCTCCAACCCAAACAACAGGACATTCAAAGCTATTTAGAGCATTCAATCAATGCAATGGGTTGGAAAGTCATACTTGTGGAAATTAACCAATATGTCTATTCGCATAAATTTTATGTGGTAGAAGACGAGCAAGAGTAGTATCCATTATTGCTCGGTCATTCATGCCAGAGAAAGTACAATGTATAAATTTATTGGATCTCTAATACAGTCAACATTGAACATGCAAAGGAAAGCCATGTGTTTCCATTTGCTACACACAAAACTGATAAACCATCAGTAGCGGAGTCAAGAGATAAGGGCAAACAACCCTTCCTTACAACAGTTCAGCAATGGATACCAAAGAGCAATTCAACACAAATCACTTCTTTGTATATCCCACCCAAGGTAGTTATGGCCAAAAAAAAGAGAAAATGTCAATGAATATGTCATGGAAACCCACAAAGCAAAGGCAGTTGTCATAGCCGGAAACATCACATAAGTAGGTCTAGATCAAGAAGGATGAAGTCACAAAGTTTAGGTAGACCATGATCACAACCACCCCTAAACTGACATACAATACACCTAAAAAACCAAACCCATAGTATATCAAAAAAGTATGGGTGCCAAAGAAGTTGATTGCAATCCAAGCCAATTGAGAGTAGCTCTAGATTCCAAACAGACAGGGCAGTGAACTCCCTTTAGTACAAACACTTAAGATCCAACCAAACCCAAATCCCAGACAACCAAAAAAAAAAAGAGAAGAAGATTTGGGTACCCAATAGCTTATGGCAAAATCAAAAGAGTCAACCTCGGATTTGGATTCTTAAACAAAAGACCAAGCATACAACATATTTGGACCTTGGAGTCAAACAAGTATGCAACCACATGACACAAGATGGACCAGCATTACAAGAGCATCCAATGTCAGTTAAACAAAGAGTGGCATAATTATAATGCTTATTATTTCACTGTTCTAATGCAAGAGATGCAATACCAAGAAACCTTAGCATCAAATGCCAATAAGCATATTGCTTATACCCTCCTCTTGCACAACATTAATTTTTTTCATGCATTGACTGAGTATTCATATAGGGCTACACTACATGGCCTACATTAGCACAATGTTGATAAACATACACCACACATACCCTAGGGCAATAACTGTCATCCAAGAGGACTCCAACTAGGAGGGGGGGA
This sequence comes from Adiantum capillus-veneris, assembly GCF_014529385.1. Lineage (NCBI taxonomy): Eukaryota > Viridiplantae > Streptophyta > Polypodiopsida > Polypodiales > Pteridaceae > Adiantum > Adiantum capillus-veneris. Next base: position 61,547,206 of record NC_140939.1, read on the forward strand.
GGCAATGTCAATGCAAATCCACAACAAGCATAAAAGAGTGCAAAAAAGTGTTTTCTATGATTTTGGGTTTGTTGTGTTTGATTGTGAAGATTTTTGGTGAATCCAAGTACTCATGCCCTTATCTAACTTAAATCTACAAATATATGAGGACAAATGCCAAAAATGAGCCTTTAGGTGTATTTGTGTGTTTCAATAACAATATACAATATACACCAAAGAATCCTTTTATGTCACAAAAGTCACTAGAAACTATGTTAATGAAAAGGTGGTATAATTCCCATTCATAGTACAGAACGGTCTTTATACATAAGTACTGAAATCAAGAGCTAGAAGATATAATAGTCTGCTATCTTCAAGCCAAGGAACTTTGAAAATCATAGTTGAGAAAGTAACCCTCACAAGGGTTTTCAATCTCTAAAAAATAACCGAACAATGGATGATCTTCTGTTATTGATGCAGTTGTCGTTGTAATCCCACGGAAAGAATCTCTTACCTGTCACCATCCAAGAAACACAAGCCTATCAGAATTGGCATTACTTGGGAAGACAGGTGTCAACGACTCCCTCCCCTTGTTATTGGTGTCCAAAATTACAACAAACACTAACAACGTAACATAGATCAAATATTATGTTAAGAGAATGAGCCATTTATTTATGTTACTCTTTACATCCTTTAATTTCAAGGAAAAATCGGACAACATCTCCTTTGTGAATTGGATCATTTCTCAACATTCCAATCTAATGCCATCTCATCTGAGACCCCCACTTAAGGATTAAGGCTCTTTTTACATCACTAGACAAATTTCAAATAAATTACAAACATATGTTTTTATTATGCATCAAAAAAGGATAGCATCAAAAAGTACTTTACATTTGTAAATTCACCATCATATACTCACCTTCATTAAGAGTGAGTTCCTGTATATAAAGATATATTACTGTAAAGAAATTTCCTTCTCAAAAAGCTTTCAAAATTCAATTCCCACAAGAAAGTGCTAGTTGCAGCTCAAAACCCATAAAATCTTGATCCGCAAGAATGTAAATTTCTATGTCAAAAAAAGATGAGTGTTCAGCTTTAAAACCTAAGAGCCTTTCCCTATAATTCCAAGATGTCATTACCAGCTTCGAGAGAGTACCACTTAAAGAGGGAGTACAACATCAAAATTAGGAATATTCATCAGTAGTCAAAGGAAAGTATCAGCTAATCCCATGAGCATGCGAAAGTCCAAGGTATATTACGGATGGTAGAGAATCAAACCCAGTTTCCTAGCTTCAAGAATAGAATTTTTGTCCGACAAATAATGTTCACATGATCATGCTTGCCTATCCTCCCCTAAAAGTTGATGTTACATAAGATGATGTATGCTCATGCAAGCCAATAACATATAACTATCAAGTCAGTAACATATATCCAATGAGAATTTAACTATAGCAACAAAAATCCAGCTAAATGTCTGATGCAATGTATATGGACTGCAGGATCCAAATAATGCAATAGAAATCCTGCTCACAAATGTTCATTCACAAGAGTATTACCATAGTTTCTAGCATATGCCATTATCAGTGCTAAAGAATCCCAAACGTAGTCGACCAGAGTCATGTTGATAGGTAGATGTTCGAGTCACTCTTTTCAGTCCGCATGTGATAGTTAGAACTAAAACCATGTTTATGCTAAGCCCAAAGGCCAAACGATGTATATTCTCCATTAAAGTACAATTAAAAAGGCCAAATATACTCGCAATAGACTGCCAGGGATGGAAAGATCTCAATACCATCATATACTAATAAGGTAGAATATTGCAGGAGACGCATTCTTTAGAAAAAATAAAAATTATCAAATTTTTGAGTAGGTGCATAGACACCTACCTGTATGGTGATCCAGCTTTGGTCATAGACTATTGACTTGGTGCAGAGATGAATACTTCTATTCTTCCAAGTGTTGGAAAGGGGCAAGGCGAAGAAGTGAACCCAATGCGAAGATGCCAAAATTTGTCATCTGGATGGGGTAAACCTGCTCGTAGAGACGCATCCTTGTGATACACCAAGAGCAAACCGTATACTCAAGAGTAGTGCAAGACCTGTAATTGAGAAGTTCTAGAATGCCCACATGTGTGTGATCGAGGATTGATCACAGTGCTCATGTGTGTGTGTGTGTGTGTGTGTGTGTGTGTGTGTGTGTGTGTGTGTGTGTGTGTGTGTGTGTGTGTGTGTGTGTGTGTGTGTGTGTGTGTGTGTGTGTGTGTGTGTGTGTGTGTAGAGAGTGCTCATATCTTGCTGCCAAACCCTTGTAGATGGTCCTCTACTAGCCATGTGTGTGTGTGTTTAAGTATGAAAAATCCCCTCATAATTGAACCATACTTAAACCATTGTATTAAATAATATATTAAATAACAATATTTTAAAACAATGTCATAAATCATTTCATATACACCAATACAACTTTCTGTATCTAATGGATAATAGAATCATTTAGATCAGAAATTTGATCTTTGATTATTACAATATAATATCTTAGTGTTGTATCTTATGTGCCCATCCTTTGGGATGAGATTCCACTACATCAACATGTAGAAGGATCCAGCTGGTACATTAGCTGGTAAATTGGACGATCTTCCATTACTGCTGCAGTTTCCGTTGTAATCCCAAGGAAAGAATCTCTTAACTGCCACCATCCAAGAAACACAAGCCTGTTAGAACTAGCATTACTTGGGAAGACAGGTGTCAACGACTCCCTCCCCTTGTTATTGGTGTCAAAAATTACAATACAAACTACCACCATAACAAAGATCTAATATCAATTTTGAGCCATATGCTAATGTTTACATCTTTTAATGCTAGAAAAAAATGGACAGCATCTCCTTTGTAAATTGGATCAATTTTCAAAAGTCCAGTCTACTACCATCTCTTCCGAGACCCCCACTTGAGGATTAAGGCTCTTTTAATTTGAACAAACTTCAAAGTAAAACATTTGTGTTAAAAATTATGTACTTATCCACGAGCATCAAAAAGTACTTTGTAATTGGGAAGTCACCACTATATACTTACCTTCACTAGAAGTGATTTCCTGCATACAAAGATAGAAGTACATGTCTTTAAGGCCATTTTGCTAGGTGGATGTTTTAAGTTGGACAGCATATTATTTACATACAAATAGTATTTCAAAAATTCCGGTCATTACCACTTCCTCGAAGATCCTTACCAGAGGCACAAGTATATTTATGCTAATGATAGTCATTCCCCATCCATACATTTATTATTACTTTTGCCAAGTTTTGAGAGTAAGCAAATATCTCTGTGATAAAAAAGCCAATGCCTAAAATTGATTAACTCCAAGTCTAAAGGGTAATTTAGACCAATCAGGTCACCCCATTTCCGTATTACAACTCTGAGTGCCAAACCCCATACATACTCCGATACATACACTTTAGTGTCGACTTCTAGTAACCAAATGACTAATGTAGTTAGCAATCCAGGTAGATATCAGGGCCAATGGATCCCCAACTCCGGTCCATCAACTCAGGCAAACTCACATCAGTGAATAGAAAATCCAGAAACTTCAAATTATGTTAAGTACAAAACCCAGAAATGGACACTACAACTTGCAGGTTTCAAATGTTTTTCTTTCCAACATACCTTCTAAGAACTTGTTACTTATCAAAAACCCAAAATATACTGAGTAGGTGCAATTGTGATCATGTCAAAATCGCTCAGTCACAGGTATGCTACAATATATCAGCACCAGTAAAGTGTCCATTATCAACTCAAGACACTGACTATGCAAAAGGATACTACCTCCAGCCCAATCTCTAGTGTAAGATTAGGACTTTTGTGTTTAGTGGACGCTTTTCGAGAAACATTCCCAAAGAACCATCTGATATTATATGCAAGCAAAGCACCAGGGTATGGCCAATCGGAACTATGTATGCAAAAATTTCGGCAGCATTTCCTTTGTTTATGCTCAGTCATTTCAAAAAAGATCAGTCTATGCCATCTCCCACGAGACCCTCACATGAGGTTGTATGCAACAAATAGTGACAATCATTTCCTAAGACAAATAGTGTCTTTTATTTTAGTTTAATCCAACCTTGTTGCATTTAGGTCAAATGATAAGTCTGATAAACCATCCGAACTCTATATGAATTGCAACATGAGAAATAAAAACCATATTTGTCATTAAGTTCAACTGATTAGCTGTGAAAACCAAAAAACCTTGTACACTTTCTCAAAATCATGAGCAAAAAAACTGTTTTAAGATAATCTAACTACGGACTGAGTTCGAGGCTATTATACATCTAGTGAGCTTGCAAACATTAGAAATTTGTACCGTTTCCAAAGCATGTTACCCATCCTAAGTAGGTGCATAGGCACCTACCTGTTATGCTGACGTCGAAGTGTGGCTATTGGTTGCGGCTAGAATTGCCTCCATTGTAGCATAGCGAATATGGACTGCATGTACCAATAGGAAGGTCATCTCGGCAGAATGCACCATGGAAGATCCTCAGTAGCTGAATCATCCACTAGGTTGTGTGTGTGTGTGTGTGTGTGTGTGCGTGTGTGTGTGTGTGTGAAAAGTATGCTCCAACTTTTCAGCAAGAATGAGTTCATGAACAGAGCCGTAGCCTGCGTATCTTGAGCAGCAAACCCCATCCTATCAGTAAGAGAAGAGGGAGATTCAGTTATGGGCGGGTATGTGTGAGCGCGTGCGAGTACCTAGTGTCTGTGTGTGCTCTCTCCTGCCTTCGCTCGCGGGACAGAACCGAACCAGAAGAGGAAAGAAAGATAGGCCGCTTATCTGCGAGAACCAACCAATGAAGGTGCTATAATTATGCATGCTCGACTTCCAGTGCGTGTGTGTGTGTGTGTGTGTGTGTGTGTGTGTGTGTGTGTGTGTGTGTGTGTGTGTGTGTGTGTGTGTGTGTGTGTGTGTGTGTGTGTGTGTGTGTGTGTGTGTGTGTGTGTGTGTGTGTGTGTTGCCTACCATATAAATTATTTAGCATTGAATGCCAAATGGGCTTTTAGTTAAAACTAGCCCCTACTAGTTATACCACTAGCTTAGGATGTAATCACTAGATTATGAGTGAGGTAGTGATGTAATCTTTTTAAGATGTATGATGCATGCACCAAACCACACAAAGTGAGTGGGTGGGTGGTTATCAGTAATTGCTTGTGTCAAAGTACGTGTGATCTGGGTTTAGCAGATCTGGGTGACTATCATTGAGAAGGGTGGGCAACACCAGGATGTATCACCAAACCAAGAGATCCCACAAGGACTTCCAGAATGCCGTCATAGTGTAGATATAGGAATCGATGCTGTCAGCTCGTAGAGTGAGACAAAGGTAGTGACTAGAGAAGGGCCAAAATAGAGAATAGTACCTATATTTAATAAGAAAGGGTGTGTGTGGGTGTATACATCTGGTAGACATTTGGTACCATGAGCAATTCCATGTGGTCTTCTCTAGAGACACAGTGAAATTTTTCTAGAGCATAGTAGCTCTAGGTTAGCACACCAAAAAGGGAAGCTGTCGGCAAAGGGTTAGCCAACGACTTGTGAGCTAGATAAGTGTGTAAGTGTGTGTGTGTGTGTGTGTGTGTGTGTGTGTGTGTGTGTGTGTGTGTGTGTGTGTGTGTGTGTGTGTGTGTGTGTGTGTGTGTGTGTGTGTGTGTGTTGAACGATCATCCTGCATCAGTGTTGAGCCTATTAGGGCGAGTGGAGATGGTGGTATTCGAATTCCCTTTGATCAGGTAAGCAAGGAGAGAGCGAAAATGCATCTACAGCATATGCGCTAGGCAGGACACATTTATGCATATGTAACAAGATAGGGTATCCACCAAAACTCGGTACCCAATGCCCATGTGCAAGTGATGAAGGCATCCACATGTCCTTAATGAGAGGTGGGTTATGCATATGTAACAAGATAGGGTATCCACCTGTTCACAACTCCAGATAATCCAAAAGACACATCATCAAATAGCACGAGTTGCATAGAAGAATATGTAAAGCACTCAGTAAACCAAGCTATTATCAATCGTGCATGTGTGTGGGGAAAGAGAAGGAGCTTGAAAGAAGTTCCAAGACGAATAATGCCCACTAATTTAGTACACTATAGTTACTATTTGCTTTATTGATTGTGCATGTGTGTGGGGAGAGATAAGGGGCTTGAAAGCAGCTCAAAGATAAATAGTGCCCATTAATTGTCATTGAGACCTATAAATCAAAATATCTATTTATTGAGGGTGAAGAGGGAAGCACTAATACCCACCAACATGCATGCATGTATAGTGAGAATACAAGAGGGAATCAAAGCCATACAAGGTGTATAAGACTAAAGTTGATCGTACCAGAATATGCCTTTTCTCATAAACACCAACCAAGCCCAAGTGTGCCATGTGTATATACCTCCACTTCCAACTGGCAGGAGTTGTTGTCCACATAACTCAATGTCAATAATTGGCTAAAAGTTGATACAACCAACCCTTGCATACATGTCTTTACTAAGCCATCCTATGTGGATCAATCTTTGAGTGTGTTGTCATAGATTTCCTTCAGACGGAAGGCGTGAAAGGCTTAGCTATATTTGGCTAAGGGCAAGTGGAGTGATTGTATAGCCTATAAGCTGTGTGTGTGTGTGTGTGTGTGTGTGTGTGTGTGTGTGTGTGTGTGTGTGTGTGTGTGTGTGTGTGTGTGTGTGTGTGTGTGTGTGTACCCGCCCTAACCTAGGCGCCATACACAATGGGTTGGCAGTAGGCTCATTGTGTATGGGCCTACTGCCTTGTGAAGTAGATGAGAGTAACAAAAGTTGAGTATGAAGCATTATCAGAGATGTGTCAAGTCAAATTTTTCTTGAAGAGGGTAAAATCAGTTTTATCAACAAAGTATCTAAAATTGTCTTCAAGGAAGACCTTACTCCTCTAGGAGTTTTAAGGCTTTGGTAGCCAGTTTGAAACACCTGTTCACAGCTCCACCTAAGCCAAAAGGCACATCATCAAATAGCACGAGTTGCATAGAAGAATATGTAAAGCATTCAGTAAACCAAGCTATTATCAATCATGCATGTGTGTCGAGAAAGAGAAGGAGCTCGAAAGCAGTTCCACGACGGATAATGACCACTAATTTAGTACATTATAGTTACTATTTGCTTTATTGATCGTGCATGTGTGTGGGGAGAGATAAGGGGCTTGAAAGCAGTTCAAAGATAAATAGTGCCCATTAATTGTCATTGAGACCTATAAATTGAAATATCTGTTTATTGAGGGTGAAGAGGGAAGCACTAATACCCACCAACATGCATGCATGTATAGTTAGAATACAAGAGGGAATCAAATCCATACAAGGTGTATAAGACTAAAGTTGATCGTACCAAAATATGCCTTTTCTCATTAACACCAACCAAACCCAAGTGTGCCATGTGTATATACCTCCACTTCCAACTGGCAGGAGTTGTTGTCCACATAATTCAATGTCAATAATTGGCTAAAAGTTGATACAAGCAACCCTTGCATACATGTATTTACTAAGCTATCCTATGTGGATCAATCTTTGAGTGTGTTGTCATAGATTTCCTTCAGAAGGAAGCCGTGAAAGGCTTAGCTATATTTGGCTAAGGGCAAGTGGAGTGATTGTATAGTCTATAAGTTGTGTGTGTGTGTGTGTGTGTGTGTGTGTGTGTGTGTGTGTGTGTGTGTGTGTGTGTGTGTGTGTGTGTGTGTGTGTGTGTGTGTGTGTGTGTGTGTTTTAAAATAGTAATTTTTTTATCTAAAATATGATAAAATGGAGTAATCTGGCCAAAGATATTATAAATAATATACATGGTAGCTTATTGTACTATTTTTTATATTTTTTGATTTATTGGTATTTTTGAAATTGATTTGCTATTTATATTTTATTTTTACACTTTTTTGAAGAAGAAAAAGAAAGAAAAATAGAAAAAAGCAAGTGAGATGGTAATGTAATGACAAAAGAAACGTATGGGGTGTTCAACAAGTCAAGGGTAACATAAATGAAGTCAGGGTACAATTATGAGAACGTTGTGCCGAAAAGTCCAATCCGATCAATTTTTGGAAAAAAATGACAAAATTTCCAGAAGTTGGGCAAACGGAGTCCAAATTGAGAAATTTTTTAACCTAAAGTGCATTTCTCAACAAGATAGAAGCAAATTTTGTGGCAAGTAATTTGAGACCCCCGATATAAGATATTTTGACCCCACTTACTAGCTCATTTTCACTATTCACACTTAGAGAGAGCTTGAGAGACCTAAGGCACGTGGAACTTCTACGGCTTTGTATGATGCCCATGACACATCGATCGGTGCCAAATATAAAATGTAGTCTCCTTACCATGTGCTCTTCATGTTCAATGCTAACTTCAACATGAAAAACTAACAAAAGTGGCTACGTGGCATCGGCGGGTAGAGAGAGAAACGGGACCGTAACTTGATAACCACTAATCCAATAGCTACAAGACTTGATAGGGGGTTGCCCCTAAGCTAGATGAACATGCCTATGCCATTCGATACTAGTTTAGGTCAGAAATAAAAACCCTAACATTCTCGAACCCTGTAGAAGCTAAACTAATGAACTTTAAAGTTGAACCAAAGTTGGAAGGGCTTAGGGCACTAGTACAGATCTTCCCATGCATCAAAACAAAAAAAAAATATCCCAGACATCATACACATATGATGTCTAATGGGCCTTTTTACACATGCAGAGGATAATTTTTCCACACCAGCCTCTTTATCATGATCATTACAGCTCACATATCAAGTCTCATGCAAATTGGACCACATAAAGCCACCATTTGGTCAAAAACCGCTAAGTTAGAGTCCTCAAGTGAAATATGGTCTTATCCATAGAAAGAATGCTCCAAACTCAGGGAAACTTGACACAAGGCATGTACATGGCTTAAACATCCTATCCCAATGCTCATATATCAATTTTACTTCTAAGACCTATTGAATAGAGACTCTATCAGCATATTGATTATCTAGAATTCAATATCATATCACATTTAGCCTATACACTAAGTTGGCATGGTTGGACATGTTTTGGTCATTATACACCTCATATTACAAATTCAAGTGCGAGAAACACCTTACATGTTCTTGGGCACATGAATACATGTCCAAATTCAATTTTGAACACATCAAAGTGATGCACACATCATGAGCAAGCTATACATCAAGTTGGTACATGCAAACTTGTTCGATGCCAAGAGTGGTGCCAGGGGGTGATATGGCTGAAGACAATTGTAGTGCAGAAGGCTAGAGCAGGTGTGGAGGACCTAGGCTCATGCAATTTTTTAGGCCAAAAGGGCTCCAAGTGTGCCAATTAGGATGATCAATCAAAGTGTCCAAAAGGCAAGGATAATGCTTGGGAATGTAGTGCTCGAGCTTCTCTAGAAGCCCGTCTATGTGGCTTGTCAAAGAGGAGTATGAAATGCACTTGTCAGCCTCAGACTTGGGCATCGTCCAAACTAAGCTAGAACAATTTTTATGACTTTTTAATGGATTGGTGCAACTAGTGAGTCAAGAATTATTGACTTTTGCACATTGGTTGTCTCTTTTTACACTCTTTTGCACACAAATGCATCTTGTGGTTATCTAGTGGCCTATTGCCTTTGTAAGTCCCAAAAACTATGATTTGACTCGATAACCTAACCCCCATGGTCTACTAAACCTACTTGTAAAGTTTGGTAGCTTTTAGTCAAGTTTTTGCCACCTTGGTGCAAAAGAAGTTTTGTTGGCTATCTTACCAAATTTGATGATTTGGTGGTCATTTTGAACCCACATTGGTGGTCCAAGCACATGCAAATGTTCCCACAAGCATTCTAAAGCTATTGGTGCAGTCAAAATTCAATTCTAAGCACTTGGTCACTAGGTCACTATTGCACCTTGACTAAATTGACTTTTGTCCTCATATAATTGTCCTAAAGTAGACCTTGAACCTACACTTCAAATTTCGCATGGAATGGAACTCAAATTTGTTCCCTACGGCCATTTTTTTGCTATTTTGAAAGGCAACCATTTTGAATTTGCAATTTTCCCTACCCTCCCAACGGTCTTTGTGCTATTTTGAAAGGTTGTTATTTTAAATCTTCTATTTTCCCTACCCTCCCAACGGTCTTTGTGACAAAATCATGAATAAAAATTTTCGTTAACATACTAAGATTGTACCTCTCATGTATGCTTTGGGTAAAGGTGACCATCGATGACGTATACAAACATAGAAGTCTTCAGCAAAGGAGCTCTCTCTCTCTCTCTCTCTCTCTCTCTCTCTCTCTCTCTCTCTCTCTCTCTCTCTCTCTCTCTCTCTCTCTCTCTCTCTCTCTCTCTCTCTCTCTCTCTCTCTCTCTCTCTCTCTCTCTCTCTCTCTCTCTCTCTCTCTCTCTCTCTCTCTCTCTCTCTCTCTCTCTCAGCACAAATGAGCTAGAAATTGGTTTTCCGGCTATATGAGCTTTGACTTTTGTAGCATTTCTTGAAGTCTACCCAATTGTATCAAGTAGTGTTTTATGCAATCGTCTCAGAAATCACCTAAGTTGGTAAACCTATTTACCCTGATTCTGTAGATGTTGTTGCAATAGCCAATTAGAATTTTTCGTCGACATTCCCAAAAATATTCTAGACTTTTATCTCATGTTCATCTAAACTTCATGATCAATCATTTGAAGTTACAATTTCCATCGATCGCTTGCAACCATTTATTATTATTTTTTATTTTTATATTCAAAAAGTAAAGAATAATAAAAAATTCAACCCAAAATATCAAACACGCACCTAAAAATCACAAAATACCCAAAGACAATGTGCAACCATATTTTTGGCAAATTGCTCTATTTTTCACTATTTTAGCTAAAAATAGGTAAACTTAAGCTTAAAAACATAATTATATACATATTTGTATGTATCTAGTGGGCTTGTATTATTTTGATGTTTGCATAACTTTGTATTTGACTTCATTTTACGAGCATAAGTGAAAAGAATTGGAAAAAATCAAAACCAAAACACAAAATCACACAGTTTTAGCTTAGAAAACAATTCACATATATATTTTCTTGACCTAGCTTGGGTTTGCATTTAGAATGCCTCCCCCTCGTCATAGTCCCCTTGGATAATATTAAGCCACCAAGGTCCAATGCATGGGCTATAGCTTTGTATCTATACATAATCATGAATGGTTCTAGCATTCAATTTATGTCTATGCCGTTTAAACTATGCAAGAGGGGGATCTTGACCCGATTGCTCAAGGCACTTGCAAATTTTTCTCCTTAGAACCAAAAAGATTGAAGAAGAAGTGTTGACTTTGACAACTTCTTTGCCGTGGTTCCAAAATTGGTACACTTGGTGCCTTTAGCTTCCATAACCATTTATGTTGTTATTGTTGACAGTGCAGTGCTGACATTGGTTTTATCTTGGTTTTTGTTCAAGCTACCACTTTAGACTCTACTTTTGCGAGTTGTTTAGTCAGTTATAGGTTATCCTTCCTTCTCCACATCATCTCGGTCTTTTACAAAGACTTCTTGGTCTTTCTATGAAAGGTTGTAGTCATTCTTGTTTTTGTTTTAGTAACTAAATGTACTTTGAATGTGTTATAAGGTAAGTACCTTCTTTGGTACCCAAATCCACGTGGTTTCTTGCATGCCCTTGCTTGTAGGTTGTGGTTTCTTCTTGCCTTGTAATGGAGGTTCTTCAACAAATTGTTGCTCAGAGAAAAAGGTACCATCTTAGATCCATCCGAAGTGTTTTACAATCAATGAGTTGTGTCTCGGTCTGGTAGAGCTTTGTAGTTTTTGATCCATGATGTTCCTATATATAGACAAAAATTCGGTTTTGGTAAGCAACAACATCTACAGTGACACTTGTATTAACTTTGCTTATTGTTTGAAATATAGAACTATTAGTAGTCCTTAGATTCATTTGAAATGGCTACATTCCTCAGTGGTCATTGTGAAATCAGTAGTGTAGTTCATCACATTAGCCTTAGCCCCACAGTCAAACTAGTGTTAGTTCCGTGTAGCATGTAGATGATGTCACTACAATTTGACATTAATAAAATGATCTTGTAGGTCTTCATTGGGGTTGAATAACACATATGTCTAAAAATAGTTGAACTTCTCTTTCTTGGAGTATTGTTTGTTGTTGTATCCTTATCCTAGATTCTTCTTGAACTTGCTCTAAGGCTAATTGTTTCTTCATTTTATGCTATCTAGTTGCGTATAATTTCCTTATGGCTAGTGGAAAATGGTACTTCCTTGATCTACATCCACTAATCAAATTGGCCATGATATCCCCATCTAAAGTGGCTGGCTTTACAACTCCACTTGGTAAGACATCCTCTATAACAACGGTCCATTCCACTTCTTTTTAAATTTTGGAATGTGCTATTTAAAGAGTAAAACTAGGTCTCCTTTTTTACCTCCTTGGTAAGCATGTGAGAGTCAAAGAATTGTTTTTGTTTTCCTTTTGTGAGTGTAGATATGAGCAATGGTTGCAAGTATTTGCTCATCCAATGTTTGTAACATTTCTAACTATTGAAGTTCATGCCCCATTCAGTCAAGTTGCTTTGTCACTCTCATAGTTAATAGGAAAATTTAATAGGCAATATCATGTTGAGTTTATAGACTAAATTGAAAGGATTTGTGCTCAAAGCATTCTTAGATGCTACTCAATAAGCCCACAATTTAAATTTTGCAAACAACTACATTCCCCACTCCGTCTTCCTAAACTAACTATTTTTGTTAGGATTGAACAAGATTTTGTTGTTATGTTCAACCTAACCATTAGCTTGTCGGTGATAGGGTGCAAACTTACTATGATGATCATGAACTCATTTTACATGTTTTCAATCACTTCATTCAAAAAGTGTGTAACCCTGTCACATACTATCTTAGTTGGTGAGCCATATTGTAAACATAGTCATACAAAAACAAAGTTGTTTTCTATGCATTACTCTTTCTTGTGGCTTTTGACTCATCCCACTTTGTTAAATGGTTAGTGGCAACAACAATGTATTGAACTTGGCTCTTGTATGCAGGTGGTATGCCGCACAAAATCGATGTCCCATTCGGAAAATGCTTTTGCCCCCATCATAGGCCTCAATGGCATATTGGTCTTCTTTGAGGAATTTTTGCTCTTTGGCAAGCATCATATCATTCAACATACTCTTTTACATCTAAGAATAGAGTAGGCCATCGTATTCTAGCTATCATGATCAACCTAGGTGTTGTGTCAATTGGAAAAATATCCTCTCTGTAATCCAGCATGTGTTTGCTCTAAAATAGAAATATACTCATTTTCACTAATAGATAAGCATATTTTTTAATCTTTACCTTGCTTATACTATAAATCTCCATTCAGAGCATAATTTTGAGCTTGGGTCTTAGTAGCGCTTTATCTACGTTTGCTCATTTTCTTAGGGAAGATTTTACTTGAAAGGTATCCATCCAAATACTACACCCAATTAGGTATTAATTTGAAATAGTGTGCCAAAATGCATAAGAGATATCTTACACAATTGTTTGCAATCCTTGACAAATCTATGGATATATGTTTTTAATAATGGCTAGTAAATGCCAAACTATTTGAGCCTTTTAACAACCTGATATTTTGAAAAATGGAGACCTATTGTTGTCTTATGAGGTTGTCTTAAGTAGAAGCTTTTTAATTTCTGTTCTATACATAATTTCAATAGCCAATCATTGGACTCTTCCTATACAAACTCCCTACTAGCATTTTGTATGCAGCACATTGTTCTATGATCCTAGGGTTCATTGCAATTGGAATCTCAAATTTAAACTAAGCCATGTCCATGAGATGTACAATGTTTTTAGACCACCTTGAAATCATTTCCATAGAGAATAATGGTAGATCATCATCTACCCCTTGAGATGCTTCACCGAATGTAATCCAAGGTAGGTGGTTGCTCCTTATATATAGGTAAAGCCCCGAGGAACTGCTAGATTGCATCCTCCTCCCTACCTCCCTATTTATAGGCCCTTTGTAGAAGGCGAAGACAGTCTCAACAGGCGGGAACTGTCTCCTGGAAGCCGAACAGTGGATCAGTCAATAATTACCATGATAGCTACCACAGTAACTTCTAGAAGGCTATAAATAGGACCCATTACATTGTAATTAGGCTGCTTACTTCTTGTTTCTTATTTCATTACTTTGGAGTTCTTTTTGGCTTAACCTTGAGAAATTTCCTAGCAACAATCTATTTGCTTGTAATCTTGTAATCAATACTACTTAATCAATCGAGCTTCAAACCATTCCATCTTGTACTGATTATCTTGAATATGAATTTGAAATTGCAATCACTTTTCCAATTTTCCGGTCTGTCTATCATTTCAGTTGGCTAATTCAGTTGAGATAACCATTTCAATCTAGTTCTGGTCTCTATTCCAGTTTTAATGACTAAATTGACGACTTACCATTAGCTCTAAATTCTAACACTGGAATTAGCTATCTGAAGAGATCAGCTTCAATTCCATATTGGCGATCACGATGGGACGAGTTGTTGCTCATTGACCAAAAAATTCTTCTCCCAATTAGCATTTTCAGCTGAAGAATGGCACGCAAAACCAGTCGTGATCGAAAACCATCACACCACGTTGACCCTGTTCCTAAGGAATCCAAACATGACTCTGATCCTAAGAAGGACCCGGTGACTGAAACTGAGGCTCAAGAGGAGCACAGTCATGCTGATGAGGCTAAGGAATCTCAGCACTCCAGTCAATCCAGAAGGAGAAGAGCTGAGAGGGAAGAATGTAAGGCCAAGAGTTCTTGAGCCACACAGAGGGATGATGGGGCCAAAGGCAGTAAGGGTAGTCGCCACAGCTCCATTAGAAAAGCCAGGGAGGAGACAAAAATTGAGACAGATGAGGAAATTGATTGGGATGCAGATACGGACCATTACCAAAAGTCCTCAAGACAGATTCAGGTTCCGAAGGTCAGAAGAGGCAAAGAAAATTCTGACCGCCATGATTATACCTCTTCATTAAAATTTTCTTTTCCAGTGTTCAAGGGTGGGAAGAAGGATGATCCAGATGTTCATATCCAATCCTTTGAATAGTATGCTGAGTTGAAAAATATTGATGAAGATGACTGGGGTGAATACTTTCCTCAGACATTAAAGGATGCAGCAAGGAAATGGTACTACCATTAACCAGCTTCCCAACTCAGATCATACAATAAATTACTCAAAGCTTTCAAGCTAGAATATACAAACAACAGAGGAGATGAGGATATCCTCTGTGAACTGGACAAGATAAAGCAAGGAAAATTATCAGTCAGAAGCTATGTTGAAAAAATCAAGGAGCTAACCAGGCAGCTGCAGGAATCAGCATCAAAAAAGAGGCTACGTGCATGGTTTTTAAATGGGTTCCGTAGTAAAAAGCTTAGGGAAAAGGAAGTACTTGCACCAATAAAGAAATTCAATGATTTGGTGCAGTGCGCCCTGAAGCTGGAACAGCAGGCAAAGAAAGAGAGGACTCACAAGAAGAGGAGGTCCAGTAGTAGTTGTTCTTTCGCTGAGAATTCTGATTCCAGTAAGACCTCCAGTAGTTTTGAAAGCAGCTCAGATGAAAAGAGCAAGGACAAAACCAAGAAGGGGTCTTGGTCCACGAAGATTGATGAAATGGCCCGGCAGATTGCTAAAATCAGCCAGACCATACAATCAGTTAGAAGAATGGAAACTTGGTGTTCAGAATGTAAATCTAAAGATCTTGTTTCCGATGAATGTCCACAATGTACCTACTACAAAGCATATGGTCATTTATGGAATAATTGTGGCATTTGTATCCATCACTTCACGAAGGGCAAAGATTTGTCTGTCGTAGCATTCACCAATGATGAACCAGTCAGAGTGGAAACAACCAGTATACCCCAAGAAGAGAAACCAGGTACCAGTGATCTAGTACTGGGCGAGGCAGGTACCAGGGAGGTACTGGCAGAGGTCGAGGATGTGGTAATTTCCAGAACCGAAGTCTGAACTGTTACACTTGTGGCAAGTATGGGCATTTTGTGGCTCAATGTCCAGAAACACCTACTACTGTGGCTACTGAGGCAAAGGCCCCAGATCTAGTTCCTGTACGAGCAGTAACACGCAGCACAGGGGTGGTCATTGAGGAAATTCTAAAGGAGCCGAAAAAACCAGTAAGTCCTGAAAGTAGCAAATGGGCTCAGCAGAGAGAGGTATGGAAGGCAAAGGGTAAAGAAAAGGTAGTTGATGAATGGTAGGACAGAGAGAGATGGTGGCTTAAATCACAGCAAATTTAGCCAAGAAGTTGTCAGAGAAGCCAGAAAATTCTGATGCCTGGGTCATTCAAAAGATACCAACCCAGTCTTCACCACAACCAGATCAATCGAGGTCTGGGATTCCTGAAACCATGTTGGTTGCAGTTCAAGGACTAGGGAATGATAAATCAGAAATAGCGACAATCGGAAACACTAAAAAAAGCGCTATAGGTACCAAAGCAGAGAAATGGCATTGTGCAGATACTGCTGATTCTTCAAGTTTGGACAATAACTTCGACCAAGAGAGAGAAGAAATACATATCAAAATTTTTGACAGAATTCAGAAACTCACGGTTGAACTGGAAGATATTAGAAAAACTTTACATGTAGCAGTGAACTTCATTAGACAGCAAAGGAGGGCTGAAGCAGAGGCCAAAGCAATTGACTTAGTTGTTGTTCGAGATGATGAAGTGCCGGTGATCCAAGTGGACTATCAGGTTAGGAAATAGTGGGAGCCACTATCTGGTGTCATATTGGATGGGGGAGCAAGAGTAAATATCCTGGGGGCACATCTTCAGCAAAGAATGGGTCTTATAAACCTAAAACCATCACCTTTCAAAGTGCGAATGGCGGATCATCGAGCTGTGTAGGCAACTGGGATGCTAGAGGGTATGCAGATAAGAGTAGGCAAGGAAAAGTTCAAGACCAGTTTCCTAGTACTGGATGTGCAAGGTGCATATGGATGCTACTAGGGTGCCCATGGTTGCAAATGGCACAAGCTGTTCACAACTATGCCAATCAAACTCTGACTATACAAAGTGTCAATAGCAAAATTCAGATTCAGACGAACAACACTAGGAGCTGGAGGAAGGAACTACGACCAGAAGAGCTTTGCCATAAGTATAAGGTGAAGAAAATTGAGAGGATGCTGGCGGCAATGAATATTTTCTTGTTAGCTAAAATAGATCTCAATGTGGTATTATTGGACAAAGATCAGGCTGAGAAGCAAAAGAAGCAGTTTCCAGATTAGTTCACTGAACTGAATTCTGGGGAACGACCAGTTCAGTTAACTGGAAGATCGGAAGAACCAATAGATTCCCGTATGTCAACAAATTATAAATAAGTTACTGGGAGTCAGAATAGCAATTCAGAGTCCAGAGGACCGTCTTGGGATTACGCTGAGGAATCGACCAAATGAAAGGGTGGTGGGCCTAATTGGTTGCTTCCAGATGATCAAGAAATAGAGGAATGGAATCTAGGTTTTGAGGAGAATCCTAGAGTGATCAAAGTCAACAAACATATGAGTCCAATGATAAAAGAGAAAGCCCAACACATGTTCCAGCAGTATAAAGATGTGTTTGCATGGGAACATACTGATCTCAAGGGAGTGGATCTAGAGGTATGTCAACATCAAATACCATTAAAACCAGACGTCAGACCTGTGAGGTTGCAAAGATACAGAATGAATCGTAACTATGCTAAGAAGGTTAAGGAAGAGATTGACGACCTTCTGAAGGCTGGGTTCATTATTGAGGTGGACAGTAGTGACTGGTTATTTCCTATCGTGGTGGTGCCCAAGAAGAATGGAAAGCTTAGAGTCTGTGTGGATTATCAAAATCTGAATGTCAGACCATCAAGGATCCCTTCCCATTACCATTTACAAACATGTTGCTTGACGAAATTGCAGGTTATGAGATGTATAGCTCTATGGATGGTTATAGTGGTTATAACCAGTTACAAATTGCTCCTGCGAACTGGAGTAAGACTACTTTTATTAATGAATAGGGAGCATTCATGTATCTGGTTATGTCATTTGGTCTTTGTAATGCCCCAGCGACTTTTCAAAGATGTATGATGGAAATATTCACTGAATTTCTACACCGATTCCTTGCCATATTTATGGATGACTTCACTATATATTCAGCAAAAGATAAGCATTTACTTTTCTGGAAATGGTTTTCTAGCGCTATCAAGAAAAGTGGATTTGTTTAAATCCATTCAAATCTGTTTTCTTAGTCTGGAAAGGATAGCTTCTGGGACATGTAGTGTCCAAAAGTGGTATTGAAATGGCCAATGACAAGATTCAGTGTGTCCAACAGGCCAACGCGCCATGCAATGCATCAAAATTGAGTTCTTTCTTGGGATATATCAATTTTTATAGAAGGTTTGTGCATCAGTTTGCTTCTCAGGCACTACCTTTGTATGAGCTCACAAAGAAGAATAGCAAGTTCATTTGGACTACTTAATGTGATGAGAGCTTTCAAAGTTTGAAGAATGCCATTATCAGTAAACCCGTACTTCGACAACCAAACAGGGATGTCATTTTAGATGCCTCAGGACTGGCGATGGGGGCAATCTTAGCTCAGCCCGATGGGAAGACTGATTATCCAGTCGCTTTTGCCAGTCGAAGATTCAGTCAGGCCGAACAAGGATATACCACTACTGAAAGAGAAGCCTTGGGAATGGTTTTCAGTGCTACTAAGTTTCGACACTATTTGTTGGGCAAGATATTTCCTTTTTATGTAGATCATCAGGCATTATTATTCATGATTAACAAAGTCATTATTCAAGGGAGATTGATAAGATGGATGATGTTCCTGATGGAATTTGAGTTCCGTATTTTCCATAAGCCCGGTAGAACCCATTGTGGTGTTGATTTCATGTCCAGAAGTACGGATGGCTACTCTGAGACATCTTTGAGAGATGAGCCAGTGGATGCAGAACTATTTCAGATGACAACTAAGGAAATAACTGATCCAAAATTATATGATGTGTATTAGTTTCTTTTTAAAGGAGGATTCCCAGATAACTGGACTCATAATCAGAAGAAGGCCCTGATCATTAAGAGTCTGAAGTTCACCATCATTAGTGGATCACTCTACAGACTGGGAGTGGATGCGGTTCTTTGCAAAAATGTGCCTATGGAAAGCAGAATTCAAGTTATTTCCGAAGCACATGATGGGGATTCTGGAGGATATTTCTCCACTGATGTTACTTACATGAAGATTTTGTAGGCTGGTTTATGGTGGCAAACTTTAATAGTTGATGTCAGAAGCTTTTGTAAAACGTGTGATATATGCCAAAGGATGGGTAGACCCACAGCAGCAGATATGACTCCTCTAACTCCAGTTCAGCCACCAATGGGAGTGTTTATGAAATGGGGTCTAGATTTCATGGGTCCATTCAAGAAAATTACGCCAAGGAAGAATAGGTATATATTAATGGCCACCTGTTATGTCACTAAATGGGTGGAAGCTAAGGCTCTTCCCGACAACACAGCAAAGTCCACTGATGTATTCTTATTTGAAAATATTATATGTCGTTATGGATGTCCTATAAAAATTGTATTTGATCAGACACACTTCATAAATGATATTATGGACATTATAATGGAAATGCTCTCACTAAAGCATCGAAAATCAACCCCATATTATCCCAGATGCAATGGGCAAGCAGAGAGAAGTAACAAAACTATGAAGACCATTCTCACCAAAATTGTGCAAAAGGAACCACACCAATGGGATCTGAAACTCCAGACTGCTCTCTGGGCATATAGGGCAGCCTATAAGGTCACCACCACTGGACTAACACCATTTAGAATGGTGTACGGCACTGAAGTTGTCATGCCTGTGGAATTTGTTATTCCCAGTCTCAGAATGGCAGTAGAGTATGGATTGGATTTTAATCACAATCTTAAATAGAGATTGGACGAGTTAACGCAGCTGGATGAGTTGAGACAAAGGTCTATGTTGGAACAAGAAATTGTTCGGCAAAGAAGGAAACACTGGCACGACAGAAGAATCAAAATCAGGGAATTTTAGAAAGGAGATTTGGTTTTGCTCTATCAATCTAAATTGGGTCCTAAGAAACCAAACTTAAAAATAGTTTGGGCATGTCCATGCGAGGTGGATTGGGTGTTTTCTAACGGCACAGTAAGAGTGAAAGACTTATCTGGATTATTGCTGCCAGGGGTATATAATGGGGCCAAAATCAAGCTCTATTATTCAAAGGACAGAGAGACTTCTAGGGATAAGGGTACTGGTAGTCTGCGAATTGAAGACCGGGAAATTCCAAAATCACCTATTCTAAGCCTTTTTCATGTATAGCCAATTCTAGAGCCAATCAAAAGGTCAGAAAAGTCTCAGTACGACAAAAACATGTCAGTACCAAAATCAATAAAGTGTCAGAACCAGTATCAATTTTTATGGGGAAAGGGGTCAGTCGGACTATCTGTGATAATCATTTCAAAACATGGGCCAATGCATGTATGCCACGTCATTAGCAATGCACAAAACTCTAGGAACGGTAAGTAGTGGAGCTTTTATGGTGCAAACGCGCATAACAGTAAGGCGAGTAGGCATTTTTCCTCGTAAATCTCCTGTGTGACGTCTGTCTAGTGTTATCCATTCGCCATCGCCAAGCTCTGAAGTTTCATCACTGCAACCACAACTTCTTCGTCTAAGGAAACTATTGATTGTTACCTATCTTTACCAGCCACACCAGGATACAAGTTTGAACATTCAAGTAAATCCTCTTCTTCTTCTTCTACTGATTCATCGTCTTCACGGTGTATGGGTAGAAAGATAATATCGAAAAAGATGCAAGAAACTATAGAGGAAACCCAAGCACTTATTGTTGCTGCAAAAGCTTCTCTTCCACTTATCCCTCATAGTAAGATACAGCGGTATGTGTTTACTGAGCAAGCCGAGGCATTAATCCGACTATGGGATTTGCATGTGGTTGTGCAAGCCACAAGAATTGAGTTTGACACAGCTATCATTAGATAAGTTCTTCATTCCTTCAATGTTGATGAAGGAAGTGCTATGGTATATGGTAGGAAAGTGTCGATAACTCCGGAAAATATTGCTTTTGCCTTCAAGATGCCGAATGAGCCAAAGCCATGTGTGGCAACAGCAGAACAATTTAGTGCAGCTCTGAAAGAAGATGATGCTGCCAAGAAGAAACGCAAAGCCAATGTGCAAGGGGTTCCAGTAGCGGGTTTGGACGTCCCCGTTGCTTATCGCTTTGTGGCTGAGGCTGTGAGTTTCAAAAACAACCCGACTTATGTGTCAGAAAAATTGTTTGATATGCTACTGGCAAAGAGATTAGATGCCACAGTTTCAATTAATCTATGTCAGATTATGTCACATAATGTGCTTCAGCAGACTACTAAGTTGAAGTCCCAGACTGTTTTCAAAGCCTGGTATGTTTAGCAGTTTCTTTACTGGGCAACTTCTCCGACAGCTCATGACCAGGCAAGGATGGCTTGGAGCCAGAAGCCCTTCCCAGCAACTAACAATGTGGATTTATCATCAGATGAAGAAGCCCCAGATAACCAGTTAGCTCTCACTAGACAAAAGAGGAAGGCCACGCAAGAGAAAGCTGGTAGTTCTAAGAGGTAGAAAACTACATTGGCCAAGAGCAATTCTTTCCTAAAGCGGCTCGAAAATCAAGTCAAAATTGTGCCTACTAAAAAAACCTCCAGTAGACCAAGCTTCAGCTAGCCAGACAGACCAGCCTCCAGTCCAGACCACTCATGGAACCAGCCAGCAAGCAAGACAAAGTTCAGCGACCACCAATGCAGGAAAAGACCAGCCAGACAGGACTAGTGTTGAGCAGCCGGTGGTTGAGACTGATAAGGGAAAAGGACTAGTACCTTCTAGCCCAATCGGTAAAGTTTCCATTCCTTAAAATGAATTGGCTTTTATCGTAACCAAGAAGGACCGGTTACAACAGCTACAGACTCACCAGTACCTTCTAGTCCAATCGGTAAAGTTTCCATTCCTTACAGTGAATTGGCTTTGACTGTAACCAAGAAGGACCGGTTACAACAGCTACAGACTCATTCGCTCACAGGATGATTAGTCCTACATAAACGTGATTATACCACATTACCATATATGGCTCCTGTCACAGTTTATGAGCCAGTTGCCTGTGACCCAGCAACCGTGAATGATGGTTGTTCAGTACTTATCAGTCATCCTGGAACACGAACTAGTACCATTCAGACTTTAGAAAATAAGTTATCAAAGATGGAATCTGAGATGAGGGTGCTAAAAGAAGAGAAGATAGGGGCTAAGAGAGCTGCTGACAGATTCAAAACCATGCTACGAATGAAGAGAGTTGATTTCAACTCATTGCTGACCAACCACATTGCATTGAAAGCCACTTTAACTGAAAGATATATCTATAATAATTTGGCTGATATACTAAATCCAGAAGGAAATGTTGTTTTCTATATAGATAATTTGAGGGCGCTCATGGAAACAATGCAGAGTGATTTGCAGGATAAAATTTTTGAATACAACAGTGCTTTGGCAAATCAGTCCATTTTGGACTATATTGAACAATAGAATAACCTCGATGAGGATGATGATAAAACAGCAGAGGAGGAAGAGAAGGAAGATGAACCAGCAGAAAGGCATGATGATGATGACTCTCCTCCATCTCCGCCTTCAGAATCTGGTGTTGGTGGATCAGCTGCAACAGGGGGCAATCAGTCCAATACAGACCATCTAGACCAGTATAGGGGTCAGCAGTTGGGAGATAAGCAGGCTGGAGATCAACAACCAAGCAACACTGGAGATTCACCATTACACCAGTCACAACACAGTTCGGATGTGAAGGGGAAAGGTAAAGCTGTGACTGAGATTCTGAAAGGTGATGAGCAACATTCATTATAGCTCATCACACTGAATAAGAGGCTAAGACATCAGCAAGATCTTATAACTAGGATGTATCTGGAGGATGATGTTCTTCTTTTTTATATTGAAGGATTTCAGTGACTATATGTCGGCGCCAGAGAAATGATCCAGCATTGGAAATCAGTCACTTTTCATGATCAAGAATTGTGCCAATTACCTGAACATCCTAGCAAAATTCAACTGCTAGAGAGAGTACCTGAATGGGCACTAACTGCTGCTGATGATAAACTGGTTAATCCACACTGGCAGCGGCAGTCTACTGCAAATTGTCATTCTCTAGCCATAGAATTAGAGCTCATGCTGGGGAACAGACCAACGTATAAATGTATGAAAGAGGTCAGAAGTCAATTGAAAGAAGTCTTACTGCAAATGCAAATTGTTAGGGGAGTTCTGGATCAGAGGGTATAAGCTATTATTGAAGATCAAACTTCCACCAATAAAGGGCCTCAAGCTCAAATGTCAGTAGGAGAACAAGCAACTTCTCTCCGAAGACTGTTTCAGCTGGTTACAGTTACCAGAAAGATGATGTAGCAGGAGAACCAGGCTATCCTCAACTTTCTAGAGTTTGTACATGATTCTCCAATCCACCTGTATGCTTTACCGGCTAGAGAAAATGAGATGCCTAGGTTTTTCCCAGCAATGTATCCTCAACATCCAGAACCAGTAGATTGTCTCACATACTATAATATCACTGATGATCTTCAGGATTGGTATGAGCGATCCACTGTAGAATGGAAAACCTGGCAGAGACTGATTGATGATGTATTGGAACTGCAAGGAGAAATGCAGAGAATCAAGTTATGTATGGGCCAATGGAAGATCCAGCTCAAAGGACTCACCAAGATCAAAAATCAATTGCTTCAACTTAATGTGGAGTCCTCTATGATCCCTGAAAAGGATATTACGGATAAACCAGGTTTAGGCCCACAGTACAGGGAAATGGATGAGATACTCTTTGAAGCTAGGATTAAAACAAATCAGCCTCTCCCTGAAGGATGGCTCCATACGGCTTCGCATTGTCATAAGTTGGCCAGATGCCGTTTGACAAAGGGAAGACGTACATTGTATGATCCCGACACTAAAACGTATAATCCTCTCATGCCTTATGAATTGGAGATGTCCACGGCAAGGCGGGATCACGTGAAGCAGGAGGCCATTTATCGACTTATCCAGAAGTACAATGCTGGCACTAGAACTTTTGAAGCACCAGTATTGAAGAAGGGCAAGTGGAAGCGGGTTCAGTGGAAGGATACTTGGTAGTTCCATCTCAGATTCAGACCGTGGATTTTCCCAGTAAGGCGCTAGAATTTCTTTGGCGGGACACCCTTGGAATTACAATTATAGGGGTGTCAAGAACTCAACAAGCATGAAATATGGCATAAAGCTAGCAATACCAGGAGAGCTAGCAACTCCATAGGAGTACTATCATGAGGAACATCGATCGACTGAGGAAACAGATATATGGGTTTAGGGTTTAGGGTTTGGACCTCAACCACAAATCCAGAGGGTTCCTCAACACTAATTCAAAATCAGCTGGTGGATTTTTTAGAAATTTTGGAGTCATACACCAAAATTCAAGAAAGGAGGGAAGAATGTAGAAGGTAAGAAAGGAGGGAAGAATGTAGAAGGCGAAGACAGTCTCAGCAGGCGGGAACTGTCTCCTGGAAGCCGAACAGTGGATCAGTTAGTAATTACCATGGCAGTTACCACAGTAACTTCTAGAAGGCTATAAATAGGACCCATTACATTGTAATCGCGTTGCTTACTTCTTGTTTCTTAGTTCATTACTTCGGAGTTCTTTTTGGCTTAACCTTGAGCAATTTCCTAGCAGCAATCTATTCGCCTATAATCTTGTAATCCTTACTATTGTAATCATTCGAGCTTCAAATCATTCCATCTTGTACTGATTATCCTGAAAATGAATCTGAAACTGAAATCACTTTTCCAGTTGTCGAGTCTGTCTATCATTTCAGTTAGCTAATTCAGTTCAGATAACCATTTCAGTCTAGTTTTGGTCTCTACTCCAGTTTTAATGAGTGAGCTGACGACTTACCATTAGCTCTAAATTCTAACACTGGAATTAGCTATCTGAAGAGATTATCTCCAATTCCACCCTTGGTCTTGTAGGATTACATGCCCACTAGCAGTCAACCCTTGCGTGTCCTTGACCCCCTATGGTTGCCCTTGGCATGACATTACTCCCCCCTTGGAGAAGTGTTTTCGTCCTCAAAAACAAAAGTGGGAAACTTCTTTTTAAGAACACTAATGGTTTCCCAAGTGGCACCTTCTTCAGGTCAATCTTTCCACTTGACTACGCTTGTTGACATACATGGTGACACATATGTAAATCATTATAGTCTAAGATTCGTTCATGCGGTTGGGTAGGAGGTTCAACAAAATCAACAAGAATCTGTTGGTCAATAAAATTGTCATCCCCATGCAAGCATTTACGTAAACAACTTACATGAAATATCGAAGGAATACGAGAATGTGTCGGTAATGAGAGTCTGTAAGATTGATCACCACTCACTTGAGTATCTTGAAAGGCTCATAGTATCTCAGAGATAATTTAGGTGTTGGCCCAATCTTTAGACTTTTTGAATGCTCTGGCACACACAAAAATACCTCTTCCCCTTCTATGAAGGTAACTTGCCAACGTTTCTCATCACGTACTTCTTATACCGATTTTGGGTTTGTCAAACATTTTGACAAGCCAGTTTCAGCATATCCATATGGTCTTGGATATAATCCTTGACCTATTGGAGTTTTTCAGTTGCCAATCCCACCGTAATCCAGCGACCTAGGTTGAAAACCGTACATTAGAATGAGTGAAAGGACGGAATCCCGCCGTTACATGCTTAGCACTATTTTAATCAAACTCAAGAATAGGTAGATACTCTTCCCAGCCTGATTGCTTCTTGCTAATATATGCTTGTAGCATATCCTCTAGCACTTGATTAACTCTTTCAGCCTGACCATCCGTTTCACGAACGATGATCTATTGTACTTAGGTTGTGTTGTATACCCAATCATTTAAACATAGCCCTCCAAAAATGACTGTTAAACTTGGAATCACGATCACTCACAATGTTACTTGGCAATCCATACAAGTTGTACAGATTGTCCACAAATAACTTGGCTAATTCTAGAGTCTTAATTGTTGACTGGGTTGGAATAAACTTGCATAGTTTAGTCAACCGGTCTATGACCACCCATACCAAGTCATGACCTTGTATAGTGATTAGTAAACCACAATCAAATCCATAGAGATACTTTTCTATTTACCAATAGGAATCTCTAATGGATGCAAGAGACCTCCTTCCTTTAGGCGCTCTGCTTTATTAACTTAATATTTCTAGCAATGCAAGACATAATCTTGAACATAGCCGTATAAACCTAGCCCGTAAAATTATCGTCTTATGAGAGCATAAGTCTTCTTAATGCTCGGGTGCCTTGCACTTGGACTATCGTGGAATTTATAAAGAATTTGGCACCGAATGTCCGCATCCATCGGTACACAAACTCTCTCCCCTTATGGAGTAGGTACCCATTATCGATGGAAAATTTCTTCAATCTCTGTAGTTCATCACTCGATAGAGGAGAACTGGGTGTGGAGGTTAACGACACACTACCAGCATTGGAGTGAGAAGGATCCTTCATTTTCACATGGCTCCACACTTTGGAGTATGGACCGTTATGCTCATATTTGCCCTTAAAAGAGTCCAAAAAATCACTTCGAATTTTTGTTAATAGAAGAGAGTTGATATGCATACAATTAAGAGCATCAGCTACCACATTGTATCGTCCTTTATGACATCGGAGCTTTGCATCATACTCATGAAGAATCTCAGTCCACCTGGCCTTTCGACCCTTCAAATCAGTTTTTTGTGTAAACCATTTTTGCTTTCATGGTCGAACACAATCTCAAGTTGAGCTCCATACAAATAATGCTCCAATAGCATGATTACTGGCATCCCTTTCTAAAACAAATGGCTTCAAAGGATCCACAATAGCTATAATGGGAGTTATAGCTAATGCGTCCTTGACAGCATCAAAACTTTGATGTTGAGTGGTACCCCACTGAAAGGTTTTTTCCTTGGCTTTCAGCTAGTCCGTCATCAGCACAGCAATGTGAGCATAGTTTTTAATGAACCTTCAATAAAAATTTGCAAATCCTAATTGTTCCAGATTTCTGGGCGAAGGCCACCTCTGAATGGCATCCACTTTGGATTGATCCATGTACAACTCATCAACCGAGATGACATGTCCTAGATAGTGAATTTTCTCCTTGAGAAATCACACTTCAACTTTTCGGTATATAACGTGTTTGCTCGTAGCGATTCAAACACCTGATTTAGATGATGCAAGTGCTCTTCTTTAGAGGTACTATACACAAGAATATTATCGAGAAAGACCACCTCTGAATGACATCCACTTTGGATTGATCCATGTGCAACTCATCAACCGAGATGACATGTCCTAGATAGTGAATTTTCTCCTTGAGAAAATCACACTTCAACTTTTCGGTATATAACGTGTTTGCTCATAGCGATTCAAACGCCTGATTTAGATGATGCAAGTGCTCTTCTTTAGAGGTACTATACACAAGAATATTATCGAGAAAGACGATAACAAACTTGCCCAAATATTATATTAAGATATTATACATTAGCATCATGAAAGTTATGGGCCCATTGGTTAACCCAAAGGGCATAACCAGAAACTCGTAATGTCCAAACCTTGTTCGGAATGCAGTTTTGGGTATATCAGCAAGTTGAATACGTACTTGGTGATATCCTGACCGCAAATCTATCTTAGTAAAAATACGAGCAGGAGTGAGTTTGTTGAACAACTCATCCACTCGTGGTAATGGGTACTTGTTCTTAACAGTTATTGCATTCAAAACACGGTAGTCAACACACATGTGCATGCTACCATCCTTTTTCTTCACCAATAGGATAGGAGAAGCCCATGTGAAGAACTAGGTTGAATAAACCCTCTAACTACTAAGATATTCAACAAGCTGATGTTCCACCTTAGCATACCCAAAATGACTCATTTAGTAGGGTGGTTTACTAACCGGTTTACTGCTTGCAACCACGTCAATGCCATGTTGCATAGATTGTGTCGGCAATCATCCTCATGGTAAATCATTGTAAAAGACATCTTGAAATTCCATTAACAACTTTTTAAATTGACTAGAAGCATTTGCTTGTTGAGAAGAGAGAGTAGTAACCATTGTTGTGTGTGAAGAGAGAGAAGCATGTGGCGTTGAGGAATTGTCAACAGAATCAATATTTGAAAGAAAATAACACAAAGAGTAACACAAGAAAACTTCTTCTATTGCATTATCATAAGTGAGCTTCATAAGCTATGTTGTACATATGAGTGGTGAGGAAGGTACGTCCTTCTCTTCTAGCAACAACACATGTGCGCCATGGGATTCAAACATCAAACTGTTGTGCTTGTAGCTACGCTTAAGTCATAGTCCTATGCTATGCAACCATTTTCAACCAAGTACCACATCTGCTTGCTCCATATTTATAACTTGAAAATCCAAGGATGTGGCATACCCTTGAATTTCCAACGATACAGCTCTCACTTGAGTGTCTCACACCTCGCATCATGGCCGTTCATCATCGCTACCTTGTAACTCGGAGCTTGAGGCAACTTGAGCCATTTCACTAACCCATAGAGTTAATGAAATTGTGTGTGGAACTGTCATCTACCAAGATACACACCTTGTGCCCTTGAATAGATCCGCGCATACACACTCGTTCATGTGGACCGAACGTCTATTGCCACATGGAAGTTGTTATACATCAATCATGCACCACCTCAATGTGTGTTACCTCCACATTGGAGAAACATGAGAAAGACTCAAGAGGCAACAACTGCATTGTGTTCACTGCTCTCTCCTTGCCGTGGACATTCGATTTTTCCTTGGGACAATCCTTTTTGGCATGGCCGCTTCCTAAACATTGAAAACATAACTTTTCCTTTTTTGCCTTTTGAAACTCTTCTGTAGAGAGGCGCCTTCTAGACCCATTAGGTTTCTTGGACATCTTTGAATTGGCTACTATAAACTTTCTTCTATAGTGCCCATGTTGTGTACGTGTATTACCAGGTGTATTGTTAGGCACATGAGTACTGTGCGGTCTCTTATCATCAGGATCATCGTGGATGTGAGCTTGCACTATGGCCTTCTCAAGTGTTTTGGGATCTTGAGTCTTGAAGTGATTCTTAAGCTTTTGGTGTCACCACGGATAAACCCACGCACTTACTGAAAGGTATCTAACCCCTTCAACTTGAGGATGACATCCCAATAGTGCGAGACATATTCCAACAATGATTTATGATGTCGCACGGAACACTTATCCATGTTGTACCTTTCCTTGCTACCACATTAAAGTCACATTTTAACAATATTATAAACCATGTCACTCTCTATCAGTATCACATTGCTTATTTACCAAGTAGAGCAAGGCTTGGTGGTCTACAAAGAATGTAAATCTGTCTGCCAACACTAGCTAATTTGACACATTCTTGGCTTCTAAATAGTTGTCTTTGTTGATTGAAAACAATGTTTCCAATAAATATGTGAGATGTGGGTTGATAGATACGATGTATAGGTTGGTGTCTATATTGCAGCTTATCAATATAAGAAAGATAGCATTGTCATATAGCATGCAATTGTTTATTGCCAATAATGTCCGTATTTACAAAAATCTTTTGCAATTCATTTGCTTGTGCGAAATATTGTCAAAAATCTGGAAGTTGGCTTCTTTTAGTGTTTCTCAATATGTAAATGCGTATAGACAATGCTTCTTGCCATTCAAATTGTCATGCTTTTAAAGGACATGTTAAGTACATAATTGGCACACAAACAATCCAAGGCGAAATAAATTTTGTTTTATTATCATGAGAGCCATGGGTGTCCCATGCTATTCTCAGCCAATAATATGTCACAATCCTTAGATACAAATGTTTCCTCCATCTCAGTAGAGGGTGCAACTTTCCATCCTACTGCTTTTTTGCAAAGAACAAACGAATGCGTATATTCACTTTCAATGGATACAAGAAGGAATGTCCGAAGCAACCCTCAATGAAAGTCACAAAGAGACACAATCCCTACAAAAGGAGGTCCTCATAATATCCTTTCGGCAAAGTAGACTTTGGTACAATCAGAATCAAACTAGTAATCCTCTACATTTTTATCCAAGTTTTAACTTTCATGTATATGAAGGTTTTCTGGTGCTCTCAATTACACCATGTGTTTTTCGTTGGTATAGCAAACATCTCAACTATGACCAAAGTGTGCATGCTATTACTCTATTTTGTGTCATTATCTTGCATTGTCCCCCCCCCCCCCCTTGTCCCCCCCCCCCCCCCCTTGTCTTAGAACTCTAGCATTTTGCATTTGCTTGTCAGCTCTGCACGTACTGCATGAGTCGGGGAGGACTCCGGGTGGACGTTGCAGGGGATGAGTGCTCGGGGAAGCTGGGTGTGGCAGCCTCATCGACGGTGGGGAGTGGCTCTGCCCTGCAGAGGTGAGGAGGTTTCCCCGGGAGGGTAACCTGGCCACGTTGTGCCCCCTCTCACGGCCGACTTCATCGCCTCGCCAATGTATTGCTCAAGGGCTGGCGGCGACCCCTCCCTCTTCTGGGGGAAATCCTGCACCTGGGCTTAATGATTTTCTTGTGTTGGACGGATCAAGGGCGAGCTGCCTCTCAGTGGCAGGGGAGGTTGTTCGGTGGCACCTCCGTATCCTGGATGGGATGTGATGTGCTCTGAGGTGGTATGGTGGGTGGCCTTCGGGCCTGTTGTCTACTGGTGGATCTCAAGTTCGTATTTGCAGGTGCGCTGTCTCCGTTTTTGTTGCATGTCTACAACAGGTGGGTTCGTGGCAGGGCCTTCCTGTTGGTGGCATCGACATGTGGCACTCCGATCCTGTTGATACGGTTTATGGTACTCGATGGCACTCCAATCCTGTTGATACGGTTTATGGTACTCGATGGTATGTGTCTCCGTTGGTGTTCGTCCCTTTTTTTATGCTCCTGTTACTTCTTGGTCCAGGTATGGTATGCCTTGTTTGTAGCAGGGTTCTGTGTTGGCTAATTGGCTATAGAGTCTTTGATGTGGTCTGATGGGGGATATTGTTGTATGGATTTAGAGCTTCCATGTAAAAAGCTCGGTTATGGACTGTTGTGAGGATGGCTCGTTGCCATGGACTAGTTTGGGCACGGCTAGTATCGTAATTTTTTTGTGTTTAATATAATCTACTCACAATTTGTGAGTTTTGCAACCAAAAAAAAATTTAAGCTTGTAAAGATCATTTCGTAATGAGCCATAAGCAATGATTTGTTATCTCTCTTGTCATTCAATACAGTGTTTTCTATTCAAAAATGTCCACATACAACTATCCTCCTTGAGTTTGGAGATGGAAATAAATTCTTCTTGATCCATGCAATATTCAATAAAAAAGCTGTGTTGAAATCATCATATGAATTGATTTCTTTGAATTACATGTCTCTAATTTCTTACACCCATACTAATGTTGTCATCTTATAATCTAATCAAGCCAAAGTAGGGTAACACATCATATTCAAAGATCCAATAATTAAGCCAAGGAAACTTAGCATTCACCTAATAGCTTGCTATCCCCTCCCTCACTCTTTCTTGCTTGCAATCAAACTACTCTCTCTCTACGATGTCAAGCACATTGGTGGTGCACCCTCAACACCAAGAAAGACCAGATTGTTCGTGGCGACCCCCAAGATAGACCCGCTCGACTGCCTCCAAGCCCCAAGTCAAGGAGCTGAAGAACGAGAATGAGGAACTCAAAACGCGTCTGGCTGCCCTCGAAGCGCGCCTCCAATTGCTCGAATCTCAGAAGGTAGCGGACACTGACCTCGTCCTAGCAAAGGCCAAAGAAGCAGAGCACACGTTCACTCAGAATGTGGCTTCATTAGCCACCCAAATTCAAGCAAATGTTGTTACCATCCCCTTCAAAGTGGAGGAGTGCCTACAAGAACGTCGTCGTAGGGAAGGCCTTGCTTTGATTTTACGCATTGGTGTCTTACCCTACTCTTGGTGGGAGAAGACTGACAATTTTCCTACTACCTTCACCAAGCTCAACAATGCTATCCAACTAGTCAAGGTTGACATTCCCACCATCGATTTCGTCAGTTGGGATCCCCACACCAACCAAGGGAGCCTTGTTTTCAAGACCAAAGAGGACCGCACGGCACTCTTGAAGCAAACGCACCTTCTCAAGGGCACAACCATATGGATTAGCAAGGCTCTAACCCCCGTCCCCCAACTCAAGATAAAGAAGCAAGAGTTGCAGAAGGTACGAGACGCACGGGCCACAGGTAAGTATGCCGTCTATTGTGGTGGTAGAGCCATAATCGAGGAATTTCGCACACAAAAACCCACCCGACATCCACCTCCTCTCCCTTAACCATCCCTATCCCCCTAAGCAACATTTGTTGCAATTTTGTTGTATCACCCCCTCCCGCCCCCACCCACCCACACACATCTACATGGGTTATTGCAGCCATTGTACCCTCTTAGATAAGAGGAGCCTTTATTTAACACGTTTTATTGGTCCCATAGGTCATATTTGACCTCCGAGGACGATAATGAAATCTATCTCTCTGTCTCTCTCTCTCTCACACACACACACACACATCTTCCCCCCCTCTCTCTCTCTCTCTCTCTCTCTCTCTCACACACACACACACACATCTTCCCCCCCTCTCTCTCTCTCTCTCTCTCTCTCACACACACACACACACACACACACATCTTGTCCCTCACACCTCCTATGTAAGGTTATCAATATGTACATTCGTAGAGGTTGCGACTTGGTGTAGGCTTGCCTTCTTGTAGATGGGGGCAAGATTATAGACATGCAGATTGTTAGCAATAAACCTCTATGGGTTGGGTCGCCTAAAGCATGTACCACTAATTCGAGTGGTTGATAGCTTGTATGGTTAAGGTCAGGTAGTGCATGGACCTTTAAGGCTTCATATAGTCGTTGTATTATGTCATATTTGAAATTGAGAGAGTTTCCTTGCATGTTTATTTGTATGGACTCTCTCCCTGCTCCTTACTCGTGGGCTCCTTCTCCACCATCACTATCTCCATCTCCAACACAAATTCTTGGTTTATGATATTTTTAATAGCCCTAACATCAGTCAAAAGGTGCTTTAGATGATCCCTCTAATTTTGCGTGTCGCACAACACACTTTTGGACTCTGGTGAGATGGATTTGATTCTATCATCGATGCGATTGTCGAGGCAAAAAATCTACTAGTCTCAGTCAGCTTCGCTGACTTGCACCGAAAATCCCTACCTCTATTGCCTCGGGTTGGAGATACCATTAGTGCTTGTTTTCGAGTCTCCCTAGATGAAGAGAAACAAGAGAAATTTCAATATCGTAAGAACAATAGCACGAGACCTCAAAGATCCATCCGATAAGTCTTGACACTCAAAACTTGATAGTCTAGAGGGAATTGAGATAATCGACCTACCACACTTGAGTGACAAAAAGGTTAGTTCTATCGCAATTTTTTGTTCTTATCACCCCCACACAAAAGAACATTTTAATGTCCTTCCTACGATCCTAAGAGACATCAAAGATCTATCAAACGAGTCTTGAACTCAAGACCAAATACTCTAAAGTGTACGCTTTGTTTTCGCAAAAGTGACATGGATTTGACTTTCATGGTCCTTGTGTGAACAAAGCAACCATACAATATATTTATCCTCTTCCAATCACAAAGCATGTCTTGGAGAAGGCAACAAGAAAAGAGGATTATAGCTTTTTGGATGGATTCTTAGATTATAACCAGTTGCGTAAACACCCTGTAGAGAAACACAAAATAGATTTTGCAATTGAATGGAACATATTTGCATAAGGAATCATGCCATTTGGGTCCAACTACTTTCCAAAAACTTATGCAATTGCAAAATACCTAAGAATTTTCTTGGAAATTTACACTGGCAACCTCCCGCCCTTTGGTCGCATTTATCTTGGCAAGGAGCTCACTTGGATCACTTAAAGGATTTGTTTATATCCTGAGAAATGTGTATTTATGGTTAACTTTTTTGGGACAGTGTCTAAAACTGTGATTTTAAACAAATCAAGAAAAGTTAAAAGCCATCACTGACTTGGCTAGCCAACCACAATTTGTGAAGTTGACTACATATATGCCATTGTAGCTACCCCTCTAAATGGCTAAGTTACCAACTACAATTGGATTGATGAGTGTGTAGTCTTTTCAAAAAGTAACGGATCATTGGTGTCCACCATTATTAAAGATATCAAACTGAAACAAGATCTTTCATGTGTACAAAGATGCTTCTAACTTTTCCATTGGTTGTGTATTGGTTCATCCTGATGAAGGGACAATGGACTTTCCAATCTACTATGCTATTAGAGAGCTAAATACTACAAAAAGACTTACATAACCATTGAGAGAGAAGGGATAGGGATGATATACGCTCTTAAGAAATCTTGGCATTCTCTCTTGCGCAACGGGTATGCATCACTCAATAAGCTTGCACAATAAAGCCATTTATATGTGGCCTAGCAAGCTCTATGGCAAATTAAATGCCACCTTTGATCACAAAAACCAAAGGTACCAATCAAAAAGACTAGTTTGATAAATATTTGGACTGAATATTCTTACCATTTGGAACATGAATGGTCAAGCGGGCATATTATTTATCTTGCCAATCCTTACAGCCCTTTAAGGTGAGAAAACATGCTTCATTTGAGATGAAACATATACTCTAAGACCAATTTTGAGAGGTCTCAACTTACACTTGTGCCACTTTAAATTTCAAAAATGCCAATTTGAGGAAAAACCCTACAAAGATTTTGAAAAAATATTGCAAAAACAGTAATCTCAAATTTTTAAAGTTCTCTTTCAAAAAAATGGTCAACAGGAATTATGTGTGGCTAAGAAAATGACTTTTCCACAGCACTAACCTAACTATATGATGGTTGAAATATCTAAAGAAGTGAGACATTGTGCAAGGATAGAAGCTAATGCACACACGACCATCAGTTATTTGGGCCAATTGGGAGCTACTGACAAACGTTCAACTCTCCCAAAAAGGAATTCCATGTGTTGCACCCTCCCTATACTTCCTTGGAAACTCGACATGGCAAGTCGCTTGTTGGCAACTAGTTGCCAACCTCGCTCCCATGTGAACTAGCTAAAAGCTTTCCAAATCTCAAATGTCACCACTATGCATCATCAATTGGGGTCAAATTATGATGGACATGATACTTAGTATATAAAGAAACGTGGAGACGGGAGGACCGTTGTTGGAAATCCCAATCTTATATGAGATACCTACCTGTCCTTCCCTCTAGTTGGAAGAACTTAGTGTCATTATCACGCTAGAAGATGAAACCAGAAGCATCTTGTTAAGAATTTGGCTGGGGTCTTTCATAAGAATAGTGGGACATTGTAGGCAAAAACAAGTGCATCAATAGAGCTCACACAAAAATACATCCACTACTATTCAAGAGGAGAGCGTGCACATCCACAGCGCACCAGACACGCGTGCACATATTATCATCATCTCCATAATAAAAGAAAGAGATCATGGGCATTTACCAACTTTAGGCCTCTAAAAACCAATGCATGAACATCGCTTCAGAAACTGCAGAAGCAAGCAGGAATCTCACAATGGCTTTCCGTAAGTTAAAATTGGATCGGTCAGGCATATAAACACAATGACTCAGGAACCATATTGTAAGCCATGTTATACAGTTTGATTAGAAGCATAGAATTGCTTTGATAACAGACTTTGTGAAAAAAATTGCCATGGGTATCTGGAACAAAACATCATTAAGGCCAATATAAATAAGAGACCCCTTTTCAAATCCATTACTGGACTCAAAGAGGTACCCAATCTGATATTGGCTGTGAACACACGAGACGACTTTTAAGACGGACATTTACTCATCTGAAAGACCATTTTTCCATGAAATCCAGGAAAAGTAAGAAGAGATTTTCACAAACCCTCAACAATCCCTTGAAACCACCAGTCTGCTCTGCCAATAGAGACGCTAACCCTAGCTCACAAACATTCTCAATATTGCATTCAACATCAACATAACTGCATTTTGGCAATGCCCAAACTATACAACAAGTCTCATCTATGAAAATGTTAAGGATCAGAGCTCACCAGGAGCCCACCTGATACCATGTATACTCGAACTCTAAAGCGCTGGCTGACTATCTTCAAGGCTGAACTCTAAGTGGAGTTCACCCATAAGGCTGCAAAAAAAACGCCCAAAAAAAAAAAGAATCAGCGCCTGGAAACTGAAAACAATCCATATGCTTAGGAAACCAAAAGAAACCTTGTAGGGTGCATCAAAAGGGTCACCGGTGGATGCTTAAAAGAGTTTTACTCTCTTTTTTTTCTTCTGTTCTTTTTCTCTTTTTTGGGGTTTTTTTTTTTTTTTTTTGGGGGGGGGGGGGGACGACTGCTCAGGTTTTGTAACTGATGGTTATGATGATCCTCCATTGTCATAATCAGGCACCAACGGCATACTATCATACGATGCACCATTATCTCAAACATTTGAAGCGCTTTTCTTATGCACCTCTTCAAGACGGTGAAATTTGCAATATTATCTTGTGTGTGGTATGACCATGGCCATTATCTTGTGTGTGGTATGACCATGGCCATGCTTCGAACATTTATAAGAGGGTGCCCTCTTTTTGTCCACGCACCCAGCCAAAAGCAAGGCTCGTCCACATAAGACATGAACGCACTAGCTTGCCCTGTGTTTGGCTCCTACGGTTCCAGTGACCACCTCTTCATCAAGGGCACTTGAAGTGAGTCTATTGCGGCGTAACCGTGAAACGTTTCAAGGCCGAAACGTTTCACTACGAAAAGTTTCAATCCAAAATTAGATCACAGTGAAACGTGAGGCCGAAACATGAGTTTAGCGACTTTGAAACTAAAACTACGGTAAATTGTTGTTAGTGAAACGGCTCGTGTAAGGTGCAGCGGAATGAATGTTAGAACTTTGCTCAAGATGAGTGCTCCGAACTGTGCTCAAGGGTTCCTTTTACTTACCGAAGGGAGAGCCTTCCGTTCCTTTAGTGAGAGAGTGCAATGGACACAAACAAAGTGAATAGACACTGTGTGTGAATGTGCATGAGACTGAGAGATAGAGAGAGAAGAATACAACACCGGAGACGTAAAACCCTCCTCCGAAGGTCCCACTCTCTATGGCGACATGCACGGTCTGCGAACAGACTCACAAAAGTGCCAAAACACTTCTAATCTAGACTGACTGGACTGACGGAACCCTTGTTATGAAGTAGCTTGTCCATGGACACATACGATTGGATGTGTCACGTGACATCCCCTCCTTCTCAAAGTGAGGTACTGGTACAGAACTGTATGGAGTCGAGGGAGATCGCCAATAGCATCCGGAATCCTAGGAGGGGCTCCTCGCCGGCCCACTCTGATGTGTGGGTCGTGCGATACTTGAACTTCTTAAAAGTCTACAATGCCGCCTTCTTTGGGCCGCACCGAAAGCGACACAAAGTCCTCTGTGGCTCCTTCAATGCTTCAACTTCGTTCATAGTCATGCTTTTTTCTTCTTCAAGAATCTCCATGGCTGAAAATTCCTGAAACCATTTCCAACACAAAAACATAAACATACCTATTCCATGTTAAGTGAGTGGAAAAACCTTATCTTCCCAAAAGACTGTGCATGCAATATAGATGAACAAAGAGATGGAGTGCCAAACCGTTCACCACACACATGCAAACCATGAGATCGAATCTTTCTCTTTTGATCTAAAGCAATCAGCTCTGGCAATTCACAACGGAAATGCCCATGTTGGGTGCTCATACTATCATGTGCTCTTTCTACAACTGTGTCATGCCAAGGAAGAGATGAAATGGGACTGCCTTGAATGCATACTTTTCATGAAAAATCCGCATACATTTGTGCTCATTCATGAGTGAAACGTGCTCAACGTACAATATGTCATGCCTAGGAAAAGGGATCACATAAAGATGCTGACGAAAATACAAGAAACGATCATGAATGAAACACTCGAACAATGCGTGCGCATGAATCATGCGAACAGATAATACTTCCTGTGAGGGTTCTTTGGACCTAGGCTCGAGAGCCAAGATCGGTTCTTCCTGAATGATTGAATCGTCCTTTGGGGGTTCTTTGGACCTCGACTCGAGAGCCAAGATCGGGTCTTCGTGATTGATCGTCTCTGCAATGAGGTTAGCTTCACTAGAGAAAGTATCAACTAACACATCATCCTTCTTGTGAACAATCACATCTTCTTCACGCAACTCATCATGCTTGTGAGAAATCACATCTTGATCATGCAAATCATCATGCTTGTGAGAAATCACACTTGATCATGCAAATCATCATGCTTGTCATTGTCAACCAAATCATCATGCTCTTCATTAGCA
Source organism: Adiantum capillus-veneris (assembly GCF_014529385.1). Classification (NCBI taxonomy): domain Eukaryota; kingdom Viridiplantae; phylum Streptophyta; class Polypodiopsida; order Polypodiales; family Pteridaceae; genus Adiantum; species Adiantum capillus-veneris. The sequence goes on from NC_140939.1 coordinate 61,585,621, forward strand.
TTCAAATCATCATGCTTATCATTATCATTCAAATCATCATGCTTCTCATAATCATGCTCGTGTGTCATGCTTGGGAGAAGTAGAGACTAAGAGAATCTCCTTTTCCTGATTCCATGCAAAGTGCGCCTGCACTTGAGAACAGAGTCGCAAGAACTCTTTCATGTGTTGGTCGCTCTTCTCTTGTCTTGCTTTGTTCTCGCCGTCATATTCTGCTTGTCTTTCATTGTTCTCGCGATCAAATTGTGCTTCTCTTTCTTTGTTCTCGCGATCCAATTTGGCTTGACTTTCTTTGGCTTCCAAGTCGTACTTACGCTCTATGGCTGCCACGCTTTCTTCGTAGTCACGATCTATGGCTACCATCTCTTCTTCGTAGGCCTTTCTTTCTGCTTCTCTTTCTGCTTTTCGTACTTCACGATCTAACTTCATGTCCATCACCATCTTGTCGAAAGCCTCCATAGGAGTTAGTGCAATCCTTGACATAGATGGGGAAGTGGGAGGGTCGAAAAAACCTCCTGGTGGGGAAAATTCTTCTTCGCCTCTCTCATGCTCATCATCTCTAAGCGAAGTATCCATTCCGCTTCGAGTGATGACCATTCTAAAGTCGTAGGTTCTTGTGGTCTTGGGTTCTTAAGTTCACGAGGAACTTGGGTTCTTGGGGGTCTTGGTTCTTGGGCTTCTTGACGTTCTTGCAGGTCTTGAGGTTCTTGCGGTTCTTCTCTCGCTTGCAATCTGTGTTTGAGAAGGATCTTCTCTTCACCTGAGTTCTGCTCTTTTCTACGGTCGCACCCCTTGGCGGCCTTGCCCACACACCAAGGTTGCTTTTTCCCACCTCACGTCGATTGGCCATCCGCAAAGTGCACGGTCCGCTCTCAATGAGTGAAAAGAGGCACAAGGGGCGGCTGGACAAGCCCTTCTTTCCTGGGATTACTGTCACTCTTCAAAACCACGACTAGGAATCGACACGCCCAAGTGAACTTGGGTTCGTGCAACCTCAACAAGCAAAAAAAAATCTTGTGATTCTTGTGGTTCTTTCCTTGAGTGATACAAAACACTGTCAAGGCTCTGATACCAATGTTAGGTGCAACGGAATGAATGTTTGAACTTTGCTCAAGTGATGATGAGCGCGCAGCAGTGTGTGCAAGTGATAGAGCACGAGGAGAAGTTCAGAGCTTGAGGCTTGGAGAGATGGCGATGGCCTGCAGAGAAGGGGGCGCTAGGGAACGAAGTTGCAAAGAGAGAGAGAAGTGCTACACGATATTGAGGGGAATAAGTGAGTGAGCAAATTGGCTCACATTCCCTTTATTTAAGTATAGGACCATTTTAAGTTAGTGGCCAAGTTCAATGTGAACTTGGCCAAAGGTTAGTAACCTTTAAAAATGTACATAAAAGGAGTCATTTGGGCCTTTAACCCAACAACCTCACACTTAAAGGCATAAATGACGCCTTTAAGCTACGTGACTCCCACCATCTGTATGCATAACTGATGTTGTGCTTTGGGTAAGCACTTAGTGAGAGCATCTACTGGATTTTGTGATGTATGGACCTTAACCAATGTAATAAGGCCATCCTCAAGCATTTCTCGAATGAAGTGATACCGCACATCAATATACTTTGTGCGTGCATGAAACATGGCATTCTTTGCCAGACATATGGCACTCTGGCTATACAACCAAGCATAGGTGTTTTGTCAAGCAAACCAAACTCGCTGCATAGACGTGCTAACCAAATGGCTTCTTTGGAAGCCTCAGTGGCTGAAATATATTCAGCCACTGTAGTAGACAATGCAACGATCTTTTGCAATCTAGAACACCATGAAACAGCACCTCCTGCAAGTGTAAACACGTAGCCACTTGTGGATTTCCGTGTATCCACATCACCAGCCATGTCAGAGTCACAAAATCCCTTCAACTCCAATGGTCCTTTACCATAGCAGAGGCATTTGTTTTTAGTCACTTTCAAGTACCTATCATAATGGACTTTACTGCATCCCAATGCAACCTGCCTGGATTAGCCATAAACCGGCTCACAACTCCCACTCCATGGGCTATGTCAGGCCTAGTAGCAACCATAGCATACATAAGTGAACCACAAGCTGAAGCGTAAGGCACACTTTGCATGTCATTTGCTTCTTCCTTTGACTTGGGACAATCATCCTTGGAGATTTTGACATATGGTTGTAATGGCACGCCAAGAGGCTTTGCTTCAGCCATGTTAAATCTGTCCAACACCTTTTCAATGTACTTTTCTTGCGACAAATACAATATGCGCTGGTTCCTTTGCCTTGTAACACGCACTCCAAGTATATGTTCAGCTGCCCCAAGGTCTTTCATTGAAAATGCAAATTTCAGCTGCTCTTTAAGAGCATCAACACTGCTTCTTTTCTTTGCAGCTATCAGCATATCATCCACATAGAGCACAAGAATGATAGGGCTGCCATCGTCATCACATTTGGTATACAAACAATGGTCTGCATGGCTTCTTTTGTAACCACGTTTGAGCATGAAGCGGTCAAACTTCTTGTATCATTGTCTACATGATTGTTTCAGCCCATACAAGCTTCTATCGAGCATACATACCAAATGTTCCTTGCCAGGAATAACAAAACCCTCGGGTTGCTTCATGTAAAGCTCTTCCTCCACATCACCATGCAAGAAAGCGATATGTACATCCATTTGGTCCATTTCCAAATCAAGGGCAGCCACTATGGCAAACAATACACAAAGTGGTCATCTTCACAACGGGAGAGAACACTTCCTGAAAGTCTATGCCCTTGGTTTGAACATATCCCTTTGCAACTAGCCTTGCCTCATACTTGGGTTTTGCATCAACTGTTTTGATTTTATACACCCATTTGTTAGGAATAGCCTTCTTTCCTTTGGGCAATTCCACCGAATCCCAAGTATGATTAGCATGCACAGCTTTAATCTCTTCCTGCATAGCAAGCTCCCACTTGTCGCTGTGCTCACATGTCTTTGCCTCTTTATACGTAAGAGGCTCTCCCTGTCACAAAACGGGCACCACGGGCCAATAGAAAAGAACAGACTGAACAGACTTTTAGCACTTCAATAACAACTGAACTGAGAGAGAGAGAGAGAGACGACACGCGACACGGAGTGGCGGAATTCCACCCCAGAGAGTATTGGCCCCAAACCTTGGCACCCCTTTCGGTATTTCTTTATATTACTGCTGATTCGCAAAGTACAACAGCCGAGGAGCACCTGCTCTGCAATCTGCGCGCTAAAAAGTGCCAGAGAGGGTCTCCCAAGGCTCATATTTAAAGGCCCAAAGCCTAAAAGCATCAAATATGAAAAGCTGACCCCAAAAAATCACTTTCCTAAAATTTCGAGATTTCCCTAAAAATCTGCCACGAATTCCGAAACATACGTACATGTGCCACATCATCATATTTTGCTATGCAAAAGTCTTTTGAACGTGTTCTGCTTTATTTTTAATGCCTTTATGTCACTTGAGGCCCCATCGGACGAGGTCCCCATAAGTTGGTAGGACTTCTTCTTATGTTACTTGTTCTTCTTACGGTTTCTAGAATTAGGATTTGCAAGTTTTAGGGTTAGGGTTTCCAAAATTAGGGTTTGTAAGTTTTAGGGCTAGGGTTCCCAAAATTAGGGTTTCAATAGTTAAGATTTTTGGCAAAAATTAGGGTTAGGGTTTTTGCTCTCGGGCAACCACGTCATCTGTAAGTTGGCTCCATTCTTTAGGCTTTGAAAGGTCAGCAGTTTGTTACATCTCTCCTTTTTGAAAGAGAGTATTCGTCCGCGATTACACCATATCTGCAAAACAACTCAAGTTAGCTCAAAAATTTCCGAGTTACATTCCGAAAGACAATCAGTTTGCTCTTTTTATTAAGGAGTTAGCTTCTCCTTTCTGCTCTTTTGATCAAGGAGTTAGCTTCTCCTTTCTTCCAGATCGGAACTCTTGATATTCCGACGTAGTAAAATTAGCCATCACACCCAGACAGTACTGATCTTCCACGGGTGTCTTGATGCACTAAAATTACATACCCAGGCGATCTCATCCAATTAGGAATATTCAGTAATTGGCACATCACAATGCAACACAAATGCTCCCATATGCATGTTACAAGACATAAAAACATAAAGCCGCCAATGAACACTCCTCCCGCATAACCTAACAAGGTCCGGGCCGAGAGATATTCAACGACTCCCTCATCACTCCTCCCACATAACCTAAAAAGGTCCGGGCCGAGAGATAGAGGCCTTTTACAACCAAACGCCCCCCAAACCGCAGCCTGGGTCGTTTGGAGGTGCTGAGAGTAACCACTGCTCAGACTTCTTAATACTCCTCTCGCATAAGCATCCAGGTTCGGGCCAGGAGTCACAACAACAATTATTTTACAAGCATACAACCACCAAACGCTCCCCAGGCATCGACCTGCGTCGTTCGGAGATTTTCAAACATACAACGAAACGCTCCCCAGGCATCGGCCTGCGTCATTCCGAGGTTCAAACAATACCAAAACAATATTTCTCACTTCTCCACCCGGGAGTAAAATTACCAATCATTGAAACCAGTATCAAACCAGAGTCAAACAATTCAAATCGGCACCAAAACAGGTCCAAAACAGATAGCATCCATTTCAAACAAATTCCAAACAAGATCACCAAACAAGTTCTCAAACAGATTTCAAACTTAAAAAAACAATCTCGACATCATTCGAGCTCGAAAAGTCGACTTACTTTCCATCCTTAAACCTGCACCAAAATTAGGGTTAGGTTCATTCCATAAGGTCATAGCCGAGAACAGCATGGTCCATAAGCTATTGGACAGACAGTGTTTCTTTGGCGGCGATGGTAGTCCCAAGAGATAGCAATCACACCGAACCTCCAAGGTTATCAACTTGAGAAGAGACATCTACTGAGAGATGTCGAGAAATTTCAAGATATAATTTGCTAGGGTTTCCATGGCAAGCATTTCAGAATACCCCACTCTGCCAGAAGTTGCACTCCGAAGGAAGATGTCAGAAACCATATAACTTCGGGCAAAAAATTTCTTGAAAGCTTGCCAAGTATTTGGAGTATGTTGCTTGGTAGTTGTAGACATCAACATCTGCATGGCACTGCTTCTGAGAAAAAAAAACAGTGACTTGAAATAAATCTTGGATCTTTCTCTTGCAAGTGATCTTAATTGGCTTATGCCTTGTAAGACATGAGCAGTGAAGACAGGAGCGCGCCCGATGCGCGATGAAGTAAGGGTGGGAGTGGCTAATAAGTCCGGGTTGGACAGCGAAGATACTTGCAATAAAATTCCATCAATAGCTCTGTCTTCTCTTTTGTAGGACCGGTATGCTTTCAAAAAAGCACACGCCTGATGCTCTGATACCACTGTCACAAAGCGAGCACCACTGCCAATAGAAAAGAACAGACTGAACAGACTTTTAGCACTTCAATAACAACTGAACTGAGAGAGAGAGAGAAAGAGAGAGACACGGAGTGGCAGAATTCCACCCCAGAGAGTATTGGCCCCAAACCTTGGCACCCCTTTCGGTATTTCTTTATATTACTGTTGATTCGCAAAGTACAACAGCCGGGGAGCACCTGCTCTGCAATCTGCACGCTAAAAAGTGCCAGAGAGAGTCTCCCAAGGCTCATATTTAAAGGCCCAAAGCCTAAAAGCATCAAATATGAAAAGCTGACCCCAAAAATTCACTTTCCTAAAATTTCAGGATTTCCCTAAAAATCCGTCGCGAATTCCGAAACGTCCGTACAGGTGCCACATCATCATATTTTGATATGCAAAGTCTTTTGAGCGTGTTCTGCTTTATTTTTAATGCCTTTATGTCACTTGGGGCCCCATCGGACGAGGTCCCCATAAGTTGGTAGGACGACTTCTTCTGTTACTTGTTCTTCTTAAGGTTTCTAGAATTAGGGATTGCAAGTTTTAGGGTTAGGGTTTCCAAAATTAGGGTTTGCAAGTTTTAGGGTTAGGGTTTCTAGAATTAGGGTTTCAGTAGTTAGAATTTTTGGCAAAAATTAGGGTTAGGGTTTTTGCTCTCGGGCAACCACGTCATCTGTAAGTTGGCTCCATTCTTTGAGCTTTGACACATCAGCAATTTGTTACACTCCCTCATCTGTCAACATAATGTAATGCAAAGAGGGATCATATCTACTCACAGTCCGTCTTGGACGAGTAGACCGCCTCACCCAATGATCCACATTATCCGGTAATGGGTCTGCATCAAGTGGCATGAGAAAATCATCAACAATGGGCTATTGTACATCATTTTCAACACCATTTTCAGCATTGTTTCGTGGCTGCAAATGCCCTTCAGGAGCCTCAATTTGCTGTCCAACATCTTCTGACTCGAAGACCACTGGATCATCTACATTTTCAACCATATGTGGTGCATCGTGAGGATCAATAATAGGAGAATGGATACTTCGCATGGAGGTGATGAGCATGAGGGTGGTGAAGGAAGAATTTTCCCCACCAGGAGGTTTTTCTGACCCTCCCCATTCCCCATCTACGCCAAGGATTGCACCAAATCCTATGGAAGCTTTGGTCAAGATGATGATGGACATGATGAGACAACAAGAAGCGTTGCGCGAAGAAAGAAAAGCAGAATTGGACGCGAGCACAAAGAAAGAATAGCCGAATTGGATCGCGAGCGCGAAGAAAGACGGTTAGCCTTGGAGCATGAGCATGAGCAAGCGCGCTTTGCAGCCGAAGACAGAAGGGTAGCCTTAGAGCGTGAGCCCGAGCAAGCGCACTTGGTGGCCAAAGATAGACAAGCGCCGAGAGACCAACACATGCAAGAGTTGGTCCTACTATTTTCTAATGTGCAGGCGTAGATTGAAAAGAATCGGGAGAAGGAGACTCTCTCAGTCTTTTCTTCTCCAAAGCACGACACACAGGAGTTGCATGATAATGATAAGCATGATGAATTGCATGATAATAATGAGCATGATGATTTGCATGATCAAGATGTGATTATTCACGAGCATAATGATTTGCATGATCAAGATGTGATTTTTCACGAGCATGATGATTTGTCGGATAAAGATATGATTGTTCACAAGAATGATGGTTTAGTTGATACTTTGTCTAGTGAAGCTAACCTCGTTGCAGATTCAATCAATCACGAAGAACCGATCTTGGCTCTCGAGTCGAGGTCCAAAGAACCCCCACAAGAAGTATTAAATGTGCGCATGATTAGTCAGCGCGCATTGTTCGAGTGTTTCATTCGTGATGGTTTCTTGTATTTTGGTCACCGTCCTTGTGTGATCCCTTTTCATAGACATGCCATATTGTACGATGTAAACGATTCACTCATGAATGAGTACGGATGTATGCGGATTACTCATGAAAGGATGAAATGTTTGCATTCAAGGAATTCACATTCCATGTCTCTTCCTTGGCATGACACAGTATCCGAAAGAGCACAAGAAGGATTGAGCATCAAGCATAGGCATTTTCATTATGATTTGCCACAGTTGATAGATTTGGATCAAAAAGACAAGTTTCGAATCCATTGTTTGCGTGTGTTTGATGAACGGTTTGGCATTCCATCTCTATGTTCATCTACATTGCATGCACGGTCTTTAAAGAAGACTAGAATTTTTCCAGCCACTTTACATGGAATGGGTATGTTCATGTTTTTGTGTTGGAAGTCAATTCATGAATTTTCATCCTCGGAGATTCTTGAAGAAGGTAGACGCATGACTATGGACGAAGTTGAAGCATTGAAGGAGCCACAGATGACTATCGCTTTCAGAGCGGCCCAAAGAAGCAAGCGTTGCAGACCTTTATGAAGTTCAAGTATCGCATGACCCACGCATCAAAGTGGACCGACGAAGAATCCTTCACAAGATTCCAGACATTGTTGGCGATCTCCCTCGACACCATACACTTCCGTACCAGTACCTCACTTTGAAAAGGAGGGAATGTCACGTACGTGCACATCTAACCCTATGTGTACGTGGACAAGCTACTTCATGACAAGGGTTCGGTTCAATTAGCTTAGGAAGTGTTATGGCACTTCTGTGAGTCTGTTCGCAGACCCTGCATGTCCAAACACTTAGAGTAGATACATATCCTCCGGTTGCACACAGCATAATCATCAGATTATCGTCAGAACCCATCAGGAGCATTTTTACAGTGCATAGACCTATTTTCCCTATTTTAGCAATCTTTCACTTATTATTAATAAGTGACTTTGTTGGGAAACTGGGTAGGGCAAATTTGACAAGCATGTATATAAGAAAACCTAGCGCTAGCAATTTCTGGCAGAAGAGGCAGCAGGGACCTGGTGTCCAACAGAGTACCTTCTTAGCAAGACAGCCTAGCGTTTTTGGATCCTTCTACAAGCACTAGCAAGCAGAAATATTCAGCCAACGTTTTTGCAGTTGCTGAAATTGCGTTTTTCAACCTACTATAATTGCGTTTTTCAGCCTGCTCCCTGTTGTCCAACGTTTCCAGCAGACAAAACTAACGTTTATTCAGCAGATGGAACCAGTGTTTTCAGCCATGCACACCAACGTTTTAAGCACTTGAAACCAACGTTTTCAGTCAGTTGTCACCCTCGTCTCCGACTTAGGACCTCATTGCATCGCAGCGTCTTGTATCAAATTGAGCAATCAATACCATAGACTTCTCTCGCCATCGAGAGAGGGGCATTCGGAGGAGGGTTTAACAACTTGTCCGGTGTCGTATTCTTCCCTCTCTATCTCTTAGTCTCAGTACTTTCATGCACAGTGTTTACCCACTTTGTTTGTGATCATTTGCACTCTCTCACTAAAAGAACGGAAGGCTCTCCCTTCCATAAGTAAAATAAATCCTTGAGCACAATTCGGAGCACTCATCTTGAGCAAAGTTCAACATTCACATCCACTGCACCTTCCGTCCCTCGTCCTTCAAAGAAGAGTAACCGTCCGCGATTATATCTGCAAAACAACTAAGTTAGATTTAAAAAAATATCAGGGTCATTCAATTTTCTCATTCCATATCGGAGCTCTTGATATTCTTGCGTAGCAAAATTACCATCACACCTAGACGACGTTGATCTGTATTGGGTATCTTGATGCACTTAAGTTGCATACCCATACAATCTCACCCAATTACATCACGATGAAACACAAATGCTTACATATGCATGTTACAAGACACAAAAACATGCAATTGCCGATGAACACTCCCCCTGCAAATGACCATCCAGGTCCGGGCCATGAGCTTTCAACGACTCTTTCATCACTCCTCCCGCAAATAAACTAAAAAGGTCCAGACCATGAGATATAGAGGCCTTTTACAACCAAACGCTTCCCAGACCTCAACCTACGAAACTTGAAGGTTCTGAGAGTAAATACATCTCACATTGTATTCAACTTTCTTTTCAATACTCCTCCCGCAAATAACCAAAAAGGTCCAAGTCATGAGTAAAGCACCACTTTTCAATCATTGAATACTCCTCCTGCAAATAACCAACAAGGTCCGAGCCATGAGAAATTCAAACATTATCAAGCATCAAATCTTCTCTTCAGTACTCCTCCCCAAAAGCTCAAGCCATTTTGCAATCACAATTTCCTCTTGAATACTCCTCCCAAGAAAGCACGAGCCACGAGTATCCAAAGGTTTTCCAAAAACATTGAAACTAGGAATCAAGCAATCTCAATCGGCACCAAAACAAGTTCAAAACATATAAAATCCATTTCAAACAAATTCCAAACAGTATTCTCAAACAATTTCTCATGCAAAATTTCAAACAAATGGTTCTCCTCGTTGAAGAAAAGTGGATGACAAGCTCAATGCTTCGAGTATGACCTGTTGTCTACGAAAAGCACCCAAAACATAATTTTGACCTATGCTACAGAAACCCTAATTTGCTACTAAAAATCTTAATTTTCCAAAAATTGTCAAAATCAAAATGCGCTCGTGTCAATGCGTAGGGCTCATTGAGATTATCGACTTTGACTTTTGTAGCATATCCAAATTCTCAACCATTGCACAGATCTTTAGAGGCCACTGCAACTGCAACGCAAAAAAGCATCAAAAAGCATGTTTTTTGTGATTTTTAGGGCAAAAACGAGCTCCTCCTTCTTCATCTCCTCCTCCGCTTGACGTTTCTTCTTCATCCAACTCCATAGCTTCCATTTATAGGTTCATGTAGATCCAGATTTCTTCTGTAAAATCTCAAATGCCATCTTGCTCTATCTGCTCTTGAAGGACAGGACTGGAGCTTTGATACCACTATAACGGCACGGCACCACGTGTCAACGGAAAAGAACATACTTTAGGTGCTTCAAAAGAACTGAACTGAGAGAGAGAGAGAGAGAGAGAGAGAGAGAGACTTCACACAAGACACTGAGTGGTGGAGTTCCACCCCCAAAGGGCACTGGCCCCAAACTTGGCGCCACTTTCGGTATTGCTTCAACGAGGTACAACACTAGCGGCACTACTCTACATCTCCTACGGGGGAAATCCAAGAGAGAAGAGCCCTCATTACATACTTGGTGCGTATCTTTAGGCACCTTAAACCTCAATCTATACAGGACTACATAACTTCTGTAGCAACTTATTTTACGTATGGTTCCACCTTGCACATGTTCCACTCCCAAATTCGTCATCACATGAATAGATGTCGGTTGTTGCCAGAAATAAGACTCGCACCCGAGTGGCTGGGTGGAAACTCAATCGTGTGACCACACGGATAAAGACATACAATGGAATCAAGAAACCTTAAGGATCTATCTAACAAGTCTTGAGAGAGACAAAGAAAGACGGGGCGAGTTGATTTAAACTACCAAAAACGAGGGGCGAGTGAGGCAATGCAGACAGCATTATTCTACCCCTATAAGGGTGTTTTTTAGATTATGATCTCTGAAATGGTAGCAGACTAAGTTTTGCACACATTTCAGTCACTGTCACACTCCATGCACACACTAAGTACCTGCTGCTGCAATCTCTCCCTTCCAGGTTGGCCCATCCTTGCTTTGGCAAACCTGCTTCAAGTCAAGGACTACACAGCCGTCTTGGCCAACCTCACTTATAGCAAGATAAAACAAGCGCAAACCATAAAAGAGGATACTCCAACCTTATGCCACCCTGCACGGAGGATGGAAGCATAATATTTTGCAGCTGATTCAGGGCCTGAGTTGAGCTGCCTGTATCCTGCATCCATTAGGAAAGATCACAACTAAGAAAAAACCCCTCAGTAAAATCGAAAAAGGGCTATCAGAAAAGATACAACACCTCAGACCACTGGCAAAAGCTCTACATATGCTTAGACATGAGGCTCTATTACCTGATACTCAACAAACGCAACAGGCAAGCCCCCTCTGCTCTGCATCTTAACCTTTCTGAATCCAGGAAACCTGAAACCGCCATAAATTGAGATCTCTTAAATGGAACCAGACACCAAATTACCATTTTGCAATTCACAAAAATACCTTGAAAAGGCCTGAGTAACTTCAAGCTCGGTGCAAGTAGACCCAAGGTTGGCAACAAAAAGAGTGGAACAAGGTGCATTACTTCCACGAGCAGGAGGCGTTGGCATCCCAGCACCCTGTATGAACCCTTATACTCAGTGAGATCCAAGAAAGTGGCCCAGTGTTCAAATACTTCAAAAATCATCCAAAACAGGGTGAAGACGAACATGGATTATAAATGCAAAAAAAAATTACTCTTTCGCTTTTAATGTTAATCCAATTACACCTATGTATGTTTTGATTTCTCCTTCCGGCTTTGACATTTGAGTAGAGGACCATCCTTTGAGCTATACCTCATTGTAATTTCTTTTGCAGAGTTCATATTTTTTCAATGGCCTATCTATCCATGAAAATATGATCCTCTACAGGTAACTATCACGATGGGGGCGTTTAAGTGCTGATTCTTACTTGTATAGCCTCAAGAATCTCACATAATATGATAAAGAGGGAGAACTTATAATCACACTTTCTCTGGAGTTACAACCTATACGGGGTTTTTATGGAACTCGAGGCTAATTCTACCCCATATAGTCAGTGGCAGGGCCTGGTGTGGAGAAAACTCCAGCAATTTTTGGCAGCCATGACCCCCCTCAGATGCAGCCATACCCTTGCTGAGTCTGACCCATTGCATGCTGTCACAACTCCCCTATACTTCTCCCATCACATCGCCCCCATTCTTTCTGATCTTGTTTACAATTTGCAGCCAATATATGGGACCCTCTTCCCTGCTTTCCCCAGCCCTTTTCTCTCACACTGGGTGACCCATTTTACTCCCACACATCCCCCTGTGGTGGCAATTGGCAACTCACATTGCTCCTCATCCAAAACAGCCCAGGGAAGCTTTCTACAAAAAACCAACACAACGGTAAGCACCCTCCAGCATGAAATTGAGTCTTACACTGAGGTTTCATACCTTTCCCAAAACAGGATAGAGGGCCCTTGAAGGGCTTATTGCCAAATCATTTGAAAAGATTGAGCATAGGCAATCTGATAGACTCAAATCTAAACATGATTGTTTTGGATGGCTAATGTATTTGTTTTGTATGTAGATTTCTGGGGATACTCTCTGCTGTCAATTTTCTCCCTCATCTCTATCTTCGGTTCTTCAGGCATTCATCTTAGAACTCGTACAACTTTCCAGATGCCAAATAGCCTGTATTTGCAACTACTTTCAGCATTTTGAAGCTTGTCATATATGTTTGTTCACAAGCTTTCACCTATTCTAATATCTGTTGATTTGCCATGTGTTTTTTGCTACTCAAAGTGTACATAGTGACTAACAGTTTAGCAGCCAGACATAGTTAACACATGCCACCAAACTTAGAGCTCTTAAGATAGAATCCATACAAGCAAAACAAAAAAAGCAACTCATACCATCATAAATCCTGAAACACCATCTGGGAGTACATACCCTCCAATCATAGCACTGCTGAAAAAAACACATTATTCCACCCAAATTTGAAAAATGAACTGAAATTAGTAAAATTTTGCTGCAAAATTGCAATAAGTAATCACATTAGAAATTGTATAAATTACTAGATATTTAGTCTTGGTATAATATAAGAGTCTCTGCTTGCAAACCAAAGAATACAATGTGAAAATGAGAAGTGTGTGATTCGACCTTTGTGAAGGTGGATACCCGTGCAGGTCGTAAACGGAGTGCACCAATCCTGACATGTGAACAGTGCGGTTAACTTCTGTGAGTGGAGCTTGTGTCCAAACATGCACAAGTTCAAAATGGTTGCACAAAAGCCAATACAATGTAAAAGAAATGTTGTGTGGCGAAAGACTGAAATTAAGCTGAAACATTGATAGTATACCAAACTTGACCAGACCATTACACACTATCTATATTTTATTATATAGACAATCAAAGCTTTATACCTGCATCAGAGTAGATGCTATCGATTCCAGAAGAGCCTCTGAACTTCTTTTCAGAACCCTCGTGCTCATCTGAATAAACACAACCAAATATGTTGAGCAACTAAAAAGCACTCATCTTCAAATTGAAGCCTGGTAAAATGGTTAATTGTCCCTTGCACCTGAATGAGGCCTTTTCCCTCGAGAATTTGACTTTGCGAGCTCAATGTGCAAAGTTGCACCCAGGTCCGGGTCAATCTTGTGGCCCTGAGAACCATATAATTAATTGAAAGGAGGCATACTTGGAAATGGAAATAAGTCAACTACCTAACAATTGCATTGGTAACACGTTCCCTAAAACCAAATCACTAAACAAAAAAAAACAAACAAACAAACAAAGCCAAGGAATAATGTCTTTGATTAATGGGACACAACCATAACCTAGGTTAAATTCCACAAGGCCAACAATATCTGGGAACAAAGACATTGCAGTAGAACTTACATTCAAACCAGCCTTTGCTGCCAAAGCCGACTCCTGATCGTTGAATACAGCAAAAGCGACTATCTGCCAAAGCCATAACAATAAGGATCTGCCAATATAAGAAAAGCTATGAATGTAATACAGAATGAAATACGAACCAAAATTTAATCTGACTAATTCCTAAGAGGTCATGCATTAGAAGCCTAGTCCAATCTACTGGATAAAGTACAATAACTAAACTGCTGGTATCTGTTTTACTCAAGCCTACTTCAAAAGAAGTACATCTAGCATTAACTTCAGCTTTCAGCTTTAAATACGCATGTGTTTGTATCTGTTTGACCTCTTCTCTCAAAAAACCTTAACACTCACCCAAACTAGAACAAAACCCTCCTCCACCTTGGACAATCTGGGATCAGGTATGCATACAGATTTTGGACACCCACTGAGACACTCAAAACTCCCAGGTGAAAAGCAGTCTACTGCATGGATAACCAGGTACTAGTCCTTTATCACAGACCCTTAAAAGGAACAGTTTGAGCAAGAAGTAGTTATGCAAATTTTAGCGAAAAACCTACAAGGAATGACCACACAAGGGAGACCCGCACTGGGAATCTGGTTAAAGATTCGCAAAAGCTAGACATCATAAGATAGGGAAAACATGTATGTTCTGAGGTTCTGCAAGGGAAGGTGACTATGGCCATCCCATTCATACAGGTTAAAGTGGACAAAGATTAAGTCAGTATGTGTCTTTTGGTGCACATATATGCCCTTTACATTTCTCTGCACAGTTACTTACGCTGTTTGATTCACTAATTATTGTGTCATTGGCACCTAGAAGTGGAAGAAACCAGACTTTGCTCTCTGATTTGTCCCATGGGTGTGTTACTTTCCTTCTTTCTAGGGAGTTTTAGAATCCATCTTCCACATGACATGAGTCATGACACAAGGCTATACAAGCTTAGACCAAGCTGACACAAGCTTACCTCCTAGGTGTAGAGCAAAGACGGGAGCATCTCTATTTAAGGAGGCCAAAAATCCATCTTCCATATGATCAGTCATGACAAAAGCTACTAGAACGAATGCATGCAATACTCAATTCGAGCCGATACCTCTCCTCCAGGAATGTAGGATCCGTGTCGCACAAAACATGACACAAGCAAGCACAAAGAACAAGCATACGCTTACCTCCTAGCCAGAGAGCAGCTTGGGAGTCAGTTGCACACACAGACCAGCCAACAGCCAGCATCAGTACCCAGGTTGCTAGCAACCCTTTGATCTTGCTAAAGTAGGAGGGCTCGCAGAGACAAGTACCTGGTAACCTCGCCCTGTGTACTTGAGCTGACACGACTCGTAGCCGGGGTAAGAGCGAAAGAGGTTGTAGATTTCGCGCTCCTTAATGTCATTTGGCAGCCCTGAAATGAAGAGGGTTCTCACCTCCTCATCGCTGCGTGGCACAGTCGTTGCATCAGCAGCGCCCTCTTCGGCCATCTTCTTGTGATGATTAATGCTGAGAAGACTTATGCTTCATGATTCCAACCAAGGTTGTAGGTTTTTAAGGTCTTAAGGTAGAGTCGATGGGGAGGAATTTTGCCATAGGGGCTTTGGCCTATCAAGATTTGCCGTGGAGGGTGTAGGTGGAGGACATGCATATGGTATTTTTGCTGGGCTTAAAGGGTAATTTTGGGCGTGCAGACTCGTATGTATGTTTTTGTGTTTTTGCAATAAGAGATTGTGTTTGTATAGGAATGAGTTTTAGATGACCTCGTTTGCCTCCTCTCTCTCTCTCTCTCTCTCTCTCTCTCTCTCTCTCTCTCTCTCTGTGTGTGTGTGTGTGTGTGTGTCATGAACTATCAAAGTAATGCCTTTTTCCCTGTAACGTTTAATGGTTTAGTAACTTGTGTGTAGCGGAAAATAACATAGACATAGTGAGCATTTCATTAGAATTATGACATAGCAAGAGTACTTGGATGGAGAGAGCAACAAAAGCATAACACCTAGTTAGATAGGCATGAACAACACTTCAAAAAGAGAGAGAAATTAAGCTATTGACAACAGTTGAGGACCATATTTAAATAGGAGCCGGTTCCCCCTCCAAAAGGCTTTGTATTATAGGTTTCCCCCATCAAGGGAGACATTTTACAATACAATACTTTGTGTTCCTTCGATAACTTGCTGGTGCAATGAAGATGGAAGCTTCAAGCACCAAGCTCACACTTGTAAAACACAACATCAATTCCCTCACGGTCTCAGACCCAAGACCTGACACACCTTCGAAGATGGTGAGAGCTAGCGGGGTATGAGAATAGATTGAGAGGAAGAAGGAGTATTCCTACGAGAAAGAAGTATGTCTCCTCACATAATCACTCATAACAACTTAGCATAGCTTAGTAATTAGCATGGTAGAGGAGATGAGCATGCATTGGAGCTTGGCTCTTGGTTGGATTTGCATCACAAAGCCAAGAGTTGTTGGTGTAGGCCTCCCTTCTCACAAGCTTGGAGTAGATGATGAGCTTTCCATTAAAGCTTGAGAAGGAGAGATAGTCTTCCTTACTTCACACATGAGCTTGTGTGAGTGTGTAAGTGATAATGCCTTGCAAAAATCAGTCCCCCTCTCTCTCTTGGTCAACCCCTCTTGCTAATTGCACCTGCTGGCATCCTATTGGACCCTGCAAAGCTTAGCCAATGACAATTAAGAAACATAAGTGATAGCCTTGTGACATGTGTCCCCCTTTCCCCTTTTGTGAGAGCTTTAGGTATTCAAATTCAATTAATCTCTCATTGGACCCCTTAATCTTCTGGCCAATAGGAATCAGGGAAGCCATCGGGCTGCTGAATGCTCATTGGACCCCTTAGGAGATTGTCCAATAGTCTTTTGGAGAGCTTACTTTCTATTGGTTCTTTTATCAAGTGTTTTTAAATGAATTAAACTAAATATACTCTAGCCTAATTCTCATTGGTCCACCTCTATGGCCATCCAATAGGATTTGAATGCACCTTGGGGGCAACTGGCTTAGGGAGCTGACATGTGTCCATTATGCCCTTTGTGTAAAGGGAGCTTGCAAGTGTGTGTGTGTGTGTGTGTGTGTGTGTGTGTGTGTGTGTGTGTGTGTGTGTGTGTGTGTGTGTTTATCTCTCATTCCCTACTAAAAGGGTTCGTCCCCTCAAGGATAGGGATGTGGGAAGACTTTTGAGTCTTCCCACAAGCATCCAATTTACCTAGAGTTTGACCATTGAACATAACATTTGAATTTTGGAACCTAGCATTTTGGAAGTCTTAATGGGTTGAACCTTAGCGTCTTTGAAGCCCATTGTTGCACATTGCTCTTTTGCAGATGCCCCCCCCCTTGGATCCCTATTTTCCCTCCTTTGGATCCTTACTGTGACCGATCTGCCAACTTAACCAATATTCTAGCTTTTTCTCCCTTGGTACTTTCCCATATTAAATGATCAGTTTAACATGAGAAAATCGTTTTAGGAGAATTAGATATTAGTTATTATGACATTCCATCATTAAAAAATTCAAGTTTTCTCAGATTGTTCAACTATTTTCTATGGAGATTTTTGCAAGTATCTAAAAGGAAGGCAAACGAGGTCATTTACAACAAGTGTAATTATGGTCTTGACTTGGTTTTTGGTCACATGTTTTGGGAAATGGGCGTGTGTAGTCTTAAATTTCAAATTTGTTGCATGAGCATGCCATTAATGTGCCAACTATTCTTATCGCTATTTTGGGATCACATGTGTTATAACATTTATTGGGTTCGGTTGGACGATGTGTAAGAGTTATTTCTCGCTTCATGGGAGTATGATGCAGGTTTTGGCAAATTGTTGTGTCTTCTTTTATGAGAAATGTTGTCTGCTCAAGCGAGCTTGGTCAAAATTGGGGACTTGGGTTCAAAAGGCAATGTTTCTCAATATAAGCAAATGTTGACGCTAGTATAACTCTTGCTAGGCTTGTGTGAGAAAAAAACCTCGATCAGTTTGGAAGACCTGGGGAGATGCTTGGTTAATTAGAGGAGTAGTTGGCTATCACATTTGTTTGGTCTGCACATGAGGTTGAAGTATGAATATTATGCATGTATGTGCAATGAGCTTTTGATAGTGTCTAGGATCTGCCCTCACAAGGTTGTTTTTTCCTTGATCTATTGCCCAAGGGCTTGTTGTGGTGCATCTTTGCCTAAGACCATGGCACTTGTAGTGCTTACCTGATCAAGAGTTGGATTGTTTCCATGGATTAGCTGGTCACAATTTCCATTGGGCATGTATTCCAAATCATTATCCACATCAGAGAAATGCACGCTTACCTCATGGATTGCATTTCTGCAAAAAAGGGGCTCTTAGCTGAGCTACTAGGAAGTGGATTTTTTTAAAGCTAGGTTTTTGCCATCATTTATTACACCTCTGTGTACCACACTCGTAGCTTGCATGAATGTCTTTGTGTAAAGTGAAATGTCAAGGGAGAATGAGTGTTTTCAAATCTGTATTTTATGATTTTGTCTCCTCTAATATGACTTTAAAAGCCGTGTATTTTCGGCAACAGAGAAGCAACGGCTTTTTCCTTTTTGGGGGGGAAACAAATTGGCAACAAATAGCGGATGATCGGGGCTCCCAACTAAGGAGGAGTTACTAGACTAGTAGAGGGAGGGTAACTTTCAAATGTTTGTTTTGGCTCAAGTCAGTCCTCTGGCATGATTTTGCTTGTTTTAGTTGTAAGGTATGTCTGATCAAATTAGCATCTTGATGTCCTTTGCCTTTGAGAAAGACATTGACAAGAGCAAGAGAAGTTACAATAAGGTTGTCAGTTGGAGGCTTTGTTGTCGTGTTGTGGCACGCATATAATGTGAAAATGTCTTAAAAACTCACTTTCTATGCCATTCGGATCAATGGGAACAATTGCCATCATGTACGTAGTGTGCTATGTGTGGGAACGGTTATTTCCATGTACATACCTTAACAGGGAGTTATGTCCCTGGATGCAACGCTGTAAGTGCTTTTTTGATGTAAAAGATCCTTAATATGCTTTGAAAATGTCGATGGACCTAGTTTAAAGTGGTCGAGCACTCATCTCATCTAGAAAGTTTGATGCATGCAAAAATGTCCAAAAATAGCAGGTGGTATACGCAATATGCGTGACTGGATATTATATGCTTAATCAGATTTGCTAAGTTAAAAGTGCTAAGTCGTATGTAGCTCAGTTGGATATTTATGCCAAGAACTTCTTTTGGGGTAGTTACAACTACTTTGGCATGGTACTTCAAGGAGTTAGATTGTACCTTGTGGGGCATTACAGACTAGTGTGTTTTTTTTGGACACCCCCCTTGAATTTTTGCTCAAAGGTTTGGCGAGCAATGGTCCATACACATTTGAACTTATCATTTTGGTGAACGATTACTCAATTTGGTCGAAAATTATCACTTTTGCAAGCAAATTTGTCAATTTGTAAATTTAATAAGGAAACATAGTTTTTAGCTATACTTATTAACATGGCATGTATAATAATTTTACAATTATTCTACTTTGTTAGGGGGCACAGAGAGAGAGAGAGAGAGAGAGAGAGAGAGAGAGAGAGAGAGAGAGAGAGAGAGAGAGAAGGTGTGTGTTTATGAAAGAGAGATCTCCAATCTCCCCAATGTCTCCAATTTTACAGCCCATCTCCAATCTCCCCAATGTCTCCATCCCTATTTATATTTGGCGATCGTTCCCACCCAAAACCTTAGCCTTGTTGACATATTTGGCGAATATAGTGTCAGTTTTTTGCACAAGATATAGCCAAAATTTATTTTGAAAAATCTAAATATAGCCAAATTTGTGATTTTTAGCCAAAAAAAAAACACTAGTGCCATTATTGTGAGTCATGTAGTCGTGTTTTGAGATGGATGTACACTCTTTATGAATCAAACTCATGCTATGTTTTCTGTTATGTATGACCTATCTTTGTGTAGTACTCTGCTCAATCTGAAGTAGTGTGTGTGTATTTGCCATGCCTGAAGTGTGTCTTGAGTTGATTCTTGTGAGCAATGGTGTTTCTGAGTTAGTTTCTCATGTGTTGATGAAGCCCAACACATTTGGCAATCATGTTGTGCATGTAGTTCTTGTTGTGCTTGTTGAGTTTGTAGTGTCAACACTATTGCCTGTGTTGGTTGTGTTTGTTGAGAGATGATGAATGTCAGAGCATCCATGAAGAGTGTCCATAGTTTATTACACTAGGGCTCAAGCACAGGCAGGAAATATGATCCTTTCAATTATGAACAAGCCATAAATGAAGCAAGGGAAGAACTTGTCCCGAAAGTGCAATCGTTGAACCTAGGAGGGGAGGGTTCAAGAGCACGAGTGGAGAGAAGTCATGTGAGGCAATTGGTAGGAGCATTACTCTTGATAGCAAGATCTGCAAGAAGTAGAAAAAGACTCCTCTTTGACCCACTACAGGTATCTACCAGGCAAAGACCTAGGATTTGGAGGTTGTTCAGTCTATCCCAATGGCTCAACAACCTCCAAACCCTAAGTCAAGGCAAAAATAGGAAGGTATAAAGAAGATGTTGATTTGTCATGTGACTCAATTTGAGACCAAGTGGAAATTAAGTGGATATCAGGTTTTGTATCATGATGATATTTAGAAGCAACAATCTACAACAACATTGGAAGGGCCAACCATGAGTTGGTTTAGCAAGTATGGTATTGCACATTTGCAACATATGTTGCACTGAGAGTAGCATTTTTACAAAGATTCAAAAAAGAGAAGACCTCAACAAGTGTCTTGAAGAAAACCAGGGACATGAAGCATGGGAATATGTTAGTGGAAGATTACGTTCAGAAATTGAGATTTTTGGTTGATAGATTGTAGGGCAATGCAAGACCCACATATGAAATGTTAGCAAGATACTTCTCGAAGGGTTTAAGGAAAGGTTTGAAGAATGATGTGGCAAGCATTGGCATTGCTAGTGAAATGAATAATCTAGTTATTGTTGCAGCCATAGTTGAAAAAAGGCTTGGCATGACCAAGACCAAAAATAGAAGTAAGGGCACAGAGGAGGGATCGGAATTAGACTTTGACTTTGAGCCAGAAAGCGACTCATAAGTATCATCAGTCAATGAGGATGAAGAAGATAAGGGGAAGAAGAAGAAGAAGACTAAGGGCAAAAAGAAGAAGGATAAAAAGCCTAATGGAGATGACTTGGTCAGTCAATTAAAGAGTATTGGGTATTCTGTAGTAGCACCAAAAAGGAAACAATTTTGTCACTTATGTGAAAGGGAATTGCTCAGTGCTTGTATAACCTTAATAATAGAAGTAGCCCAACTCCCAATGCAGGGAGGGGAAGACCCGATGGGGAAGCCAATCATGTGGATCCATTCAGAGGGAGACCATCATTCCAAAGACTACCCTGACCTCCAAGACCACCTTGGAGGAATCACGATAATAACCAAAGAAGACCACCACGAGTGATGCCCTGTGTGTATTGTGGTGCACCAAATCATTGGGTTGGTCTGAGTTGTGTATTATGGGTCAAGCATCAAGAGGAAAGGGGAATGCCAGTGGTACCCCATAATCAGGATGACCAATAGAGAAGGCCTCAACAACATCAACAAAATTAGCCACAAGCTCACGCAAATGTGGTTGATATGATTCAGCAACAAGAACCGGTTCAAGTTCATGATCCAAATCAGAAGTAGCTTATCATGGAACACTGTGATGAGTGGGCATGTGATTGCAGACAATGTCATGAAAATCAGGATGTTGATGTGATGGTTGTTATTAGTTCTAAAGGTATATGACCAATTGATTGGAAAGAGAAAAAAGAAACCAAGGATCACGTACAAAAACAAGTCAAGCATGAACAAAGAAATTAGATTTTTGATGAGATTAATGCAAACAATCACATGGGTAAGCAGAAAGAGCATGTGGAAGTCGAGCCTCAAACCAAAGGAGGTCAAAAGGATTGGTTTGAAGTGTTGATTAACTCTACATTGCAGTTGTCCTTAGATCAAATGCTATGTATTGTACCACCATTCAAGGAGAGGTTGTTAAATAGATTGCTAGGTAAAGTTCAGATGAACCAAATACCGGAGACATCAATGTATAAGATTGATCCAACAGTTTTCAGGGTAGTTTATTTGAAGAAGTGTTGCTTGATGGTGGATCTAGAATTAATATATTAGTTGAGTTAGTCTATCAAAAAATGAATTTGGGAAAATTAGACCAAACATCTTTTCACGTTAAGATGGCAAAACAGAGAAGGGTCCAACCTTCACGGATTTTGAGGTAGTAGTCCATTCAAATTGCAGGTATGAACTTTATGGTGAACTTTGAGGTTTTGAAAATGGAGCAAGGAGATGCTTCTTATGAGATGTTATTTGGAAGACCTTGGTTAAGACTTGCTAAAGTTAAGCAGGACTGAGGTGTGAATGAGGTTGTTCTGAAAAAAGGTAAACAATTTTGCAATTATACATGTGTTGGGTAGGAGGAACATTCCTTTTAAAGAGAGACCATTGTATGCTCAAACCATTACTTTGGCAGAGGAGGCAAGGGATATGGCTGAGAAGATATATAACAAAAGGTTTGGAGGATCAAACAAGGTTAAGCAAGATAAGTTAAAGGAGCTCAATCTGGAAATTGAGGAGGATCCAAAGATAGTCAAGGTAAGTATTCATGCTGGATGGACAATTTTTGCATGACTTGTTCCAGTTATTGATGGAATACAAAGATGTTTGTGCATGGGACTATTCTGAGGTCAAAGAATTTGATTTTGATCTGCATCAGCACCGTATCAACCTCGAAGAGGATGCAACTCCGAATGTGCAACAAAGACACAAAATGAATCCAAAATTTTCACAACAGATCAAGCAAGAAATTGATAAGTTGTTGGTTATAGGCAGTTTTCGGAAAATTTGCTCGTGGGAGCATCCTCGACGTTCCGGGAGTATTCTATACAGGCGACCTGGGGTTTTACCCCCCTTTCTAAGCCGTTCGAGCCCTCAGAATTTTGTTCTAAGTAGCGTAGCAGAAGTTACTTTTCGGAGGCGTTAAGATCAAGAGGGTGTGCTTTTTGACAGATTTTCTTCAGGTAAACAATTCTTTTTGGGAAGCAGCTTGTCTTAGCTTTGTGCTGAGATTTTGTGTAGAGTTTTGCTTGCATTGGAGAGGAGATTTGTGAATCTCTTGGAGGTTCTTTTGCTCTCTTGTGTGCATCCACAGTATGGCTCAATCTACGGAGAAAGAGATTTTTGGTGCGTTTACATCCGAAGACAAATTGGATGGTACCAACTATTCTCTTTGGTCTTTTATGGCCAAAACTGTTTTGGTTGGTAAAGGATTGTGGGATTATGTATCTGGAGATGAAGTTCGTCCCGGTAGCATTGCACCTGCCACGCCTGGTCGTGGTGCAGTTGTTGGTGCAGGACCCTCACAAGTCACTCCAGAGCAAAAGAGATGGGATACTAAAGATGCACAGGCTATGGCTGTGATTGCCTTAACCATAAAGAGGATAATCACACCACATATCAGATCTTGCAGAACTTCTGAGGATGCTTGGAACACTCTGCAAGCTATGTTTGGAGGAAGAAACGCTGCCAGAATAGAGTTTTTGAAGAAACAACTTGACAAAATACAGATGGACGAAGGTGACGATATTGTCGAGCATCTTACAAAAATCAAGGATCTTAAAAAGCAATTGCTTAGCATTGATGAAGTGATTCCAGAGAAGGACTTGGTTTCCAAAACACTCAATTCACTACCACCATCTTATTTGACTTTTCAGACTTCTTTGACTCTGTCTTTGCGAGCTAATCCCGAGCCTCTTCATTTTGAAGAGTTAGTGGCTTTGCTATTGCAGGAGGATCAATCACGTAAGAACAAGTCTTTACAGGTGGATGGTATGGATCATGCTCTTGTTGTACATAACAAAAACAAGGGTAAAGAGAATGCTCATTACTCCAAGTCTAGTGCAGGACAATCTTTAGAGAAGTCTAAAGGTGATTCCGACAAGTCCAAGAAGAAAGGTAAATGTCACTACTGCAAGAAACCTGGTCACTACATTAGTGAGTGTAAAAAGCGAATTGCTAAAGAAAAGAAGAAAGAGTCAAGTTTGGTTGTTTCAGCTTCTTGTGATTCTTCTACAGCTAAAGAAGAGTCTGCAAACTTTGTGCAGGATTCTTATGCTTTCGTAGTATGTTCAGATTTTTTTGCTTACAGTGTTGACAAGACACAAATGATTTGGTACTTTGATAGTGGTGCATCTAGGCATATTACTTCAAGGAAGGATTTGTTTTGTTCATTGGATGCAGCTCCAGCAGGAAAGAAGGTGACATGTGCAAATAATGCTTCTTATCCAATCAAAGGCGTTGGTAAGATTTTGATTACCATTTCAGATGGTTCAGATTTATGCTTGCCAGATGTCTTATATGTTCCAGGGATCAAGAAGAATTTGTTGTCTGTATCCTCTCTTGCAAAAAATGGTCTTCGGGTCATTTTTGAGGATGACAGATGTGTTGTACGAGATTGAGAGAATGGTTATTCTCTTATCACTACAGGTACGCTCGAAAATGGACTATTTGTGCTAGATCGTTATGAAAAGCAGATTCAGGTATGTATTGCAGAAACAAAGACTCAGGCCATGCAGGATGCTAAGTTGTGGCATGCTAGATTTGGGCATGTTAGTTATGGCAGTTTGATGACTTTACAACGTCATAATATGGTGCATGATTTGTCTTTATTGGAGATGCCACCAAGACATGTATGTGAAGGTTGCGTTCTTGGAAAGATGCACAGATTTGCATTTTCGCAGGATGGTTCAGTTAGAGCGACACGAAAGTTGCAGCTTGTACACAGTGATGTATGTGGTCCTATGAGGACGCCATCTATAGGAAACAGCCTTTATTTTGTGACCTTCATTGATGACTTTTCCAGGTTTTGTTGGGTGTATCCACTCAAAGCAAAGTCAGATGTGTTTGCAGTTTTTCAACATTATGTCACCATGGTTGAAAATGAAACAGGTTGCAAAGTACAGACTCTTCGTACTGATCGAGGAGGTGAATACATGTCGGATGCATTTAAGGATTTTTTGGGAAAGAAAGACATTAAACACCAATGCACTATGCCATACACACCACAACAGAATGGTGTTGCAGAAAGGAAGAACAGGTCTTTAATGGAGACGGCTAGATGTATGCTCAAGGCTAAGAGTTTGCCTCATAAGCTATGGATGGAGGCAGTTGCTTGTGCAACACATGTTTTGAACAGGTGTCCTACTCGTGCCTTGAAGACCACTACTCCATATGAAGCTTGGTATGACAGAAAACCTTCAGTTAGTTATCTTCGTGTTTTTGGTTGTCTTGCTTATGCTCACATCCCTAAGCAGTTACGTGGGAAGCTTGATGATAAGGCAATCAAATGTATATTTGTAGGGTACAATAGTGGAAGTAAAGGTTATAGACTTTACAATCCTGCTACAAACAAGATTTTTGAAAGTCGTGATGTAATTTTTGCAGAAACTACTGCTCAACCTATGGTTGCTTTTGATGTACTGCATATGCAGACACATGATGTATTTGAAGGTTTGCTTCCTTCTTTTGTGGAGAATCAAGAATCACAACAGGTTGATAATCTTGATCAATCTTTTGATCAGCATGTGACACCTCATGATGTAGAGGAAATTGTGCGTGAAGAGCAAGAAGTTCTCAGGGAAGAAAGAACCTTGCCTAAATGGGTTCAGAAAACTTTGCAGGATAGCAAGTTGGATGCACCGTTGCCACGAAAAACACGTGCTGGTACTACTTTTGGCAGAGAGCAAGTAGATTTGGCTTGCTTTAGCACTCTTTGTGATGCAGATGAGCCTGATTCATTTGAACAAGCTTTAGAGTGTGTTCAGTGGAAAGATGCTATGCAGCAAGAAATTGATTCTATTCATAAGAATCATACATGGGATCTAGTGGACTTGACTACAGGTAAAAAGCCTATTGGTACAAAGTGGGTTTTTAAGGTAAAAAGGAAACAAGATGGTATTGTTGACAGGTACAAAGCAAGGCTTGTGGCAAAAGGCTATGCGCAACAAAAAGGCATAGATTATGATGAAACCTTTGCTCCTACTTCTCGTGCGTCCACAGTTAGATCACTAGTTGTAATTGCTGCTCATCATGGTTGGAAAGTGCATCAGTTGGATATCAAAACTGCTTTTTTGAATGGTGATTTGCAAGAAGAAGTTTATGTAATTCAACCAAGTGGTTTTGTTGTAAAAGGTCAAGAGCAAAAGGTATATAGATTGCGTAAAGCTTTGTATGGTCTCAAACAGGCTCCAAGAGCATGGTATGAGAAGATACATACTTATTTGATTGGCTAGGGATTTCAGAATAGTCCAACAGAAAGTACTTTGTATGTCAAAAAGAGAGATGGAGTTCTCATTACGCTAACACTTTATGTGGATGATATGCTTCTTACAGGCAATAATGCAAATGAAATTGAAGCGTTTAAAGATGCTTTGAGAAAAACCTTTGAGATGTCTGATCTTGGTTTGCTACATTATTACTTGGGTATTCAGTTTGTGCAATCAGAGGATGGCATATACATGTTGCAGGCAAAATATTTGCATAAAATTTTGGACAAGTTTGGTATGCAAAATTGTAAGCCAATCTCTACACCCGTAGAAACTGGATCAAAGTTGAGCATGCATGATGCTGGAGAACCTTTTGATGTACATACTTATGCAGCAGCCGTTGGTTGCTTGATATATTTGGCAGGCAACACTCGTCCAGACATTCAATTTGGGGTTTCACAAGCAAGCAGATTTATGCACAGCCTAGGTATGCATCATTGGCAGGCTGTGAAGCGCATACTTCGTTACCTTTCAGGTACCCCTAATCTTGCCATGTTCTTTCCAAGGGGGGATATGTATGGAAAGCACAGTTCTATGTAGCTTCTTGGTTACAACGATTCAGATTGGGCTGGTGATTTTGACACACGACATTCCACAAGTGGCAATTGTTTTTTCTTGGGAAATGCATGTATATCTTGGCTAAGCAAGAAGCAACCCACAGTGGCTACATCAACTTGTGAAGCTGAGTACAGGGCAGCTTTCACGGCAATAGTTGATTGTGTATGGATACGCAGGTTATTGGCAGATCTTTGTGAGTGTCAACAGGCACCCACTACCATTTTCACTGACAGTCAGAGTGCTATGGCAGTTGCAAGGAATCCAGTATTTCATGCAAGAACAAAGCACATAGAGGTTCACTACCACTATGTCAGGGAAAGGCTACATGCAGGGGAGATCACACTAACTTACTGTCCTACACATGATAACATTGCAGATCTATTTACGAAGGCGTTATCACGAGAAAAGTTTGAAGCTTTCCGAAAAGCTTTGGGCTTACTCTCATACACATGATGATCTGCTACCCTGTACGGATTCACACTATCACTACAGGGGGGATTTGTAGACATGTAGTAGTGTTAGTGTGTATACGCGCTTCACCAGGGGCACTTTTCTCCCACTGGGTTTTTCCCCCTGGACATCTGGTGTGAAAGGACACCTTATCTCTTAGGGTTTCATATAAGCTTTGTAGCTCTGAGTTTAAATACACTATTATTCTAATACAGAGAGATAGACTACAGAGATCTCGTACGCAAGCTCCGTGTCTTCTCCTTCTCCATCTTCTTCCTACTCTGAGTTGCTGTCTTCCTTCTGTTTTCCTGTTTTATCATCTTCAACAATGTAGCTATGCACTTCCAAAAATATTCTCGTCAATGGTGGGCTAGCCTTTGTGGCAATGGCGAAGCCCCAAAGATATGGCAAAATCTACGAGTTTCCATCATGAAGAAGTTCCTTGTAAAAGCGATGCAAAGGACAAAGTGCTTACCGAATGGCGGAGTTTAAAGCTTCTTTCCCATGAGTCTATCCACAAATATGTGGACAAATTTTGGGATTTACATCTCAAGGCTACTGTCTTTCAAAAAGTAGACTTTGTCAAGCAAAAGCAACAATTATGTGTGGGAGTACCCGAAGAAATGGCCGAGTATGTCAACTCCCAATGACCTGGTTGTATCATGGAATAATCCACCACACTATGGTTGATTTGCACATCAATTTCCAATAAGGGGCTAAAAGGAATGCCAAGCCCATGGAAAACAAAGATCAAAATGAAGCAAAGGGAAAGAACAATGCTCAAAATTCTTCCCAAGGCAACTCTATCAACAAAATTCTTCCCAAGGCAACTCTATCAACAACAATAAAGCTAAGGAGAAAGGAGTCTACAAAGGCAAGAATCGAATTTCTCCCGAAGTGCTTCAAGTGCGGGGAGCAAGGAGAGGCCTATGTGCCTACCCCCAAAGAAATGTGTGCAATGAGCCGCCTAGAGCCTCTATGGTTGAAGCTCCAAAAGAGGATGCTCATAACCAAGGATTTCTCCTTTTCTATGCTTGGGGAAAGATGCAAGATCATGATGCCTTTATTTTGTTTGACCCTAGTTCAACTCACAACTTCATAGCCACGGAATTGACCTCCAAGCTAGGCATACAAGCTCACAAGATGGGAGATGCATTGAAAGCCAATGGAGCTATCAAGGGACAAGACGTTGTGAGGCACTTTTTGGATAAGCATGAAGTCACTAAGTCATGCCAAAACGCTTGCCCACTAGCCTCATATATATATATGTACATAGCCCTGCAAGTTTTGGAAGTGGCCTTGTAAAAATTCATGTACAAAGGTGTGATTTTGCCAAGCCCGAGTTCTGATGTTTTGGGTTGTTTGAGACTCCAAATATGGTTTTTAATAAGTATTTTCAGCCATGCTTTATAGCTTATGAATCGGACTTGTACCATCATGAGTTATGAGCATCCGAAGCGGGCGGTCTGAACTTAGAAGGTGATTGCGGGTGCATGCGAGAAGGGCAACTAGGCCAACTTGGGGGTCTAAGATTAGAAATGCTGAAGTTTTATATTTTTAGAGATAGCCGAGGTGATGGGCTTCGAACCGTGTGTTACAGTGCGTCATTCAATGACCGGAGCAGCAAGGTATGCCTAGGGGAAAATTGTCTGAGAAGTCCTCTCATGCTTTGGGAGAAGCTGGGAATTTTTGGGGAAGTTGGGAAGCTTGGAGGATGGTGCCAAGTGGCAATGGACTAATCCCACATGGGGGGGAGAAAGTGGAAATTGGAGGGTATAAGGGGGGGAGTGGGTACCCCCTAAGGTTGTATCAAAGGAGCAAATGGAGCTCACTTGCCTAGACCATGAGGGCTCGTGGACTTTGGGGGAGGAAAGGGTGCCCATTTTCAATTCCCACTGCGTAGACAGGTGCCTGGCCATTGTTTTGGTCCCGGACACTTGCCCCCACCCCATTCCTTGGTCAAATGGTCACCGACAGCTCATTCACCCAAAAAAAGACCAAAATTGGACCAATTAAAAGGTGCCCAAAGAGAGAACCATGTTGGCTAAGAGGGGAGAGAAAATTCCTTGGGATAAGAGCCAAAAAAATTCCCTTTTTAATAGCTACAGTTCCCTGCACACCCTTTTTGCTATCAGAGACTAGCTTTTTTGGAGCTTTTGAGAGATACCCTAACTTCAAAAGCTTATAACTCTCTCATCTGTTGTTGAAATCAAGCATATGGATACTCTACGGAGGTGTTCGACATAGGTGTTTTTTGCAGCTTTATAGTGTTTCCTTCCGACGGTGTGATGTGTGCAAGGCTATAGAGGTTCTCGTTTTGCTTCTTGTTTGCATGCTAACATCATTTGCGTGCCCCCATTGAGGAGCAAGTGATCCTATGCTCCAATTCCTATGAAATATGTCTATTCTGCAGGCAGTGAATGTAAAAGGGATGTGGGTCCTTATGGACAACCGCCTATGTATGTGCAAATTGTGGATAGCACTTGAGGCGGTCGTATAATTGGATTGCAGCCTTTGGAGGGTCATGAGGTTTTGTGAAGCCAAGCAATGGGGGCAGGGTGAGGTGGATTAGGTACTAGAGCAATCCATCGACATCCCTTAAGTTTTCGACGTCACATGTATGTGTTTTTGTGGCAATCAAACATGGCAGACGAGTTCCCACAATTTCATGGATTGCCTAATGAAAATGCACATACGTGTATTGAAAAGTTGGAAGTCAATTGCTTCCTGCACAATATACTAGACCAAGCTATATTGTTACGGCTGCTGCAATATAGTTTACAAGATGAGGCAAAAGATTGGTTACACAATTTCAAGGAGTTGATGCAAGTGAAAAATCCAGGGGTGGTTTTGGACTACAATTGTTGAAGCAAGCTTTCTTGGCACAATACCGATCGATCGAAGTACCTGATGAAGTTTGGCATGAAATTCTGGGGTACACTCAGAGGGCTAATCAGAGTGTTGATGATTTTGTCATGCAGTTCACCTGTTTATGGGATAAATGGGCATGGGCTTTGGGAAACAAGATCCCTCCATCCATGTTAAAGAAGGACCGTTTTGTGGCAAACCTAAAAGAAAGTTTGAGTTCAAAGTTGAGCTGAAAGGTCCGCCACCTTCGAGGAGGCAGTTGCCATTGCCAGAGAGAAAGAATGGAAAGCTCAAAGACTTAATGAATATGGGAAAGCGGTCCCTGAGAAAAATAATGGCAGGCAAAAGGAGGAGAATCAAGCAGAAGCTGGAGGTCAACCTGTTCAAAGGGCTGCTAGTACCGAACAGTTACAAGGAAATATGCAAGACATGATGACCATGATGTAAGAATTGCGACTTAGTGTCCTTGGTGGTGGAGGTGGTCGTGGTCGTGGGCATGGTAGAGGAATGGCTCAAGCATGTGAAGCTCAGCCTAATGTGAATGCTGGTCGTGGACAAGGCGGTTTTGAGCCACAAAGGAGGTTCATCTCCACTTGTTATAATTGTGGTGAACTTGGTCGTATTAGCACTTATTGTTCAAAGCCAGTAAGGATGGGAGGGGATATGTTTCCACTTCCTCAGCAGATTCCTAGCAGGGCTAATGATTATGCATTGGATATACGGGTAGATCAAGGTATGGGACAGGAAAATCAAGCCTCAACCTCTGGTGGTCATGTGGGTATTGTGCGAGTTGAAAAGAAAGACGCAGATGTGTTGCTAATAGGCAAAAGAGAGAGGGAAGGTTATGCAGCACCAGGGCCTAGCAAAAAGAAAGGGAAGGAGAAGGAGGGTGAAGATGCAAAAGCCAAAAGAAAGAGAAAGTCTCGTAGACAATTTGAAGTGGCAAATTTGCCTTTGGGAGAAGGCCAAATAGCTTACAGTTTAAAGGAAGACCTGCTTGGGAGGAAAGTAAATTGTACTTTTGGACATTTGATGAATATGATGCCCAAACTTAAAAGGTAGTGGAAGTCATTAGTGAATCCAGAAAAACAGCCGAAGCATGGACAAGTTAGAGTGTTGTCTGTGGGAGAGTTATCTGACATCTATCTTGTGGTGAACGCTTGGCACAAAGGTGTGGGCATGGGAGAAGCCTACGTTGATGGAGGTGCTCAAGTTTGTGTGATCACACAGTCATGTGTCGAGAGACTGGGTCTCATTACATGCAGAAGCTCTGGGTTTCGGATTCAACTAGCAAACCATGCCAAAATGAAATGTTTGGGAATGATCAAGAATTTGGAAGTCGAAGTCTTTAACGTAAAGGTTATGGTGAACTTTCATGTTATGCCAGCTGGTCTGGGAGCCTTTCCTCTCATTTTGGGACTACTACAAACGAGAGCGTCAAGGGCCCTGCAAAATAGCAAAAACAATATACTACAAGCCATGAAACGAACAAATCTGCATACCTCGAATAACACAACGCATAATCCAAGTTGTACACGAGCAGAGAGAGAAAGAGAGCGTGATAGAACGAGAGAGCACGTGCAGGCGCACCTCCTAGAGCGGAGTGCTACGCTGGCACGGCGAGAGAAGAGGGAAGAGGAGAGAAGAAGTACACAGACACTGGGTGCAATCTCCCCCCGTGCAAGAGTGACCATTTTCCTCTTGCACGTATTTGTTTTATAGATTTATTGAATGGTCAAATGTGAGTACAAACTGGCCGACCGGTCATAAATGGCCAAAGCTCATAAAAGAGCACTTGAATAATAACATGTACATATAATATCCTTTTGCAATAGCCTAGCTCGGTCAAGCCTTTTCCACTTGTCAGCTGCAATAAATAGTAAAATGTCAATTCCATAACATACCTCTCCGTTGGAAAGCAACTGTCCTCAGTTGCGAAGATGAAAATCTACAAACAATACTTGTCAAAAACAGTGATTAGTATGTTGTGTCAAAAACATCACATAATAAAAGAAAAATTTAGAAACTAAACACCATTAGCTTATGCCTGCCGTCATCCACATACTACCTACTCTAGTGTCCCATACCACTAGAATAAGCAGTATATGTCATACCTTGATGAATCAGGATATCATTGGTCACACTCATCATTAATCTCATAATGTCAAGTCTCATCACATAAACACTGTCATAATAATCACCAGATACCAAATCCCAATCCAATTCCAATTCCACAATATAAGTTCAAATCCAAATAACTTTCATTATGTACCCGGGTAACAAAATCATGCCAGTTACAGTGGTGGTCAGCCTCTGCAGCATGATTTTGTGATCGGTGTTGCCTCATCCGATGAGTCTACACCAATAAAACGTGCTGCCTAAATCGGCGAATCTACACTGATGCTGCCTAAATCGACGAATCTGCATTGGATATTGTTTAAAAATCATAGATCTAAAGGTTATTAATGTGCTGCCTAATATGGCGAATCTACACTAAGATGAGTATCTACACACTCCCTAGATCGGCGAATCTGTGTGTGCGTGACCAATGGACTAGGCAAGACATAAAGAAAAAAATAGTTACTATGTTGTTGACATCACAATGTTCACTATCCCAGAGCACCTTAGCTCGCCTGAGTAGCTGCATAGCTTATTGACAAATCATCTCAACAAAATCATCTCAACAAAAATTCCCTTGAATACAATCTTCGCAGCATTTGAGTAGGGACGCTTAAATACAATGCATAGAAAAGAGGATTGACATATTCGAGGTACATACCAGCAGGATCCGGAGTGGCTACATGAGTATGCATGTCGAGAAAGTTGTGTTGTTTTTGGGAATGGTATTAGTAAACACAGCCAGGAGTTTGGCACAAGCTTGTATGACAGAGTTAGTATAGTCAAGTAGGAAATAATAATGTTTGATAACAGGGTGGGGGTTATCATAAAATCAGATAAAATATGGTTAGGATATGATTACTGTAGCTGAAAAAAAAGAGTTTGCAAAGTAAAGAGATCACTTATCTAATGTCCTCGCATTATGGTATGGATAGGTTTTTGTGAATCCTTAGATGAGTTAGAGAAATGTAACAAAAACAAATGAAGATCATGATAAAAATCATTTGATTATGGTCAAGCAAGATAGATACATTTATTTCCTTAAAATTGTGGTAAACGAACTAAAACGTAATGGTGTGGAGCAACGCTAATGTACAACAACTAGTAAAATGTAACAATGAGCTATTCGAAATGAGAAAACCCAGAAAGTCTTCACAATTTGAGAAGTCTAACAAATTTTAAGTCCCTAATTAAGAATGCAGGATATTTGACAATGTTGATCGATACAAGGAATCTGAGAAAGAGCATGCAATAGAGCCGAGTCGTAATTAGATGAAGTTGCAAAAAGTGGTTACCGAGCAAGCTGGCAGTGGGAGTATGAGCATAGAACATTTTGTACTAACGTGTGCTAGCATTAATCAACTGAATATAAAATGCTAATAGCATTGCTAAGAATCGCAAAGGTTTTTAAAATAGTGCCACGTACCGACAGAATACCATAAAAATCTTCAGTAAAATAAACTTGCTGCGTAAATTTGTGTTGTTACCCATC
Source organism: Adiantum capillus-veneris (assembly GCF_014529385.1). Taxonomy (NCBI): domain Eukaryota; kingdom Viridiplantae; phylum Streptophyta; class Polypodiopsida; order Polypodiales; family Pteridaceae; genus Adiantum; species Adiantum capillus-veneris. The sequence goes on from NC_140939.1 coordinate 61,619,266, forward strand.
GCAAATTTGTATCATTCGTTAATGTTCCTCACTGTGCTTTAGTTAGATTTGTGGATATATTATTATCTAGCCAGATTGTAGTTGTTGATGGGGTGTATTGGCAATGTAATTAAGGGTGGGAGGGGGGGGGGGGGTAAGGGGACAGGGATATGAGCAGAGGCCAGGATACAGGTACCAAGATAAGGCTATATCACAGTATGGCATCGTCCAATATACTATGAGATATGAAGCCACTTGCATTGTCTATTTAGTGAGTGAGACCACTCATTAGAGTTATGAGAGTCCTCACGTTGTTTATGCTAGAGTGGGCCAACACGAGGAGAGACATTCACAGGGGGAGATGTTTGATTGTGTGAGAGTAGAGACTAGACATTTAGAGTAATGAGAGCAATTGGACAGAATCCGGGTGGATCTAATCCAATATATGGGTGCAAAATTAAAATGAAGTAGAGCAAAAGATGTAAAAACGAAGAGCTTAAAAACATCAGACTAAACGGGTCATCATCATGGTCAACGACTGATAATGCTCGACAATGGGCGTTGTCGCAGAAAGTAGTACATTAGTCACTAAAGAGCATCTTCAATGTCCCTTTTTGCAGTAGTGGTGCAGGGATAGCAGGAAGAGGGAGAAAATGAAATGAAATGTTATATTAACCTTCTTTAAAAGGCCATGAGACCAAACCAATACAATCGTTGTGGATCTAAACCAATGGGTACAAAAAATAGAATTAAGTAAAAATGAAAGACGGAGATATTTAAACTAAAATCCTAAAATCGTGTGATGGAAAACAATATCATCATCATCAATGCGTGCGGACACCCGACAAAGGGCGTTGTACGAGAAATTATTGCACTGATCACAGAAGAGGTTCGTCAATGTCCATCTCTGTAGGGAGTCGTAGTGGGGGGGAAAGAGAAATGAAATGAAATATTATATTAAACATCCTCAAAAGGCCAAAATATGAGGCGGTTCGTGTGAATCTAATCCAATGCCATGCCTTTTAAAATGAAGTAGAGAAAGAAAAAAAGAGAGAGAAAGAAACCCGTCATCAGCAGCATAAATATTGCAGCGGGCATCGCCTCTGGAAGCCGTCGTTTGATGTTATGCGCTCCGGCAAACTCTACTCCAGCAATGTCCTTGGACCTCCATGCTACTGAGATCTCTACTGGGCATTCCGTCACTGTGCCTTATGGGCAAGAATTCCACAGCCTACAGTTGGAGGTCAGTGCAAGCTCGAGCAAGGGATGGGTTGTAGATGCTTGATAAAGGCCTTGACTGGTTCAACCTACAGCTACCGAGTCCAACACTGGAGGGAATATCCAATCGCAACAGCTCAATGGAAAATGGGCAATTTCTTTCAGATCAACAGTGTAGTTGATCATGTGTATCTTATGGAAATGTCGTCATGCCAGCTCGATGGCTGATTTGGAGGGGTCTAGTTGTCTGGTTGATCGTATGTGGCATCAACTCCTCTTGAAGTTGAGGCTAAGCTGTCTGCAATAGGCAGCTAGTGGCCGACTCTGGCACAGGTAGCTGGACTGGGAAAGAAGGAGGAGGAGGAGGAGGGGAGAGAGAGAGAGAGAGAGAGAGAGAGAGAGAGAGAGAGAGAGAGAGAGAGAGAGAGAGAGAGAGAGCGATATAGAAGGGGGATGCGGTGGAGGTCGAAGGGAGAGCCAGACTTGCAAAAGGAGGGAAAAGGGAAGGCCGAGAGCTGCACACCAAGAGTGACGATGTGAGCGGGATAAAAACACACACAGCGCCTCTATAACAACCCGACACACACTCTTGGGAAGATACACACACACACTATGGGGCACCACTCGGCTTACACAACACACCTGGCCGAGACAGGGAACACACCTCTGGAGTGAGAGGAGAGAGACTATCCACTTGCCCACTCCACACAGACACACACACACACACACACACACACACACCCAAAAAACTCAGCTCAAAAGAGGAGAATTTCTGATGTTTAGATACAAATGAGCTTGGGCCAACACCAATGGGGCAAACAGCTCACACAATATGGGTAAAATAAGCCAGATACAATCACAAACTGGAGCAGAAACTTCGCTCATAGGAGAAACTTACACAGAAAAACAGCAGGAAAAGAGTGAGGAATTTGGCAAAATGGACAGCGCCATCGCGTCCGGAACGGCCCAAAACCCCAGTCTACAATGTCAAAGTGCTCAAATCCGACCTCGGATGAGCAGTTTACGGCCAAAACAGGCTCCAAAATAAGCAAAAAACATAGCTGCGGCTGTTCCTCCTCTCTTCTCCATGTTTTTTCTGGTCTTTTCTCAGTTTTTTCAGTTCCCACACTTAGCTTTTTTAGTTGGGCACCCTTGGCCTTTTAGATGACCTCAAACGGACCCCGAACAGGCCAAAAACTGACCTCGCAGTGCATAGTTGTCACCTTTTTGCATCATTCGCACACCTGGCACTCAGCTTTTTTCCACTAATGCATCTCGCCACCACGTGAAGTGGCCCCAAAAAGTGGTCCTAATGATGACCTTTCTCAATAACTCTCACAAGAAAACACCCACGTTGTGTTCGTCCTCATCCGCGTACAAATATTGACCTCGTTCGCCCTCCTGACGCCACTAGATGCCATCTGACGCACCTGCTGACCTCACGTCGTCGGCCCACGGATAGCTTCCTCGAGAAGTTTTACGCGCTATAAACTCCTCATTATTGTAGAAAAAACATACTGGTACTGGTGATAGTGAAAATCGATGAACTATGTACATGCTGTCCTACCTGTACACATGTGGGCCCCACGTAACCACCTGGCTAAGGAAAATGGGCAATTCTTTATTTGATGCACCATGCATGTGTATGTACATATGCGCAATCCCTTGCTCCAAAAAACTCCTGACATAATTTGCCCACCCCCTAGCCTGCTAGATCATTCATGATGAGCAGCAGCAAAGAGAGATATGAGACTCGCCGCATCACACGTCTCCTCATCCCTCACAGACATCACTCGCTCTTCAGAAAACTCATCTTGCTCCACCATCATCAACCTAGCATGATACAACTTAAGACGCAATCCATTTACCCTTGACGTATGTAAAATCCCATCCAGGTTAGCCAACTGATATGTACCATTCGGGAAACACTCCACTACCTTGAAAGGGCCTTCCCACTTAATTTGAAACTTCTTTTGGAAGGTGTTGTCCAATTTGCTGTTGTAGCGCAAAACCAAGTCATGCTTCTTGATACCCTTACTTTTGACCTTTTCATTTATCTTTGCCAAAGCCTTATCCTGTATCTGCCCATAATGCTCCAATGCGCTCATCCTATCCAACTGGACCTCTTGTAACTGCAAGAGCCTCTCTTTGAATGCATCACTAGGCGGCCCAAGCAACTTCTCTAACATCTTGACCGCAGGCAACTCTACCTCCACAGGCAATAGTGCTTCCTTTCCATACACCAAATGAAATGGAGTAAACCCTGTACCTGTCTTCACTGAAGTACAGTAAGCCCATAATGCACTAGGCAATTCCAAATCCCAATTCTTTCCTTGGTGCTCTGTCACTTTAGAAAGAATTTGTACCAACTCACCATTGAACCTTTAATTTAAGCCATTACACTGCGGGTAATAAGGAGTGGTATGCTGGTGCCTAATCTTCATCTTTGTGCATAAGAAGTCTAGCAGTTTAGCTCTAAATCCTGGCCCCTTATCTGAAAGTAGCTCTAATGGCACCCCAAACTTGCAACATATTTCATCATACACAAATTTTGCCACATCCTTTGCAGTGATCTGTTTTACTGCTATAGCCTCTGCCCATCTAGAGAGATAGTCCACTGCCGTCAAGATATAGCTTTTGCCCCTGCTTGTGATAGGTAACGGGCCTATTGCATCAATCCCCCACTTTTCAAACACATCAAACGCCATAATGGTTTTTCGTAGCTCTGGCTTCAACACTCTCTTCCCAAATGCTTGACACCTATTGCAAGACCTACACCAATGGTGAACATCCTTGTGCAAACTAGGCCATACATACCCCTCTTGCAAAATCTTATGCAAGGTGATCTTTAGAGCAAAATGGCCACCACATGCGCCTTCATGATTCTCTTCCAACACTCTGTAAAGCTCCTCCCGCCAAGGTACACGTCTCAACACGAGATCAGCCCCTTTCATGTATAAGACATCACCAATCAATTTGTACCTGTATGCTCTACGCACAAAGCCATACTTCTTAGACTTCTGAATCTCCTTTGGAATGATTCCTGTTAGCAAAAATTCCTCTTCTTGAGCCAAAGTTTCCCGGCCATGATAAAGAGGTAAAGTGGTCCTCAACACGAATAGCTCCCCAATCATGCCTTGAGCTGCTTCATGTGCCTCTCCATTTAGAGCATGTTCAATGTGTCTGATGCTCCATGCTTCGAACTTTTTTAACATGCCTTTAATTCTGAAGCACATTTCCTTCAATGAGGTGTTCTTGCTCTTCCACACACCCAGCACTTGCTTCACCACTAACAAGGCATCACCTTTTATGCTCAACCTTCGAACCCCATGCTTAAAACAAATGTGTAATCCGGCTTCCAATGTAGCATATTCAGCCTCATTGTTACTATGCGCATCCAATTTGAACCCTCTCTTGCATACTAGCTTCCCCTCTGGATCATAAAGTGCTATACCCCCTGAAGCTGCATCATGGCTCTTTCTGTATGAACCATCAAAGAACAACACATGTGCATTGCTGATCTGTGGCACTTCTTCAACTACCTTTCTCACCACCTCTTCCTTAACAATAAGGGGATTCTCCTTGTAGGTCAACAAATCAGCTAGGGTAGCCCTTGTACTATCTTCCACTAGAAAAGAGAACTCAAACTCTTGCAGCTCAATTACCCATTTCTTCACCACATTTGACATGTTAGTACCATTAATTAACTGTGGCAAAATGGCATAACTCGTCAAGAAAACAAAAGGCCGTGGTAGCAAGTAATGACGAAATCGTCGACAAGCAAATATTACACTGGCCATCACTAGCTCTACTTCCGATAACTTTCTCTCCGCTACCAATTTCACTCGGCTTGCACAATACACTGGCCTCATATAATGGCTGCCCTTCCCCTTTTGCAATAGCATGGCTCCAATGGAATCATCCCCTACTGATGGATTTACATAAAAAACTTTCTCCCAATCAGGAGCCTGCATGGCTGACAACCCCCCTAACACCTCTTTCACCTCTTGAAACACTTCTTCACACTTGTCATCCCATTGCAATGGATCATGCTTTGCCACTTGCTGTAATGGATAAAGAAGCTGCGAAGACAATGGAATAAACCGTGCCATGTACTTCACTTTGTGTATAAAGGTTGCCAATTGCTTCGTACTCATAGGTGATGGAAGAAGAATAATAGACTTCACCTTATCTGGATCAGCCTCAATGCCATTTTCTGACACCATATGGCCCAATAGCTTCACCCTTGGCTGTGCTAGATGACATTTCTTTGGATTTAGTCGTCCTCCACATTCATCATGTCGAGCCAATACCATCTGCAGCTTCTCATGGTGTTCAGCCCTACTGCTATAAACACAGAAGTCATCCATAAAAGCCTTAACACAACTACCAATGAATGGTTCCAACACCCAATTTGCTCTTTCTTGATAGAAAGATGGTCCATTTGACAACCCAAACGGCAACACTGTGTAGCAATAGCAGCCCCATGGCGTAATAAATGTTGTCTTTGTGCGGTCTTTAAGAGCAATCTTCAATTGAAAATAGCCTGAAAAACCATCACACACACTGTACCTCTCATAACCTGCCACTGAATCCAAGATCTGATCGATGAATGGAAGAGGATATGGGTTCTTCTTAGTGGCTGCGTTTAAGGGTTTAAAATCTACACAAATTCTCCACTTCCCATCCTTCTTTGGACTGACTACTACTGGACTCACCCATTCTGTGGTCTCCACTGGAACTATGAACCCTGCCTTCAATAACTTGTCCACCTCTACCCGCAAGGCTTCCATTTGCTCTTGACCCATCCTTCTTAGCCTTTGACGCACTGGCTTAGCACCTTCTTTCAGCTCTATATGCATCTCTTCACCCTTGAACCCTCTGATCTCTTCGTATGAAGTAATGAACAACTCAGGAAAACTAGCCAGCATATGCAAAAATATATCCTTCTCCATAGCTGAGAGGTCTCCACTAATCATTTGCGTCATTAATTCCTGCTTCCTTGACAACCCAACTTTGGTTTGCATCAGCCCTTCACTCACTTCATAAGGCCCTTCACTTTCATCTTCAACCTGATTCGCAAATGCAACTAAACCAATCTCCTGAATTTCTTTGTCCATCAAAAGAAATGCAACATCAGCATCCTCATCACTGCTAGTAGTGCTATCACTGTCCTCATCTGTCACCGTGGAAGAGTCTTCATCACTAGACTCATCCTCATCTTCATAAAGCTCCTCTAATCGTTTCCTTGTGTCCATATTATAAAGCTTCTTGGTACCTGTCTTTCCATAGAGGCTAATCGTACCATGTCGCCAATCTTGAACAGCTCCCACTGCACGTAACCATGGTCTGCCCAATATAATAGGATATGCTCCCAACCCTGCTGGCATCACATGAAAATCAACCACTGCTTTTGCTTCATATGCCTCCACTTCTAAGCTCTTTACAACACCCAAGCATTTTACTTTTTGATGGTTTGCCAATCTGATCCGAAACCCTGACACCCCAGCCACTGTGAGACCCATCTTCTCAACGCATGAGTGTGTTATGACGCATATTTGGGCTCCGCCATCCACATAACCTTGTCCCAAATTTTTCCTTTTATGCCACACATCTACTATTGGACAAATGTCTGGTAGCTCATCCATTGCCAACACCTTTACTGAACCTCTCTCAGGCTCTTTCTCCATTGGGTTAACCATCCTCTTCCACTGTCGCTTTAGCTTAGGCACCATCTCTATAAGCTGCCCAAAAGTAACATCTGCCTTCCTGCTCGTCAAATCCTCCCTCAAGTCATAGCTTAATTGCCCATCCCCTAGTGGAAATCTGAAACATGAAACTTTTGACGAGCTCTCCTTTTCCTCTTGGCCTTGACATCCTCGCCTTCATGGCTCTTTCCTTTCTTCTTACTAGGACCTGGGGCACTTCTTCCTTCCTTATCCTCTGTGGTCCTCTTCCCAATAGGCATCACTATTGTATCCTCTAGCTTTGATGCCTTCTCCAAGGTGACTACACTTAGCACTTTTGTCTTTCCTTTTTCCTCCTGGGTCAGTCCACTGGTTCCTTCATCTCCCTTAATTTCGATGCCATAATCATTTGACCTAGTTAGCACTTGTCTTGGCAATGGATACATGTCTCCCCCCATCCTTGGTGGCTTATCACATTGCGGGCTGATGTGACCCAACTCTCCATAATTATAACATGTGGGCGTCTGCCTCCAAAACCTACCATTGCTTTGTCCAACACCATTCCTAGGCTTTTCTTCACCTCCTGGCTGATTTGCAAACCTCCCTCGACCTCGATTATTTCCCACTTGACCTAGCATGTTTAGGCTGAGATTCTTCATCAAATCTACCATTTGCCTCATGTCTTGCCTTAGGCCATCATCTTGCACTGCTGTAGTGACCACTGCTGGCATAACCTGAGTAGTAACAGGAACCACTGGTTCATGATGAACCCCTGACATACGACCTTGTAAAGAGTCCATAGGCTGAAATTCAGACCTCATGGGCAAAGACTCCACCCCTAACTGGCTCATTTTCCTCAGCTTCCACTCTTTGTTCCTTGCTACCTCTAGTGCATCTTCATATGTCCTAGGCTTCTTTAGCTCCACTCTCCAACGTATATTCTCCCAAAGACCAGCCAAGAACCTGTCCTTCTTCATCATGTCAGGCAGGGGTACCTGTGGTGCTAAAGCCTTGCACATTCGCTCCCATGCCAATGAAAACTTACGTATGTACGCATCTACTGGCTCACCTTCCTTCTGCACCAAACCTTGTACTTCTTGCCACACTTTGTCAGGATCTTCTATCTTCACAAACTCCACTTCCAATCCATGCCTTAGATTGTCCCAACTCAACCTTACAGGTGGATCAGCCACACGCAACTCCTCTTCAAATGCTTTAGACCAAACTCGTGCGTCACTCTTCAAACAAATTTGGAGAAGGCGTAACATCTACGCAGGGTCATGAATCTGGTTGCTAATGCAGGCAACCTCCATCTTTTCCAAAAATTCTTCCACATCTTCATCACTTCTTCCATGAAACTCCGGATAAGAGAAAGCCATGGCTAGAGAACCCCTTCAAACACACGTGCAAGAACCCAAAACTTTTCACTACCCAATCCCCAGAAACTTCAATGGAGCTCAGCTTTAGATAAGGACAAACACATGCACATCAAATGAGTTTTCATAGTTGATCATCGGAATTACAACAGGCAAAGGACATTCTAGGATCTCTCTCAATCTTCTTGGCCCAAACATAAAGACTATGCGCTGCTGGAAAAAGATCTTCCTGGACACATGAACATTAATCTGAATTCTTTGAGTTAAATGAAAAGGAGTGAACTGAGGGCCATTTTGATCATCCATTAAAGCCAACCATGAAGCTCCCAAGAAAGCACACCTGTCTTATTCTCTGATTTTGCCAAAATTTCAGCAGCATAACAGCATAAAATGGCTCAAAAGACCAAAAGACCAACCATCATAACTTGGAAAAATTTTGACAGAGTTTCCCCAGAAGTAGAGCAATGAGAACCCAAAATATAGACTGTATCTGTATGCATAAACTGCCAACAATAGAACCCGAGCATCAAATAGGAATCACTAGTACATAGCCTATGGCGAGGTCACAAAAAGGGTGCTCCAGCTACCTGTATCACCGAAAGGATCTCCACATTTGAGAATCCCCCAGCTCAATAAAAACCTCACGCTATCGACCCTCACACGAAGGCTAATGCAAATCGCATATAGTCAAGTCTCAGAAATGACTATCTTCCAGACCAAGTCTCAGAAATGGCTGGGACTGCCAAATACAACCAAGTATGGCTCCACAAATGCGTACAATGGCAGTTTCCACAAGTAACGTACAATTCAGCAGACAATGCGCTCAAATAGGCGCCAAGTGATGCATACCCACAACAACTGCAAGTGACATCACTGTTAGTATATCACTGTACTCCAGCTACCTGTACCTGTACTTGTACCTGTCCCTGTAACCTGTAACCTGTAACCTGTAATCTGTAATCTGCAACCTGCAACCTGTAATCTCGAAGCTCGAAGCTCGAAGCAGAAGGTACTCGAAGAAGATCCTCCGTGGGGGCGCCAAAAGAATGTGAGCGGGATGAAAACACACACAGCGCCTCTATAACGACCCGACACACACTCTTGGGAAGATACACACACACACTATGGGGCACCACTCGGCTTACACAACACACCTGGCCGAGACAGGGAACACACCTTTGGAGTGAGAGGAGAGAGACTATCCACTTGCCCACTCCACACAGACACACACACACACACACACACACCCAAAAAACTCAGCTCAAAAGAGGAGAATTTCTGATGTTTAGATACAAATGAGCTTGGGCCAACACCAATGGGGCAAACAGCTCACACAATATGGGTAAAATAAGCCAGATACAATCACAAACTGGAGCAGAAACTTCGCTCATAGGAGAAACTTACACAGAAAAACAGCAGGAAAAGAGTGAGGAATTTGGCAAAATGGACAGCGCCATCGCGTCCGGAACGGCCCAAAACCCCAGTCTACAATGTCAAAGTGCTCAAATCTGACCTCGGGTGAGCAGTTTACGGCCAAAACAGGCTCCAAAATGAGCAAAAAACACAGCTGCGGCTGTTCCTCCTCTCTTCTCCACGTTTTTTCTGGTCTTTTCTCAGTTTTTTCAGTTCCCACACTTAGCTTTTTTAGTTGGGCACCCTTGGCCTTTTAGATGACCTCAAACGGACCCCGAACAAGCCAAAAACTGACCTCGCAGTGCATAGTTGTCACCTTTTTGCATCATTCGCACACCTGGCACTCAGCTTTTTTCCACTAATGCATCTCGCCACCACGTGAAGTGGCCCCAAAAAGTGGTCCTAATGATGACCTTTCTGCATAACTCTCACAAGAAAACACCCACGTTGTGTTCGTCTTCATCCGCGTGCAAATATTGACCTCGTTCGCCCTCCTGACGCCACTAGATGCCATCTGACGCACCTGCTGACCTCACCTCGTCGGCCCGCGGATAGCTTCCTCGAGAAGTTTTACGCGCTATAAACTCCTCATTATTGTAGAAAAAACATACTGGTACTGGTGATAGTGAAAATCGATGAACTATGTACATGCTGTCCTACCTGTACACATGTGGGCCCCACGTAACCACCTGGCTAAGGAAAATGGGCAATTCTTTATTTGATGCACCATGCATGTGTATGTACATATGCGCAATCCCTTGCTCCAAAAAACTCCTGACAACGAGTTGCAAAGAAGGGGCCGTGAAGTTGCATGAGCTGTTGGAGGTTGGTTTTCAGTGGTTGACATTTGAAGGGCTGAGGGTCAACGCGGGTAGCTTCAAAAAGATCGGCACCACTGGTGTTTGAGAGAAAGGGTTGTTAGAAAGTAATCGAACTGTAGAGAGAGAGAGAGAGAGAGAGAGAGAGAGAGAGAGAGAGAGAGAGAGAGAGAGAGAGAGAGAGAGAGAGAGAGAGAGAGAGAGAGTCTGCTTGCATGACACGGAAAGGTGGGCTAGTGCAGTAGAAGGCGGAGACTGCAACTTCTACTAGCGTCTATATTGCATGATTATATAATATCACTCATTATCTGCAAGTGCCTGCCAACCTAAAAAATGCATCACCCTATGTGGCACTAGGTAGAAGGCTGGGAGGTGATCATGGCATGCAAGCATGCAGGTAGCTGTGAGGAGTGACGAGATCGGGAAAGAAAAACTGTGACAGCTGCTCTTAGCTTTAGTGATGGCGCATGTGAGCCAGCTTGAGGAGGCCGCCAGACGGCTTGGCAAAAATAGCTTGGTTGGTGATGATTCAAGGAAAGTGAACTGCGGCCACCGGTGCACTTTTGAGCAGTTTTTTTGTTTACTGTGCTGGCTATTGGTGTTCCCAAAAAAATAAACTACCGTCGGATGGCCCGTGTTCTCCTAACGGGGCTATTGCTGCCGTTGCCACTGCCGCTACCGCTACTGCTATCCTCAACTTTAACACATTTCCGTTTTGTTTTTATGAACCAGCTCCACTATGCCCCCTCTTATCGTCTTACCACCTGTGTAACTACTCGCATCTTCACCAGTCAGATAATCGCTTGTGCGACACAACTGCTGTCCTTCGACATCGGCATCACCCCCAATACTCATTTTCATTTGAGGCTTTGTGTTAATTAGGATCCCCCCATAATTTATTGAGCATCTTCATTTAATTTACATAATCAATTCCATATATAGTAAGAGCATGGAAAGATTTTCCTCTCTGCACAGCTTGCTTGCTGGAAGTATGATTATAACTCTCAATTTATATAAGATGGATAAAACTTGATGACCCTATTCCATAACATCCCATTGGGGTTAACAGATCTCATAAACTTGCTAAGTAATTAAACTTCAAATCTTTACTTAGCTTTGCATGCGTAGTATCCTGCGGATTGCGTGTCTACTTGTCATGTCGCATGTCTCCTTGTCGCCATGCCCAACAAGGCTTCTCGTCTTCATGTTAGTCACGACGTTCGTGATTACCACTATCATAATCATAATTGAGAGTGTTTTAATATGGTTACTTGCGAATTAATCACAATTAGTCAAGCTAATTGTAATGATAATGATGCATAGAATACACTTATCTTTGCGTATGTAAACTTCTCGGTGTGAGGTTGATTGGAGCGTATCCAAGGCTCTGATACCATTGCTACAAACGGGAGCGTCGTGGGCCCTGCAAAATAGCAAAAACAATATACTACAAGCCATGAAATGAACAAATCTGCATACCTCGAATCACACAATGCATAATCCCAGTTTTACACGAGCAGAGAGAGAAAGAGAGCGTGATAGAATGAGAGAGCACGTGCAGGCGCATCTCCTAGAGCGGAGTGCTACGCTGGCACGACGAGAGAGAAGAGGGAAGAGGAGAGAAGAAGTACACAAACACTGGGTGCAATCTCCCCCCGTGCAAGAGTGACCATTTCCCTCTTGCACGTTGTGAAGGATTGGGGGCCTGGCCTCTACAACACCTCAAACCAACACCAAGAAAAGAGGATGAAGAGTATAGCTCTCTCAAGATAATATGGGCTGATCTTCTCTCATGAATTTTGATAGCCTCACTCACACTCAGCCTCGACTGGCCTCCCTCTACACCGCTACAACTCCCACTACACTCCATTGCACTCAAAGACACCAAGGAAGCAATAAAATCAAGGAAAAAAGTGAGAAAAAAACCATGGAAATCTCTGCACTTTTGACCATAACTCAAAGAGCTTCACTTCTTTTCGAACGCCCTTCCATGTGCTAGTAGGGCTTCCATAGGCGCTCCCATATATACACATAGCTTGACCAAAACCCACTCAAATCAAGCTTAATTTGAAAATACACAAAGTTCAGCAAAAAAAATCAAAAAAGGTGATGGAAAACTTGGGGGAAACCTTGCCCTTTGATATATGTACAACCAAGGCATTGCAGCACATAGTTTACCCTCGACTAGCTGCACCAGAACTAGCTGCACACACCATAGCCACCATACCTCAAAACAAGATGAAGAGAGGTCAATATGCAGAGCTAAGCACCCACTTTCATCAGCCCATTGAGGAGAGACACACTCTCAACTCACCACATCGGGCCCTCGACTAGCAAGACAGGCTGCTATACTCCCAAACGCCTCTATCCCTCGCGACAATCAGGGTTTCTTGCTGCTAGATCTTCCTCTGTCAAATCCCCCACTCACTCACGACCTCAAGCTGATAAAAACTCAGTTTTGTTCATATTTTTCAAGTACTAAGTGACTCTTTCAAGTCTCAACACGTCTATGTACAAAAACAACAAAACTATGTACCCCGCACAACTGGCCCGCATGCGTAGAGACAGCTGGCACACACCGCCTTTGTACACTTTGTACAAGCATGCTTTATTTACATATAAGGGACCCAAAAGCATTAAAAAAACCTTTCCAAAGTCTTTGGGGTGGCTTGCATCATTCCGTAAAAACACGTTGTGGGCGGGATGAAAACACACACAGCGCCTCTATAACGACCCGACACACACTCTTGGGAAGATACACACACACACTATGGGGCACCACTCAGCTTACACAACACACCTGGCCGAGTCAGGGAACACACCTCTGGAGTGAGAGGAGAGAGACTATCCACTTGCCCACTCCACATAGACACACACACACACACACACACACACACCCAAAAAACTCAGCTCAAAAGAGGAGAATTTCTGATGTTTAGATACAATTGAGCTTGGGCCAACACCAATGGGGCAAATAGCTCACACACTATGGGTGAAAGAAGCCAGATACAATCACAAACTGGAGCAGAAACTTCGCTCATAGGAGGAACTTACACAGAAAAACAGCAGGAAAAGAGTGAGGAATTTGGCAAAATGGACAGCGCCATCGCGTCCGGAACGGCCCAAAACCCCAGTCTACAATGTCAAAGTGCTCAAATCCGACCTCGGATGAGCAGTTTACGGCCAAAACAGGCTCCAAAATGGGCAAAAAACACACCTGCGGCTGTTCCTCCTCTCTTCTCCACGTTTTTTCTGGTCTTCTCTCTGTTTTTTCAGTTCCCACACTTAGCCTTATTAGTTGGGCACCCTTGGCCTTTTAGATGACCTCAAACGGACCCCGAACAGGCCAAAAACTGACCTCGCAGTGCATAGTTGTCACCTTTTTGCATCATTCGCACACCTGGCACTCAGCTTTTTTCCAATAATGCATCTCGCCACCACGTGAAGTGGCCCCAAAAAGTGGTCCTAATAATGACCTTTCTGCATAACTCTCACAAGAAAACACCCACGTTGTGTCCGTCCTCATCTGCGTGCAAATATTGACCTCGTTCGCCCTCCTGACGCCACTAGATGCCATCTGACGCACCTGCTGACCTCACGTCGTCGGCCCGCGGATAGCTTCCTCGAGAAGTTTTACGCGCTACCAACTCCTCCTTATTGTAGAAAAACACAATGGTACTAGTAACGATGAAAATCGATGCACTATGTACATGGTGTCCTACCTGTACACATGTGGGCCCCACGTAACCACCTGGCTCTGGAAAATGGGCAATACTTTATTTGATGCACCATGCATGGGTATGTACATATGCGCAATCCCTTGCTCCAAAAAACTCCTGACATAATTTGCCCATCCCCTAGCCTGCTAGATCATTCATGATCAGCAGCAGCAAAGAGAGATATGAGACTCGCCGCATCACAAGTCTCCTCATCCTTCACCAACATTTCTTGCTCCACCGACAACTCATCTTGTTCCACCATCATCAATCTAGCATGATACAATTTAAGACGCAATCCATTTACCCTTGACTTATGTAGAACACCATCCAGGTTAGCCAGCTGATATGTGCCATTTGGAAAACACTCTACTACCTTGAAAGGGCCTTCCCACTTAATTTGAAACTTCTTTTGGAAGGTGTTGTCCAGCTTACTGTTGTAGCGCAAAACCAAGTCATGTTGCTTGATACCCTTACTTTTGACCTTTTCATTTAGCTTTGTCAAAGCCTTATCCTGCCTCTGCCCATAATGCTCCAAAGCGCTCATCCTATCCAACTGGACCTCTTGTAACTGCAAGAGCCTCTCTTTGAATGCATCACTAGCCGGCCCAAGCAACTTCTCTAACATCTTGACTGCAGGCAACTCTACCTCCACAGGCAATAGTGCTTCCTTTCCATACACCAAATGAAATGGAGTAAACCCTGTACCTGTCTTCACCGAAGTACGGTAAGCCCATAATGCACTAGGCAATTCCAAATCCCAATTCTTTCCTTGGTGCTCTGTCACTTTCGAAAGAATCTGTACCAACTCACCATTGAATCTTTCATTCAAGCCATTACACTGCGGGTAATAAGGAGTGGTATGCTGGTGCCTAATCTTCATCTTTGCACATAAAAAATCTAGCAGTTTAGCTCTAAAGCCAGGCCCCTTATCTGAAAGTAACTCCAGTGGCACCCCAAACTTGCAACATATTTCATCATACACAAATTTTGCCACATCCTTTGCAGTGATCTGTTTTACTGCTATAGCCTCTGCCCATCTAGAGAGATAGTCCACTGCCGTCAAAATATAGCTTTTGCCCCTGCTTGTGATAGGTAACGGGCCTATTGCATCAATTCCCCACTTTTTAAACACATCAAACGCCATAATGGTTTTTCGTAGCTCTGGCTTCAACACTCTCTTCCCAAATGCTTGACACCTATTGCAAGACCTACACCAATGGTGAACATCCTTGTGCAAACTAGGCCATACATACCCCTCTTGCAAAATCTTATGCAAGGTGATCTTTAGAGCAAAATGGCCACCACATGCGCCTTCGTGATTCTCTTCCAACACTCTGTAAAGCTCCTCCCGCCAAGGTACACGTCTCAACACGAGATCAGCCCCTTTCATGTATAAGACATCACCAATCAATTTGTACCTGTATGCTCTACGCACAAAGCCATACTTCTTAGACTTCTGAATCTCCTTTGGAATGATTCCTGTTAGCAAAAACTCCTCTTCTTGAGCCAAACTTTCCCGGCCATGATAAAGAGGTAAAGTGGTCCTCAACACAAATAGCTCCCCAATCATGCCTTGAGCTGCTTCATGTGCCTCTCCATTTAGAGCACGTTCAATGTGTCTGATACTCCATGCTTCAAACTTTTTTAACAGGCCTTTAATTCTGAAGCACATTTCCTTCAATGAGGTGTTCTTGCTCTTCCACACACCCAACACTTGCTTCACCACTAACAAGGCATCACCTTTTATGCTCAACCTTCGAACCCCATGCTTCAAACAAATGTGTAATCCGGCTTCCAATGTAGCATATTCAGCCTCATTGTTACTATGAGCATCCAATTTGAACCCTCTCTTGCATACTAGCTTCCCCTCTGGATCATAAAGTGCTATACCCCCTGAAGCTGCATCATGGCTCTTTCTGTATGAACCATCAAAGAACAACACATGTGCATTGCTGATCTGTGGCACTTCTTCAACTACCTTTCTCACCACCTCTTCCTTAACAATAAGGGGATTCTCCTTGTAGGTCAACAAATCAGCTAGGGTAGCCCTTGTACTATCTTCCACTAGAAAAGAGAACTCAAACTCTTGCAGCTCAATTACCCATTTCTTCACCACATTTGACATGTTAATACCATTAATTAACTGTGGCAAAAAGGCATAACTCGTCAAGAAAACAAAAGGCCGTGGTAGCAAGTAATGACGAAATCGTCGACAAGCAAATATTACACTAGCCATCACTAGCTCTACTTCCGATAACTTTCTCTCCGCTACCAACTTCACTCGGCTTGCACAATACACTGGCCTCATATAATGGCTGCCCTTCCCCTTTTGCAATAGCATGGCTCCAATGGCATCATCCCCTACTGATGGATTTACATAAAAAACTTTCTCCCAATCAGGAGCCTGCATGGCTGACAACCCCCCTAACACCTCTTTCACCTCTTGAAACACTTCTTCACACTTGTCATCCCATTGCAATGGATCATGCTTTGCCACTTGCTGTAATGGATAAAGAAGCTGCGAAGACAATGGAATAAACCGTGCCATGTACTTCACTTTGTGTATAAAGGTTGCCAATTGCTTCGTACTCATAGGTGATGGAAGAAGAATAATAGACTTCACCTTATCTGGATCAGCCTCAATGCCATTTTCTGACACCATATGGCCCAATAACTTCACCCTTGGCTGTGCTAGATGACATTTCTTTGGATTTAGTTGTCCTCCACATTCATCATATCGAGCCAATACCATCTGCAACTTCTCATGATGCTCAGCCCTACTGCTATAGACACAGAAGTCGTCCATAAAAGCCTTAACACAACTACCAATGAATGGTTCCAGCACCCAATTTGCTCTTTCTTGATAGAAAGATGGTCCATTTGACAACCCAAACGGCAACACTGTGTAGCAATAGCAGCCCCATGGCGTAATAAATGTTGTTTTTGTGCGGTCTTTAAGAGCAATCTTCAATTGAAAATAGCCTGAAAAACCATCACACACACTGTACCTCTCATAACCTGCCACTGAATCCAAGATCTGATCGATGAATGGAAGAGGATATGGGTTCTTCTTTGTGGCTGCGTTTAAGGGCTTAAAATCTACACAAATCCTCCACTTCCCATCCTTCTTTGGACTGACTACTACTGGACTCACCCATTCTGTGGTCTCCACAGGGACTATGAACCCTGCCTTCAATAACTTGTCCACCTCTTCCCGCAAGGCTTCCATTTGCTCTTGACCCATCCTTCTTAGCCTTTGCCGCACTGGCTTAGAACCTTCTTTCAGCTCTATATGCATCTCTTCACCCTTGAACCCTCTGATCTCTTCGTATGAAGTAATGAACAACTCAGGAAAACTAGCCAGCATATGCAAAAATATATCCTTCTCCATAGCTGAGAGGTCTCCACTAATCATTTGCGTCATTAATTCCTGCTTTTTTGACAACTCAACCTTGGTTTGCATCAGCCCTTCAATCACTTCATAAGGTCCTTCACTTTCATCTTCAACTTCATTCGCAAATGCGACTAAACCACACTCCTGGATTTCTTTATCCATCAAAAGAAATGCAACATCAACATCCTCATCACTGCTGGTAGTGCTATCACTGTCCTCATCTGTCACCGTGGAAGAGTCTTCATCACTAGACTCATCCTCATCTTCATAAAGCTCCTCTAATCGTTTCCTTGTGTCCATATTATAAAGCTTCTTGGTACCTGTCTTTCCATAGAGGCTAATTGTACCATGTCGCCAATCTTGAACAGCTCCCACTGCACGTAACCATGGTCTGCCCAGTATAATAGGATATGCTCCCAACCCTGCTGGCATCACATGAAAATCAACCACTGCCTTTGCATCATATGCCTCCACTTCTAAGCTCTTTACAACACCCAAGCATTTTACTTTTTGATGGTTTGCCAATCTGATCCGAAAACCTGACACCCCAGCCACTGTGAGACCCATCTTCTCAACGCATGAGTGTGTTATGACGCATATTTGGGCTCCGCCATCCACATAACCTTGTCCCAAATTTTTCCTTTTATGCCACACATCTACTATTGGACAAATGTCTGGTAGCTCGTCCATTGCCAACACCTTCACTTAACCTCTCTCTGGCTCTTTCTCCATTGGGTTAACCATCCTCTTCCACTGTCGCTTTAGCTTAGGCACCATCTCTATAAGCTGCCCAAAAGTAACATCTGCCTTCCTGCTCGTCAGATCCTCCTTCAAGTCATAGCTTAATTGCCCATCCCCTAGTGGAAAATCTGAAACATGAAACTTTCGACGAGCTCTCCTTTTCCTCTTGGCCTTGACATCCTCGCCTTCATGGCTCTTTCCTTTCTTCTTACTAGGACCTGGGGCACTTCTTCCTTCCTTTTCCTCTGTGGTCCTCTTCCCAATAGGCATCACTAATGTATCCTCTAGCTTTGATGCCTTCTCCAAGGTGACTACACTTAGCACTTTTGTCTTCCCTTTTTCCTCCTGGGTCAGTCCACTGGTTCCTTCGTCTCCCTTAATTTCGATGCCATAATCATTTGACCTAGTTAGCACCTGTCTTGGCAATGGATACATGTCTCCCCCCATCCTTGGTGGCTTATCACATTGCGGGCTGATGTGACCCAACTCTCCACAATTATAACATGTGGGCGTCTGCCTCCAAAACCTACTATTACTTTGTCCAACACCATTCCTAGGTCTTTCTTCACCTCCTGGCTGATTTGCAAACCGCCCTCGACCTCGATTATTTCCCACTTGACCTAGCATGTTTAGGCTGAGATTCTTCATCAGATCAACCACTTGCCTCATGTCTTGCCTTAGGCCATCATCTTGCACTGCTGTAGTGACCACTGCTGGCATAACCTGAGTAGTAACAGGAACCACTGGTTCATGATGAACCCCTGACATGCGCCCTTGTAAAGACTCTATAGGCTGAAATTCAGACCTCATTGGCAAAGACTCCACCCCTAACTGGCTCATTTTCCTCAGCTTCCACTCTTTGTTCCTTGCTACCTCTAGTGCATCTTCATATGTCCTAGGATTCTTTAGCTCCACTCTCCAACGTATATTCTCCCAAAGACCAGCCAAGAACCTGTCCTTCTTCATCATGTCAGGCGGGGGTACCTGTGGTGCTAAAGCCTTGCACATTCGCTCCCATGCCAATGAAAACTTACGTGTGTACGCATCTACTGACTCACCTTCCTTTTGCACCAAAGCCTGTACTTCTTGCCACACCTTGTCAGGATCTTCTATCTTCACAAACTCCACTTCCAACCCATGTCGTAGATTGTCCCAACTCAATCTTATAGGTGGATCAGCCATACGCAACTCCTCTTCAAATGCTTTGGACCAAGCTCGTGCATCACTCTTCAAACAAATTTGGAGAAGGCGTAACATTTGCGTAGGGTCATGAATCTGGTTGCTAATGCAGGCAACCTCCATCTTTTCCAAAAATTCTTCCACATCTTCATCACTTCTTCCATGAAACTCGGGATAAGAGAAAGCCATGGCTACCCAAGTTACTATGCTTTGAGAACCTCTTTGAGCACACGTGCAAGAACCCAAAACTTTTGACTACCCAATCCCCAGAAACTTCAATGGAGCTCAACTTTAGATAAGTACAAACACATGCACATCAAATGAGTTTTCATAGTTAATCATCGGAATGACAACAGGCAAAGGACATTCCAGGATCTCTCTCAATCTTCTTGGCCCAAACATAAAGACTATGCGCTGCTGGAAAAAGATCTTCCTGGACACATGAACATTAATCTGAATTCTTTGCGTTAAATGAAAAGGAGTGAACTGAGGGCCATTTTGATCATCCATTAAAGCCAACCATGAAGCTCCCAAGAAGGCACACCTGACTCAACCTCTGATTTTGCCAAAATTTCAGCAGCATAACAGCATAAATGGCTCAAAATACCAAAAAACCAGCCATCATAACTTGGGAAAATTTCGACAGAGTTTCCTCAGAAGTAGAGCAGTAGGAACCCAAAATATAGACTGTCTATGTATGCATAAACTGTCAACAATAGAACCCGAGCATCAAGTAGGACTCACTAGTACATAGCCTATGGCGAGGTCACGAAAAGGGTGCTCCAGCTACCTGTATCACCGAAAGGATCTCCACATTTGAGAATCCCCCAGCTCAATAAAAACCTCACGCTATCGACCCTCACACGAAAGCTAATGCAAATCGCGTATAGTCAAGTCTCAGAAATGACTATCTTCCAGACCAAGTCTCAGAAATGGCTGGGACTGCCAAATAAAACCATATATGGCTCCACAAAGGCGTACAATGGCAGTTTCCACAAGTAACGTACAATCCAACAGACAATGCGCTCAAATAGGCGCCAAGTGATGCATTCCCACAACAACTGCAAGTGACATCACTGCTAGTATATCACTGTACTCCAGCTACCTGTACCTGTGTGAATCACCTGTACTTGTACCTGTACCTGTAACCGTAACCTGTAACCTGTAACCTGTAACCTGTAATCCCGAAGCTCGAAGCTCGAAGCTCGAAGCAGAAGGTACTCGAAGAAGATCCTCAGTGGGGGCACCAAAAGAATGTGGGCGGGATGAAAACACACACAGCGCCTCTATAACGACCCGACACACACTCTTGGGAAGATACACACACACACTATGGGGCACCACTCAGCTTACACAACACACCTGGCCGAGTCAGGGAACACACCTCTGGAGTGAGAGGAGAGAGACTATCCACTTGCCCACTCCACACAGACACACACACACACACACACACACACCCAAAAAACTCAGCTCAAAAGAGGAGAATTTCTGATGTTTAGATACAATTGAGCTTGGGCCAACACCAATGGGGCAAATAGCTCACACACTATGGGTGAAAGAAGCCAGATACAATCACAAACTGGAGCAGAAACTTCGCTCATAGGAGGAACTTACACAGAAAAACAGCAGGAAAAGAGTGAGGAATTTGGCAAAATGGACAGCGCCATCGCGTCCGGAACGGCCCAAAACCCCAGTCTACAATGTCAAAGTGCTCAAATCCGACCTCGGATGAGCAGTTTACGGCCAAAACAGGCTCCAAAATGGGCAAAAAACACACCTGCGGCTGTTCCTCCTCTCTTCTCCACGTTTTTTTCTGGTCTTCTCTCTGTTTTTTCAGTTCCCACACTTAGCCTTATTAGTTGGGCACCCTTGGCCTTTTAGATGACCTCAAACGGACCCCGAACAGGCCAAAAACTGACCTCGCAGTGCATAGTTGTCACCTTTTTGCATCATTCGCACACCTGGCACTCAGCTTTTTTCCAATAATGCATCTCGCCACCACGTGAAGTGGCCCCAAAAAGTGGTCCTAATAATGACCTTTCTGCATAACTCTCACAAGAAAACACCCACGTTGTGTCCGTCCTCATCTGCGTGCAAATATTGACCTCGTTCGCCCTCCTGACGCCACTAGATGCCATCTGACGCACCTGCTGACCTCACGTCGTCGGCCCGCGGATAGCTTCCTCGAGAAGTTTTACGCGCTACCAACTCCTCCTTATTGTAGAAAAACACAATGGTACTAGTAACGATGAAAATCGATGCACTATGTACATGGTGTCCTACCTGTACACATGTGGGCCCCACGTAACCACCTGGCTCTGGAAAATGGGCAATACTTTATTTGATGCACCATGCATGGGTATGTACATATGCGCAATCCCTTGCTCCAAAAAACTCCTGACAACGTCACATATTGCCCCCCCAACAAGCATGGAACACTTTCAAGTGTTTCATGTACATTTCTTGCTTCATCACATGATTCTGGTCACATAAGGCCTGATTCGGATCCCATTGACTCTTGCCTTATGCATCTTTCCATCCAAGTCCTTGAGCTGATAGCTTCCATTATCATACACCTTATGCACCACAAAAGGACCTTCCCACTTTGCCTTGAACTTTGTTTGAAAGGTATTGTCCAAAGCACTATTATACCTCATAACCAACATGACTTCACATAGCCCTTTTTCCTTTATCTTTTCATTGAATACATCAGGCCTTCTTCTTCCCAAGTCTTCATAGTATCTAATGGCACTTTCTCTATCCAACAAGAGGCTATGCATAGATGCTAGTCTCTCTTTTACATGCTCCTCCTCAACCAAACTATGCTTCAAAATGAACTCCAATGAAGGAAGCATCACATGAATCGGCATAACACACTCTTCTCCATATACCAAATGAAATGGAGTGAAGCCCGTGGATGATTTTTGAGTCACTCTACATGCCCACAATGCCCTCTCCAAATACATATCCCAATCTTTTGGATGTTCTTCCACAAGCTTGAACAATATCTTCTGTAAAACTCCATTGAATGCCTCCACCAACCTGTTGCATTGTGGATGATAAGGAGTAGCATACCTATGTTTGATCTCCAATTTCTCCACCAATTCAGTGATAAGATCATTCCTAAACTCTTTCCCTTGATCACTTACAAGCTCCAACGGCACTCCAAATCTAGAACATATGCAATAAAAAATAAAGCTGCATACATCTTTGCTTGTAGCCCCTCTACTAGCCTTTGCTTCTGGCCATCTTGTCATATAATCCACTGCACTAAGTATGTAGTGCTTCCCACCCTAGTGCCTGGAAGAGGACCAATTACATCCACACCCCACTTCTCAAAAGGTCCATAGCTTACAATGTGTCTCAAAGGCTCAGGCATCAGCTTTCTCTTTTGATATATTTGGCACTAGTGACAGCTTCTACACCAATGCACAACATCCCTATTCATACTTGGCCACATAAGTTGAGCATTCAATACTTTCCTTCTTGTAATTTCCACTCCAAAATGGCCTCCACATCCTTCCTCATGACATGCTTTTAAGCAATCAAAAACTTCATCATGGTAGAGAACTCTTCTCATGACACCATCAGCCCCCTTGTGATACATTTGCTCTCCAATCAAGACATACCTCATATCTCTTCGTGTGATTGCATGCCTTTGTTGAGAAGTCAATCCCTTTCTTGCAAAACCCGTTTGCAACACATGTTCTTCCTCATGAAGGGATTCCCTTCCAAGATACCTTGGCTCTCTAATTATCACTGCATGCACATCCTTTGTGAACACATGTTTCGCCAACTCATGAGCCCTTACATTCATATTTCGTGGTACATGCCATATTTGAAAGGAAGTAAAAGACTTTAACAACTTCCTCACTTTGAAAAACCAGCCCTTCATGCCTTCTTGATTTACCTTCCAGGTACCTTGAACTTGCCGCACAATCAACATAGAATCACCTTTGATTAAAAGCCTCCTTACATGTCTTTTGACACATTCTTCCAGGCCCAAATAGAGGCTTGCATACTCAGCCTCATTATTACTCTTTACATCCACTTCTTGGCTTCCAAACCAGCACTCAATGCCATTTTTATCCACAAATATATAACCAATAGTGCCCTTATTAATGCTCCTCTTGAAAACCACGTCAAAGTATAAGGTACCCTCTACATCCTGAAGCTCCGCATGTATAGTTGGGCTTGGTGCTATCTTCTTTTCCAAATCTTTCTTCAACTCACTCCTTGCATGAATCTCTTTAAAAGTGAGCATATCCGCCATATTTGCTCTCACACTATCCTCCTTAGTAAAGCTCATGTCAAATTGTTGCAAGCTAAGTATCCACTTTTGCAATTTAGGACTATCCCCAGGATACCTTAGTGCATGAGGCAATAAACTACATGATGTTAACACCACAAAAGGCTTACAAATAAGATAAGATTTCAGCCTTTTTGTTGCATATACCAATGCCAAAACCAATTGCTCGATCTCATGCCAAGATTTTTGTGCATCATTCTTCACTTTGCTTATGTAGTAAACCGGCCTCATATAAGATTTCTTTTTTCCTTTTTGCATTAATACTGCACCAATAGCATGCTCACCCACGCTCAAGCTCAAATAAAACATTTCATCCCAAAAAGGAGGCATCATCAAAGGTAATGTAGATAGCTTTTCCTTGACGTCCTCAAAAGCTGTTTGCTCATGCTCCGTCCAAAGGAAAGGGTCTTTTTGTGTTGCTTCTTGCAAAGGGTGTACATATTCAGCAAGCATACAAAAAGACCTTGACAAGTACCTTAGCTTTTGTACAAAACTCATCAATTCCTTTGTACTTTTAGGACTCTCCATCATAAGCAAACATTCCACTTTTGCAGGATCTGGAGCTATCCCATTCTCACTTACCTCATGGCCAAGAAGTATCACTCTAGCTCTTGCAATTTTACATTTCAAAGGATTGAGTTGACCCCCATCATCATCAATCCTTTTAAACACCATATCAAGATTTTTCACATGAAGCATTCTATCACTGTAAACACAAAAATCATCCATAAAGACTTTTACAAAGCTTCCAAGGTAAGGCCCCAATACTTTGTCCATCCAACTTTGGAAGCTCGCATAAGAATTCATCAAGCCAAAGGGCATCACCCTATATCAAAACACTCCCCATGGGGTCAAAAAGCTGGTCTTCTTTTGATCTTCATATGCAATACCAATTTGAAAATACCCACTGAACCCATCACATACCGAATATCTCTCATGACCTGCAACAGTGTCCAAAATCTCATCCTGAAAGGGAAGGGGATAGTGATGCCGCTTTGTTGCCGCATTCAATGGCTTATAGTCCACACATATTCTCCATTTATTTCCCTTTTTTGGGATTATAACCAAAGGGGAAACCCATTCTGCATCATCCACAAGGTAGATAAAACCAGCTTGCAAAAGCTTACTCACCTCTATCTCCAACACCTTTCGTTGAATGGTGCCCAATCTCCTTAGCTTTTGAGCAACAGGCTTTGCACCTTCTTTAAGCTTTATTTCGTGAACAACACTCTTTGTTCCCCTCATTTGAGCATAATCTTTGGCAAAAAACTTGGGATACTTATCAAACAATGCGTCATATGCTTCTCTCTCACGACTAGTCAGGTCACTTGCAAGCATATCCATTAATTTAGCTTTTGGTA
Source organism: Adiantum capillus-veneris (assembly GCF_014529385.1). Classification (NCBI taxonomy): domain Eukaryota; kingdom Viridiplantae; phylum Streptophyta; class Polypodiopsida; order Polypodiales; family Pteridaceae; genus Adiantum; species Adiantum capillus-veneris. Next base: position 61,644,460 of record NC_140939.1, read on the forward strand.
CATTCGGCTCATGATCAGCCCCATGGTCATTTTCTGATCTCATAGCATCCCCTTTATCACAATTTTCATCATATACATGTATCCCACAAAGATCTACATCAAGATCAAGAAGACTTTGATCATAAACCTCATCGTCAGTACGTGTAGAGGATGCACTAGAAGAACTGTCACACATGTCATAAGTGGATGGCGATAAATTTTGATGCATAGCTAGTTCATCATCAATTTCCAGCACCTTACATGTTTTCATATCATATCTAATCCTCTTCTCTTTAGGCCTGTCCACAAAGAGGTCAATACATCCCCTGTACCAGTCCTGCCGTGACCTCATAGCAATCAACCAAGGTCTACCCAATATAATTGGATATGCCCCAAGCTTTGCAGGCATCACATGAATGTCCATGACAGCCCTTTGACCCAAAACATTAAGCTCCAAGTCATGAATAACTCCCAAGCATTTCACTCTACTACTATTTGCCATCTTCACACTGAACAAGGATTTGCATGTGAGCTGCAATCCCAATTGCTGCATTGTTTCCTCTGTCATAACGCACACTTGGGCTCCACCATCCTTGTACGCCTTATTCACTCTCCTTCCATGTATCCAAGCATCAACCACAGGCAAAACATCAGTAACTTTATGAAGCTGCACTACATGTGCATCGCGTGTCTTTACCTTCACCCTTCTAACACTAGCTAGTTTATGCCAGTGCCTTCTCATACTTGAGCTTAAATGCAAGAGTTGCCCATATGATATGTCGGCACTCTTGTTATTCAAGTCTTCTAAGAGATTGTATGCTGATTGAACCTTCCCAAGATGAAAATCATCCATGCCTATCTTCCTTCTTCTTGCCCTTACCTTTGCCTGCTTACTACTTTCAGCCTCTTCCATAGGTGCCTTGCCTTTATCTACATCTCTCCTTGGCTTTGTCCTTGCTCTTTCCTCTTTGAAAAGGCCTTCACTCCCTGATTTTTGTGCCCTTGTTCTCTTATTTGCAAAGACATCAACCTCATCATCTTCATCTCCCTCCTCAACTGCCTCCAAAATTCCTACGTTAAATTGCGGAGGTGCTTGAGCTTGATTTTGTCCCTGTTGTTGTGCAAGTCCTTGACCTTGGAGAGGTTGCACATTTCCATTTACATTGCCTTCATTACCTATTTGTCTTTGTATGATAGGATATATACCTCTTGGCTCTCTCCTTGGTTGATTGCAATTGGGCGATATATGCCCTCTCTCCCCACAATTGTAACACATCACATTATCACCTCTATTCCTTTGAGGTCGTTCTCCTTGAGGTCTTTTTACTTGTTGTTGGATAGCTTTCATAGCAAGGTTGAGGTTTCCTATTTGCTCTGTCAATCTTTGAATGTCTTGGTGAAAGGATTCCTGTCCTCTATTGTCCACTCTTGGAGCTTCTACATGGATTTCCCTTTCAACATGCATATCCAAAGGCAAAGGCTCGACCACATTATTTGTTGATACATAACCATACCTTTGATGTACATTTGCTTCTCTTTCCCTATTTGCCATTTCATGCCTTCTCACCTTCTTTCTCCATTGCTCTCTAGCAACCTTTATTGCCTCATTGTAGGTCCCTGGGTCCTTGAGCTCCACCTTGTCTCTAATGCTTTGATGTAAGACAACCACAAACCTATCTTTCTTCAAGAAATCAGGGGGTATTTGATTCTCTTCAAGTCCCTTTATGATCTTTCTCCAACAAGCTTCAAACCTGTTTATGTGCACATTGATGTCTTCATGTTCTCCTTGTTGCAGCTTGCTTAGCTCTCTCCACAAATACTCAGGATCATCCTCCTTCTCAAACTCTTCTCTCAAGGCATGAGAAAGAAGATTCCAATCTCCCTTTACACCACCTTCAAGCCTATCTTCATACCATTCACGTGCTTCACCTTCAAGTAGCAAAATCACCAAACATACCTTGAATGCACCATCGTCCCTATTGCTCTTCAATGCAATCAATTCGATCCTTCGGATGAACTTGTCCACATCTTCTCCTTTCCCACCCTTGAATACTTCATACCCATCTCCCGCCATAGGCCTTGAGTTGATCTTCAAATGGATGCCAATCTGTAGATCAAAACCCTGTTAGAAGGATTCTCTTCTCCTCCGTGGGGGCACCAGTTTATGTGAAGGATTGGGGGGCTGGCCTCTACAACACCTCAAACCAACACCAAGAAAAGAGGATGAAGAGTATAGCTCTCTCAAGATAATATGGGCTGATCTTCTCTCATGAATTTTGATAGCCTCACTCACACTCAGCCTCGACTAGCCTCCCTCTACACCGCTACAACTCCCACTACACTCCATTGCACTCAAAGACACCAAGGAAGCAATAAAATCAAGGAAAACAGTGAGAAAAAAACCATGGAAATCTCTGCACTTTTGACCATAACTCAAAGAGCTCCACTTCTTTTCGAACGCCCTTCCATGTGCTAGTAGGGCTTCCATAGGCGCTCCCATATATACACATAGCTTGACCAAAACCCACTCAAATCAAGCTTAATTTGAAAATACACAAAGTTCAGCAAAAAAAATCAAAAAAGGTGATGGAAAACTTGGGGGAAACTTTGCCCTTTGATATATGTACAAGCAAGGCATTGCAACACATAGTTTACCCTCGACTAGGTGCACCACAAGGAGCTGCACACACCATAGCCAATACCTCAAAACAAGATGAAGAGAGGTCAATATGCAGAGCTAAGCACCCACTTTCATCAGCCCATTGAGGAGAGACACACTCTCAACTCACCACATCGGGCCCTCGACTAGCAAGACAGGCTGCTCTACTCCCAAACGCCTCTATCCCTCGCGGCAATCAGGGTTTCTTGCTGCTAGATCTTCCTCTGTCAAATCCCCCACTCACTCACGACCTCAAGCTGATAAAAACTCAGTTTTTTTCATATTTTTCAAGTACTAAGTGACTCTTTCAAGTCTCAACATGTCTATGTACAAAAACAGCAAAACTATGCACCCCGCACAACTGGCCCGCATACGTAGAGACAACTGGCACACACCGCCTTTGTACACTTTGTACAAGCATGCTTTATTTACATATAAGGGACCCAAAAGCATTAAAAAACCCTTTCCAAAGTCTTTGGGGTGGCTTGCATCATTCCGTAAAAACACGTCACAACGTATTTGTTTTATAGATTTCTTGAATGGTCAAATGTGAGTACAAACTGGCCGGCCGGTCATAAATGGCCAAAGCTCATAAAAGAGCACTTGAATAATAACATGTACATATAATATCCTTTTGCAATAGCCTAGCTCGGTCAAGCCTTTTCCACGTGTCAGCTGCAATAAATAGTAAAATGTCAATTCCATAACAGGACCTTGGTTGAGAGCTGTTGGTGTCATGCAAGATTGGAGCAAGGGCACAATCGGTGTGCATGGCAAGAAGGGTGAAAATAAAGTGTTTGATATGACTACCAAACAACCTATGGCACTTGAAGATGTGAGTGATAATGATGAGTCCGAAACTACCAGTTATGATAGTTTTGAAAACTTAGAAAGTAGCACTACTTTGAGTTCCAGTGATGAGGGTGAAGTGTCATTCTTGTTTTTGGACGAAGAACATAAAGAAATTAGTGAAGTGTTGCAAATATCAGGGAATATAAATGCTTCAAGCCGTTTAGAGCAACTTGAATAGTTGATGCAACCTAAACAGGAAGTGCCAGTGAAGAAAGAATTGATTCAAAATATGCTGAGTACTGATTTGACACAAGGAGTACTTAGCAATGTTGGACAGGTTTCCAAATATTTTCATTACCTCATATCAAGAAATAAGGGGTTTTGTTGGGGATCTTGTGAAGATCGAGCTTGTTGAAGGGGCAAAGCCAATACGACAAAAATTAAGAACGATGGGTAAGGAATATATGAATTCTTAAAAGGAAGAAGTGGATAAGCTTTTGGATGCAGGGTTCATTGTGCCAGTGGATAATGTTGAATGGGTGAAACCTGTAGTAGTCTCCCCAAAGAAAGATGGGCATTGGAGAGTTTGTGTTGATTACAAGCCACTAAATGCGGTGACCAAGAAAGATCCTTACCCTTTGCCTTTTATTGATCAATTGCTAAATGCAGTAGCTGGTTTTGAAAGATATAGTGTCTGTGATGGGTATTCAGGATACTTTCAACTTATTCTTGCTCCTGAAGACCGGAAAAAGACTACTTTTATCACGCCATGGGGTTGTTTCTGCTTTTGTTGCCTTCCTTTTGGGTTGACAAATGGGCAAGGAGCCTTTGAAAGAAAAGTAGTCCTTACCAAGTTCCTTGGGAAGTTTGTCAAAGGGTTCATCGATGATTTTTGTGTATACAGTTCAAGGAAAGAGCATGTTCAAAAGCTTGAAATGAATTTTTCAAGGTATGATGAATGCGGAGGTCAGCTAAACCCTAAAAAATTTCATTTGGCACAGCCACCGGTGAAGCTTCTCGGGCATGTTATTTCAAAAAATGGGATTGAAGCAGACCCATAGAAAGTGGAGGCTTTGCTGTTACTGTCATCCCCTAAAGATACCAGAAAATTGGCCACTTTCATACAGAAAGTTAAATATTTGTCTCGCTTCATACCTTTGGCATCATTACTATTGTATCCATTGCAGCAAACAATCAAGAATGACCCCTTGAAATGGTCTTGTGACTGTGATGAGTACGTTACCTATTATGTAAGCTCCTGACTGGGAAAAGGAGTTTTACGTTGTTGGGCGCATTTCTGACACCCCGTTTTTTGTAAATTTGTACATACGGACATGACGCCCGATGTCAAAAGGGCATGTGGGCTTTCTTTTTGTGGGGTTTTTAGCTTGCTTTAGCAAGCACATGTACATGCACTGCAAGTCGCTAGTCTAGTGACAGCTGTCGGGCTACTGTAAGTGCCCGTGAGTGAGTTTTTTGAAGTGAGCCTTGTATATAACTTAAACTTATGTACAAACTAAAAAAATTTCAGCCAAAGATAAAAAATTGGCAGGTTTTAGCTCGTTCCGTCTCCTTGGTGCTTTTGGATGCAGTTTTTTGCCCCGACTAGCCTTCTCTACATGTAGTCGTGCTGGGACAGCTCTCTGTTCGCGTCAATTTTGCTCATGGGGGAGTATGGAATCAATTTTAGTCATCTTCAGCTTTCTCGCCAGTCATTTTTAAAGCTTTCTCTCAAGCTTTAAAGTGCCCCAATTGGAGTTGTGCTCATCAGATTACGACTAGTTCTCTGCAGGGTTATGGCTATGGCAACCTAGTGGCAAATTGTGTGTAGACAGATTCGGAGGGCATGTATCTATGAATTGTGGAATTGATGTTGAAGTTGTGGGTTTGTGATGTTTGATTGTGAAAGGAGAGGCTCTTGTCTTCATATGCATTGGTCGGCGTGTGCTGTAAATCCATGCTTTGGCAGGGTTTTGCTCCTATGTGACATTGTCTCTTGGGTGGGCGACAACTAGTAAATTCCCAAGGGTCTACTCCTATTGGACTTGTGGTGTTTCAGAAGGATTTGACAAAGCTTTTTGTGTCTTGTAGTTCTCTTTCAACGCTCTTGGGTGACATCACTATAGAGGTGTTTCAGTTTGCTTGTTCCCCAACAGTGTTTTGGTGCCCGCCACCGAGGAATCGCTTCAAGTTACCTTCAGTTTACAGGTTTTTAAGACATGGCGTTTAATTTTCCGGAGTTTAGTGGGAAATCAAATGAAAGTTCCAAAGCTTTCATTGAGAGAATGGAGTTTGCTTGCCTTCTTGCTGACAAGCAAGACCCAACATTGGTGCTACGAATCTTCTACTTCTGTTTGAAGGGAGATGCTAGGGAATGGTTGGAAGGCTACGAAAAGGATCTACAATCAGCCCAACCTCCTCAAGTTATGACTTATGAAATGGTAAGGCATGCTTTTCTTACACACTTTCAACAGGTGGAAGACCCACAAAAGGTATGGCAGTCTATTCAAGGCTTAGTACAAGATGAAGGCCAAACCATAGAAGACTTTGTCAAGGCATTCAATGCGTTATGGGCAAAGTGGTGTACATCTTTGGGGGCTGAAATTCCTCCAGCCATGTTGAAGAAGGACAGGTTTCTTGCAAGCTTGAAGAGTAACCTACGCTTGAAGGTAGAGCTTAAGCAGCCAAGGACCTTTGAGGAGGCAGTTGAAATTGCAAAGAATAAAGAGTGGAAAGCAGAGCGTCTTCATCAACTTGGAATCAATGTGGAGCCAAATCTTGAAGTGAAAGCGGTAGAGCAACCAAGGGTCCTCATCAGGGAGCCAAGTTATGATCAACAAGCTTCTCATGATGTGAATTCCTTTCGCAAGGAGATGCAAGAGGTGGATGTATTTGATGTTAAAGTGCTGGTCAATTGCCATGTTATGCCCGCGGGTATTGGTGCTTTCCCTCTCATCCTTGGAAGACCATGGTTACAGGCAACCAAAGCTATACAAGATTGGGGACATGGTACCATCACTCTCTACAATAGAAGGGCTGATAAGAAGAGGTTTGACATGGCTAGCAAGCAATATTTGGATGCTGATTTTGATGAGAAAAGTGATGAAGAAGAGTACTCAAGTGAAGAAGAAGACAATGGGGATGAGGGCAGTGAAGTGGAAGATAGCAGTGATAGTGATCTAGATGTTTCCTCCTTGTTTCTTGAAGAAGAGCTTGATGAGAAACAAAGATTTCTTGGCCTTATGGAGAATGAGGATATCTCTAGTCCTTATGAGAAAATTGAAGAGCTGATGCAACCCAAAGTTCAACCTAATGTCAAACAGGAGCTCATACAAGGTATGTTGTCTCGCGACTTGGCCAGTCATGAGAAGAGTGAGTACCTACATAAGATACAACAATTTCCCCATTTATTCATCACTTCTTATGAGGAAATTAGAGGCTTTAAGGGAGAGGAAATCCACATTCCAATCAAGGAAGGAGCTCAGCCCGTACACCAAAAGCTAAGGAGAATGGGACAGGTACAACTTAATGCTTTAAAGGAAGAGGTAGACAAGCTTCTTGAAGCAGGTTTCATATGTCCTGTGAGCACTGCAGAATGGGTGAGTCCTGTTGTTGTCACACCCAAGAAGGATGGAAAGTGGAGGATATGTGTTGATTTTAAGCCTCTAAACGCAGCCATGAAGAGGGATCCATACCCTCTTCCTTTCATAGATGACATACTTGATTCTATTGCAGGGCATGAGAGATATAGCGTATGTGATGGATTCTCTGGATATTTTCAGCTCACCTTGGCTTTGGAAGATCAAAAGAAGACCACATTTATCACGCCATGGGGATGATTTTGTTATTGTGTGCTTCCTTTTGGTCTTATGAATGGCTGTGCGTGGTATCAAAAGCGCGTCAACAAGGTGTTCTCTCCCTTTCTTGGCAAGTTTGTGAAGGATCTTATTGATGACTTTTGTGTTTATAGCTCTAGAAAGGATCATTGTGCAAATCTTGGGATGGCATTGAAGCAATATGATGAAAGTGGAGGTCAACTCAACCCAAAGAAATGTCATCTTGCTCAACCAAGAGTGAAGTTTTTGGGTCATATGATCTCAGAGAATGGGATTGAAGCGGATCCTGACAAAGTGAAGGCTTTGGTGCTCCTCCCATCACCTAAAGATACAAAGCAACTTTCTACTTTTATTCAAAAGGTGAAGTATATGGCAAGGTTCATTCCTTTGTCCTCTCAACTTCTTTATCCTCTACAACAAGTAGCAAGGTTGGATCCTCTACAATGGACAAATGAATGTGAAGAGGTTTTTCAAGGTATTAAAGAGGTTCTTGGTTCTCTTCCTGCTATGCAAGCTCCTAATTGGGATAAGGAGTTTTATGTGAATCCATCAGTAGGTGAGGATGCTATTGGAGCTATGCTTCTTCAACGAGGTAACAATTCCCACTACATGAAGCCTATCTATCGTGCTAGCAGGGTGAAGCTAGAGGTGGAGAGAGGCTATACTGAGGTGGAGCTCATTATGGTGAGTGTGATTTATGCATGTAGAAGGTTTAGGAACTACCTTCTCCCTAAACCATTCACATTCCTCACTAGCTACACTCTTCTACCTCAATTGGTGAATAGCCCTACTTTGTCAAAGAGGCTCATGAAGTGGATTGTGGAGCTACAGGAATTCCAATTCTCTTTTCTTGTTGAGGAGAGTACAAGGGCTACATTGGCTGATTTGCTTACCTATAAGGAAAGCCCTCTTCTTCTTAAGGAGGATGCAGTGAAGAAGCAACACATGGAAGCTCCTGACATAGACAATGCCTATCTATTGTTTTTTGATGGCTCTTACAGGAAAGCGCATGGTGAAGCTTCAGGAGGTGTGGTAGTTTATGATCCTCAAGGTGCTTTGGTAACCAAAAGGAGTTTGAAGCTTACAGCACAAAGCAACAATGAAGCTGAGTATGCTACTCTGGAGAAAGGTCTCAACCTTTGCCTTGAGCTTGGCATCCGTCGTGTGAGGGTAAGAGGTGATGCTCTTTTGGTGGTTAAGCAAGTACTTGGGGTGTGGCAAAGTAAGAATCCAAGGCTGAAAAATATGTGTTTTCAAGTGAAGAATCTGCTTAAGCATTTTGAAGCTTGGAGTTTAAGGCATGTGGACAGGTCTCAAAATGAAGAAGCACATGGTGCAGCGCAAGCTTCAATTGGGCAATTGTATGTGATAAGGGCTGATTCTCCTCTTTATTTGGGAAGGGAAGCTTTAGAGAGGGAGGAAGAGTTTCTACAAACAGGTATGCTGCCATCAGAGTTGGAAAAGCCAAAAAAGTACGCCTTCCTACGTCGTGCCAAAAGGTATGTTCTACTTGGTGATGCCTTGTATATGAAGGGGGTTGATCTTGTGATGAGAAAAGTGCCTTGGAAAGAGGAAATTTACAAAATTTTAGAGGAGAATCATGAGGGTTCTTGTGGTGGTCACTTTGCTGCAAAGATCACTTTGCATAAAGTCTTGCAGGAGGGTTATGTGTGGCCAAGTGTTCAACGTGATGTACATCATTGGTGCAAGTCTTGTAAAGAGTGTCAAAGCATGGCAAATAGGGTTCTCAAATCAGAAATTAGAGGCACCATTGTGGCTTATGATGTGTTTGAGAAGTGGGGTATTGATGCAATAGGTCCTCTACCTATGACAGCTAGAGGCAAATGTTACATACTTACTGCTGTTGACTATCTATCCAGGTGGGCCGAAGCCAAAGCTGTTAAGCACATCACGAGTAAAGATGTTTCCTTATTTATATATGAAGATATTTTCTGCAAATTTGACATGCCATTGGAGTTGCTTTCTGACAAGGGTCCAGGTTTCAGGGGAGAGTTGGTGGATTATCTATGTGAAAAGCTTCATGTGCATTGCAGGTTTACTACTCCATATTATCCCCAATGCAATGGCATGAATGAAAGGTTTAATGGAGAGCTCATAAGGATGCTTACAAAGATGACAAGAAACAATGTGAAGACTTGGGATTTAGAGCTACCTTGTGCTCTATGGGCTTATAGAACTGCCATCAAATCAGGTACTGATTTTTCTCCCTTCCATCTAGTTTTTGGCAAAGAGGCTTTACTTCCTATTGAGGTGGAGATACCATCCTTGAAGATGATGCTAAAGATTGAAGAAGAGCCCAAGGATGCATTCAAGGAAAGACTTTTATATTTGCAATGTGTACAATTGGATAGGGTGTTAGCTTTTGAGCATTATGAGCAGGTCTTGAAGAAGAGTCAAGCAAAGGCAAATGAGAAGGTAAAGAACAAGGACATCAAGAAGGGTGACATGGTGCTTCGTTACAATAGTAAGCTTGATAGCACTTTTCAAAAGAAATTTCAAATCAAGTGGCAAGGTCCTTTCTTGGTCTTAAACAGGTTTCCGAATGGCACATATCAGCTTGGTGACTTGGATGGTACCTCGCATAAAGCACGTGTGAATGGCTACAGGTTGAAGAAGTATATTGCAAGGTTGATGACTGTGATTGAGGATGAGCCTTCTTTTGAAGAATTTGCTGATCATGTGGTTAATGATGAAGATGAGTTGAAGACTCCCTCATGTGGTTTACAGGATCTCTTTTGTGCTGCTGATCAGGAATGATCTAGCAGGCTGGGGTGTGGCAAACTATGTTGGGCGCATTTCTGACACCCCGTTTTTTGTAAATTTGTACATACGGACATGACGCCTGATGTCAAAAGGGCGTGTGGGCTTTCTTTTTGTGGGGTTTTTAGCTTGCTTTAGCAAGCACATGTACATGCACTGCAAGTCACTAGTCTAGTGACAGCTGTCGGGCTATTGTAAGTGCCCGTGAGTGAGTTTTTTGAAGTGAGCCTTGTATATAACTTAAACTCATGTACAAACTAAAAAAAGTTCAGCCAAAGATAAAAAATTGGTAGGTTTTAGCTCTTTCTGTCTTCTTGGTGCTCTTGGATGCAGTTTTTTGCCCCAACTAGCCTTCTCTACATGTAGTCGTGCTGGGACAGCTCTCTGTTCGCGTCAATTTTGCTTATGGGGGCGTATGGAATCAATTTTAGTCATCTTCAGCTTTCTCGCCAGTCATTTTTCAAGCTTTCTCTCAAGCTTTAAAGTGCCCCAATTGGAGTTGTGCTCATCAGATTACAACTAGTTCTTTGCAGGGTTATGGCTATGGCAACCTAGTGGCAAATTGTGTGTAGACAGATTTGGAGGGCATGTATCTATGAATTATGGAATTTATGTTGAAGTTGTGGGTTTGTGATGTTTGATTGCGAAAGGAGAGGCTCTTGTCTTCATATGCATTGGTCGGCGTGTGCTGTAAATCCATGCTTTGGCAGGGTTTTGCTCCTATGTGACATAGTCTCTTGGGTGGGCGACAGCTAGTAAATTCCCAAGGGTCTACTCCTATTGGACTTGTGGTGTTTCAGAAGGATTTGGCAAAGCTTTTTGCGTCTTGTAGTTCTCTTTCAACGCTCTTGGGTGACATCACTATAGAGGTGTTTCAGTTTGCTTGTTTCCCAACAACGTCAACCCATCAGTGGGAGATGATGCTATTGGAGCTATGTTATTGCAAAGGGGGAAGGAATCTTAGTATATGAAGCCTGTTCATTATGCTAGCAGAGTGAAGACTCCTCATGAAAGAGATTTTTCTGAAATTGAATTGGTGATGACCAGTATGGTTTATGCTTGCAGACGATTTAGACACTACTTGCGTCAAAAGTCATTCACTTTTCTCACCAGTTATTCATTGCTTCCCCAGTTGTTCAATAATTCAAATATATCAAAAACACTGATAAAATGGGTTATTGAGCTTCAGGAGTTTAAGTTCACCTTTTTGGTGGAGGAAAGTACTCGGGCTACCTTAGCAGACCTTCTCACCTATAAGGATACTCCGGTTTTGGTCAAAGAGGAGGTGGTGTGGAAAAGGGAAGTCGAGACTCCTACGATCTCTAATGCTTCATTGTTGTACTTTCATGGTTCTTATTGAAGAAGTCATGATGCTACTTCAGGAGGCATTGTCATTTATGATGCACGAGGGAAGCTTATGAGGAAGCAAGGGCTAAAACTTGACGCAAAAAGTAACAATGAAGCAGAATACATGGCTCTTGAAGGTGGTTTGCATATTTGCTTACAATTGGGAATTAGACGCTTGCACATTAAAGGTGGTTTGCATATTTGCTTACAATTGGGAATTAGACGCTTGCAAATTAAAGGAGATGCTTTGTTGGTTGTGAAGCAAGTGTTGGGAGTATGGAAGAATAAGAACCCTAAACTGAAGAATTTATGCTTCAAAGTGAAGGAGTTTCTCAAAAAGCTTGAACCATGGAGTTTGCAGCCTATTGAGAGGTCTCTAAATGAAGAAGCTCATGATGCTGCCCAAGAGATGATCACTTGTGTGTTTGTGGTAAAAGCAGATGCCCCCTTATATCATGGGAGGGAAATCTTATAAAAGGAAGTGGATTTTCTATTGACAGGTAGGTGTTCTACCTGAAGGTTTTTCGTTTTCTATAAAGTATGCGTTCATAAGGAAAGCTAGGAAATACAAAATGCTTGATGATGTGCTTTACATGAAAGGAGGTGATTTGGTTTTGCATCGTGTGCCTTGGAAGGAGGAGATTTACAAAATTTTGGAAGAAAATCATGAGGGATCTTGTGGAGGCCATTTTGCTACGAAGATCATGCTGCATAAGGTCTTGCAAGAAGGTTATATATGGCCGAGTATTCAACGGAATGTTAATCATTGGTGCAAGTCATGTTTGCCTTGCCAAAGGATGGGAAAGAGAATTTTGAAGCCTGAGTTGTGGAAGATAATTTTAGCTTTTGATGTGTTTGAAAAATGGGGTCTTAATGCTATTAGACCCTTACCTATGACTAGCAAGAGAAATGCTTACATTTTGACAGCGGTGGATTATTTGTCATGATGGGCAGAAACCAAAGCTGTCAAACAGATTACTAGCAAGGAGATGGGAAAATTTGTTTATGAGTACATATGTTGCAAATTTGGTGTGCCACTAGAGCTACTTTCGGGTAGAGGACCAGGATTTAGAGGAGAGCTGTTTGATTTCTTATGCAAAAAGCTCAATATACAACATAGGTACAGTTCTCCCTATTATCCACAATGCAATGGTCTCGATGAAAGGTTCAATGGAGAGTTGGTGAAGATCTTGACAAAGATGACTCATACACATGGGAAGACTTGGGATTCAGAGTTGCCTTGTGTGTTATGGGCCTATAGAACTGCTGACAAAACGAGCACATGATTTTTCCCTTACCACTTGGTTTATGGCAAGGAAGCTTTATTGCCAATTAAAGTGGAAATTTTGTTCTTAAATTATTGTCATTGGAAGATGAAGAGCAAACAAATGCATGGCATAAAAGGTTATTGGATTTACAATGCTTGCAATTAGATAGAGTTTTAGCTTTGAGTTACTATGAGGAAGTGTCAAGGAAGGCTTAGCTAAAAGCCAATGAGTGCGTGGAGGATAAAAAAATTGAAAAGGGTGATTTGATGTTGCGATACAATAGGAAGTTGGACAATACCTTTCAAAAGAAGTTTCAAATCAAATTGGAGGGTCCTTTTACTGTTGTGAATAAATTTGATAATGCCACATATCAGTTGGCTAATTTGGGTGGTGCACATCATAAATATTGTGTTAATGGTCATAGATTGAAGAAGTATCTGGAGCATTTGATGACAATTGTGACAGATGAAATCTTATCAATGGAGGGAGACAATGTTGAGACATCTGAGGATGTAGATGAGGTTTCTGGGGATGCAATGAAACAGTTGTTCACCCTAGGGACCTCTGCTTGTCATGAATGACTAAGCAGGCAAGGGGTGTTTGGAAAGCTATGTCATGCATTTTTTTGGATAAGCATGAAGTCACTAAGTCATGCCAAAAAGCTTGCCCACTAGCCTCATGTATATATGTGTACATAGCCCTGCAAGTTTTGGAAGTGGCCTTGTAAAAATTCATGTACAAAGGTGTGATTTTTCCAAGCTTGAATGCTAATGTTTTGGGTTGTTCCAGACTGCAAAATATGGTTTTTAATAAGTATTTTCAGCCATGCTTTATAGCTTGTGAATCGGACTTGTACATCATGAGTTATGAGCATCCAAAGCGGGCGATCTCAACTTAGAAGGTGATTGCGGGTGCATGCGAGAAGGGAAACTAGTCCAACTTGGGGGTCTAAGATAAAAAATGCTAAAGTTTTATATTTTCAGAGATAGCCGAGGTGATGGGCTTCGAACTGTGTGTTACGGTGCATCATTTGGTGACCGGAGCAGCAAGGTATGCCTCGGGGAAAATTGTCCGAGAAGTCCTCTCATGCTTTGGGAGAAGCTGTGAATTTTTGGGGAAGTTGGGAAGCTTGGAGGATGGTGCCAAGTGGCAATGGAGTAATCCCACATGGGGGGGAGAAAGTGGAAATTTGAGGGTATAAGGGGGGGAGTGGGTACCCCCTAAGGTTGTATCAAAGGAGCAAATGGAGTTCACTTGCCTAGACCATGAGGGCTCATGGACTTTGGGGGAGGAAAGGGTGCCCATTTTCAATTCCCACTGCGTAGACAGGTGCCTAGCCATTTTTTTGGTCCCGGACACTTGCCCCCACTCCATTCCTTGGTCAAATGGTCACCGACAGCTCATTTTTCACCCAAAAAAGGGCCAAAATTGGACCAATTAAAAGGTGCCCAAAGAGAGAACCATGTTGGCTAAGAGGAGAGAGAAAATTTGTTGGGATAAGAGCCACAAAAATCCCCTTTTTAATAGCTATAATTCCCTGCACACCCTTTTTGCTAACAGAGACTAGCTTTTTTGGAGCTTTTGAGAGATACCCCAACTTGAAAAGCTTGTAACTCTCTCGTCTGTTGTTGAAATCAAGCATATGGATACTCTAAGGAGGTGTTTGACATAGGTGTTTTTCATAGCTTTATGGTGTTTCCTTCCGACGGTGTGATGTGTGCAAGGCTATAGAGGTTCTCGTTTTCCTTCTTGTTTGCACGCTAACGTCATGTGTATATGTGTATAGCCTCATATATATATGTGTACATAGCCCTGCAAGTTTTGGAAGTGGCCTTGTAAAAATTCATGTACAAAGGTGTGATTTTGCCAAGCTTGATCGCTAATGTTTTGGGTTGTTCCAGACTACAAAATATGGTTTTTAATAAATATTTTCAGCCATGCTTTATAGCTTGTGAATCGGACTTGTACATGATGAGTTATGAGCATCCGAAGCGGGCGGTCTCAACTTAGAAGCTGATTGTGGGTGCATGCAAGAAGGGCAACTAGGCCAACTTGGGGGTCTAAGATTAGAAATGTTGAAGTTTTATATTTTTGGAGATAGCCGAGGTGATGTGCTTCGAGCCATGTGGTATGGTGCATCATTTGGTGACCGGAGCAGCAAGGTATGCCTTGGGGAATATTGTCCGAGAAGTCCTCTCATGCTTTGGGAGAAGCTGGGAATTTTTGGGGAAGTTGGGAATCTTGGAGGATGGTGCCAAGTGGCAATGGAGTAATCCCACATGGGGGGGAGAAAGTTGAAATTGGAGGGTATAAGGGGGGAAGTGGGTACCACCTAAGGTTGTATCAAAGGAGCAAATGGAGCTCACTTGCCTAGACCATGAGGCTCGTGGACTTTGGGGGAGGAAAGGGTGCTCATTTTCAGTTTCCATTGCCTAGACAGGCACTTGACCATTTTTTTGGTCCACGGACACCTGCCCCCACCCCATTCCTTGCTCAAATGATCACCGACATCTCATTTTTCACCCAAAAAAGGCCAAAATTGGACCAATTAAGAGGTGCCCAAAGAGAGAACCATGTCGGCTGATAGGAGAGAGAAAATTCGTTGGGATAAGAGTCAAAAAAATTCCCTTTTTAATAGCTACAATTCCCTGCACACCCCTCTTGCTAACAGTGACTAGCTTTTTTGGAGCTTTTGAGAGATACCCTAACTTCAAAAGCTTGTAACTCTCTCGTTTGTTGTCGGAATCAAGCATATGGATACTCTACGGAGGTGTTCGACATAGGTGTTTTCCGCAGGTTTATGGTGTTTCCTTCCTACGGTGTGGTGTGTGCACGCTAACAACGTCTCAGTTACTCCCTTAATTGGAATATTGAAGCTTTATGTCCAAAGCTATGTGGACAAAGAGGATTTCTTCATCTCCCCTCTCAAACATGACGATGTTATCGCTAGGACACCGTGGTTTAACCGCATGAAGTTCCCTGAAAAGAGAATGTACTTCACCTTCAGAGAAAAGAGCATGTATATAGATGCTAATGGGTCGGGGAACACCATATCCCTGGTAAATACGCTTGCTTTTGATAAGTCCATGAAAAGCTCTACTTTTGCGTATATGATTTTTGTTAGAGAATTGGTAAATGATTCTAATGTTTTCACAAGTAGCAATAAAGGGAATCAAGAGGAATTAGAGTTGTCTAATTTCCTAAATGGATTCCATTGATGACATCCCTAATGAGCTACCTCCAAACCGAGGGATGATGATCATGCAATTGAGCTCCTACCAGGAAGCTCACCGCCTAACAAGCTTCCTTATCGAGTTTCCCAAGCTTGCTCAACAAGAGGAGATCATGAGGCAAGTGCAAGACTTGGTGGAAAAAGGGATTGGTGAGGCCTAGCTCCTCTCCATTCTATTCACCAGTACTTTTAGTGCAAAAGAA
This sequence comes from Adiantum capillus-veneris, assembly GCF_014529385.1. Taxonomy (NCBI): domain Eukaryota; kingdom Viridiplantae; phylum Streptophyta; class Polypodiopsida; order Polypodiales; family Pteridaceae; genus Adiantum; species Adiantum capillus-veneris. The sequence continues at coordinate 61,660,557 of NC_140939.1, forward strand.
AGATGACACATATCACATGTGTGTCAACTATAGCACACTAAATAGGATCACTAAGTAGAAGATCTATTTGATAAGCTACACGTTTTTGGCCTGACAAATGCTCCAGCCGCATTCAAACTCATGAAAAATCTTCAGGCCACTCAAATTCTCTTGACGAGTACAAGCGACACCTCCAGGTAATCTTTCAAGTTGTGAGAGAGAATAAGCTTTTTATTAATAAAAAGAAAAGTGAATTTTTTCTACAAGAGATTCAAAATCTAGGTCACATTATCTCTAAAGATGGCACCCATATGGATCCAACAAAGTTAGAGGTAATAAAAGGATGGCCTAATCCAAGGAATCTACATCAGGTATGAAGCTTTAAAGGTATGTGAGCATCCTATAGATGCTTCATCAAAAATTCTCGCTAATAGCAAGCCCATTACATGACTTAACAAAAAAGAACGTTAAGTATTCATGGACTACAAAAGTGCAACAGGCTTTTGAGAAGATTAAGAAGAAGCTTATCTCTCAATGTGTGCTCACACTACTAGATCTCTCAAAGCCATTTGAGGTCCAATATGATGCTTGTGGTGATTGCCTTGCAACTATTTTGTTTCAAGAAGGGCATGCCATAGCATATGAGAGTCAAAGACTCAACTCCAATAAGCGAGTATTGGGCAAATACAAAAAAGAGCTACTAGCTGTTCTATATGCCCTAGACACGTGGAAACGCTGTCTCTTGGGGACTCCATTCATCCTATGAATGGATCACAAAACCTCAAGAACTTTATGACGCAACCAAGCTCTCCGACAAACAAATGAGGTGGGCAAATTTTCTTTTGCAAGTTAAATTTCATATGCTCACATTGTTGGCAAGCACAATCAAGTGGTCGATGCACTTTCATGACAACCAAGGGTAAATGTGGTGTCTATAGCAACTCACAATGATCTATCTTTTATGATAGATGAGAATGCTAGTGACCGAGACTTTAAATACGTAATTACAGCCTTTGCATTAGGGAAGAAAAAAGAACCATTCACCTTGGAGGATGGCTATCTTCCAAACGGCAATAGGCTATGTGTTACTCACCCATACAATAAAAAATTCATGTATGAATTATTTGCTTCTCCTTATGCGGGGAAAAGAGGGATTCCATAATCTACTCTTTGAGGAGTAGAAATATATTTATGTTGGCCTACCCTGAAAAGTAAACATACCATCAAGAGTATGTTTCAAAATGTGTGGTATACCAAAAGTCAAAATTTGACCGAGGGAAGCAACTTGGATTGTTTCAGTCGATAGGATTAATAAGAAAACACACTTTATGCCTGTCAAAAAGACTATTAAGGCACATCAAATGACAACCCTCTTCAAATCTCAAGTTTTAAAGTATCATGGCTTGCCAACATCCATAGTGTCGGACAAAGATCCTAGAATGACCAATAATTTCTAGAAGGGTCTCTTTGAGAATCTAGGAATTAGATTAAATTTCTCTTTTGGCCTATCATCCACAAACGGATGACCAAAGTCAAATAACTAATCTAATGATTCTTGATCTACTAAAAGCCTATGTCATGGAAGTAGATCAACATTCTCAATGAGAGAAGTACCCACCTCTTATAGAGTATGCGTACATTGACATTGTACAGACTTCTATGGGGAAAGCACCTTTCAAGGATAAAGATGAAAGATCCAAAACTCCCTTACTACTTAAAGTACATGGGAAGATCGTCGTTGCTACTGATGAATATAGCTGAGATTCACAATAATCTTTTCCAAAGATTAAAGAGGTTATATTCATCTCAAAGAAAAGGCAAAAAGGGCTACTACCAATAATCACATAAGAGCCTTAGCTGTTAAGGAAAATGATTGGGTCTTGCTAAAGTTTCTCAAGCCTCATTTAAGGTAATTACATGCACGAATCGTATGGGCGACCAAGAGTATTATGCTAAACTAGAAAAAAGATACTATGGTCCTTTTTAAATTCTTAAGCCAATCAATGCAATGGCTTATCAATTAAAGTTGCCCAACCATTGGCTCATGCACAATGTTTTCCATGAGAGTCTACATAAGCCTTACAAAGAAGCACCACCATAAGAAGCAAAAGTTGTAGACCCTCCAAAAATTGAAGATCAAGAAGAAGTACTTCAAACACCTTTGAAGGTGGAGAGAGCTAGTGGGGAATGAGGGTAGGGAAGAGGAAGAAGAATCATTCATAGGTGAAAGAAATAGTTCCTCACTTACCATCACTCTTCTTGATTAATGTAGCATAATAGCATAGTAATGAAGATGGAGAAGATGGCAAGCTTAAGCATTGAAGCATGTCTCTCGGTTGGATTTTCATTCCATAGCCAAGAGTGTTGGTGTAGGCTCTCAACTTCTCAACAAGCTTGGAGGAGGAGATGTAGTTCTTTCACTTTCACCAAGTGAGAATGTGTGAAAAATGAGTGTGTGAGAGGGTGTATACCCCCAAGCACACCCCTTGCTTGCCTTGTTCGACCCCTCCTTTAGCTCAAGCTTGAAGCTCATTGGATCCCTCTAAGCCTAGCCAATCACATGCACAATGAATTTTTAGCAACAAGGTGACAGCCGTTTTTCCGCTCTCTGTAATTTCCATAGTGAGCTACCTCACCCTATCAAAATCACTCAAACCTGCAACTTCCATGGTTTTCTCTCACCCTCTTCACCATTAGCCTCCCCTCTCACAACTATAGCTCTCTTTTGATTATCATCCACTAAACGAGGCAACAAAAAGAGATCACTTTCCCCTCTTATTTCAGGATGGGATACTAAATGAGGTAGTTGGTCATAAGAAGTACATTGTGTTCGATGGCTATTTAGGTTACTTTCAAATAGGTATCTCATCAAAGGATCAATTGAAAACAACCTTCACCACTCCTTGGGGTTTGTTATGCTTTCATAGTCATGCCCTTTGGCATGCAAATGCTCCTGCAACTTTCCAACACTTCATGAATATGGTGTTTCAAGCATTATGAATCTACTCACAACTCCCACTGCATGTGCAATATCTGGCCTTGTCCAGACCATAGCATACATTAGAGAACCTACCGCTGCAGCATATGGAACTTTAGACATATAGGCTATCTCCTCTTGTGTCTTTGGAGACATATCCTTCGTTAGTTAAAGTGACCAGCCAAAGGTGTAGAAACTGGTTTTACATTTTGCATTGCAAATCTTTCTAGTACCTTCTTGATGTAATCCTCTTGAGATAGCTGTAATACTGTCTTCTTCATCCTGTCCCTTGATATTTTCATACCAAGTATCCTCTTTGCAGCACCTAAATCTTTCATTGAAAAAGATGATGAACTTCCCATCTCCCAAATTCTTTGTGTAGACGCAATGATCTGAGTTGCATCTTCTGAATCCATGATCTAACATCCATCGATTGAACTTCAAGTACCATTGTCTTGATGCTTGCTTTAATCCATACAAACTTTTATTTAATATGCAAACCATTTTCTCCTTACCTTTTACTTCATACCCCTTTGGTTGAGGCATGTAAATTTCCTCCTCTAAGTCACCGTGAGGGAATGCCGTATTTACATCCATTTGCTCAAGATTTAGATCATGAGTAGCCACAAGGCTTAAGACAAGCCTAATTGAGTTCATTTTTACAATAGGAGAAAATATTTCATTGAAGTCAATACCTTTCTTTTGAGAAAACCCTTTTACCACAAGCCTAGACTTGTATCTTTTCTTCCCACCTTCTTCTTGCTTCAGCTTGTACACCCATTTGTTTGAAGTTCCCGCTTACCTTTAGGCAACTCAACCAACTCCCATGTTTGGTTGCGATGTAATGAGTCCATCTCCACTTGCATGCTTTTCGTCCATTCATCTTTGGATTCGTGTTGCATAGCTTCTTTGTATGATTTCAGCTCTCTAGAATCTGAGATCAACAGATGGTTGAAGGAAGGAACAAACCTTTCTCAAGGTCTACTTGCCCTTGTAGATCTTTGGGGAATAGGTTGAGGCTCCTCATTTGGTTGACGTTTTTGCACATTGTCACCGTTTGCAGTCCTTGAGTCTTCACCATCCTCAAGCTCCATGTACTCATCACCTGTTTCTTTTGTTTGTTTTCTTTTCAAGTAATCTTTGTACATATTTTGTTCGTTAAAAATTCCATCCCTACTCCTTAAGATTTTACCTTCTTCAGGATTCCATAGGTGATACCCAAAGTCACCTTCTCCATAGCCAATGAAGAAACACTTTTTGGACTTTGCATCTAGCTTTGATCTTAGGCTTCTATCTATGTGCATGAAAGCCTCACACCCAAACACTTTGAGAAATGCATAATTCACCGATTTACTTGGCCATGCCTCTTTTGGAACTTTCCCATCCAATGCCGTTGAGGGTGACCGGTTGATTAAGTACACAGACGTACTTACAACTTCCGCCCAAAGCTCAAGCGGTAGGCCTGCATGTAGCCGCATGCTTCATGCTCGCTCCATGATTGTGTTGCTCCATGATTGTCCTGTACATCCTTTCCATAATCCCATTTTGTTGAGGTGTTCTTGGGGTTGTCCTTTGCCTCCTAATGCCATTGCTAGCACAATAGCTTTCAAAAGCTTGGCTGCAATATTCGTCTCCATTATCGGATCTGAGGCATTTAACCTTGGTACCTGTTTCACTCTCCATAAAGGCTTTCCACCTTTGAAATATGGAAAATACATTGGACTTATTATTCATGACATAAACCCATGTTTTTCTAGTCGCATCGTCTATGAATGTTACATAGTACAATGAGCCACCAAGTGATGGTGTACTTGCTGGACCCCAAACATTAGAATGAACCAACTCAAGTTTTTTATTTTTTCTTTCATTTCCTGATTTTTGAAATTTTACCCTCTTTTTTTTACCATAAACACAATCTTCATAGAACTCTAAGTCCACTTCTTTCAAACCTGGTAGAAGCTTCTTCGTTTGAAGGATTTGCATTCCTTTGGCACTCATATGCCCAAGCCGGTAGTGCCACACCGCACTGTGAACTTTTGTAGTTGCTACACAAGCTGAAGGTTGCGTGCTGATAGTACACAAGTAAAGTGTACCGACCTTTTCTCCCTTGGCAACCACGAAAGATCCCTTTGAGATCTTCCACCGCTTGTTTCCGAATGCAATGTTGTGACCTTCATCGTCCAATTGTCCTGTAGAGATCAAATTTTTCCGAAGAGAAGGAACATGCCTAACATCTTTAAGCTTCCATTCATTTTTGTTAGCAGTTTTGATAGAAATTGTGCCTTTACCGACAATCTCACAAGCTTCATCATCTCCCAAGTATACATACCCAAAATTACCTTTGGTGTAATCTTGGAAATGTTGCTTGTGTGGTGTCGCATGGAATGAAGCCCCAGAATCTACTATCCAAGAATTAGACACATTGTCTAATGAGAGAATCAGAGCATCTTGCTCTACTTTACCTGCCACATTGGCCTCCGATGTTGGCTTGTTGTCTTGAGACTCAGTATCTTTCTTCTTCTTGGACCAACAATCCTTCTTAACGTGGCCCTTCTTGCCGTAGTTCCAACATTCAAGAACTGACTTTGTGCGTGACTTGCTCCGTCTTGAGCGATCACGACCCTTTTGGTTTTTGAACCTCTCCTTAGGCCTTCCTCTTGTTTCCACTGACAGTGCAACACTTGATGATTCTCCTCTGCTTCTCCTTCGTATTTCCTCGCTTAGGAGAACACCCACAACATCATCAAACTTAAGATTATTTGTGCCAGAAAGAGAATTACTTACAGCCATCACAAGGCTGTCCCAACTATCCTGTAGAGATGATAGTATAAGGAGAGCTCGCACTTCGTCATTCAAATTGATTTTCACCGATCGAAGTTGACTTATGTTTGTGTTAAAGTCATTTAGGTGTTCTGCAACTGAACCATTCTCTGCCATCTTTAGATTGAACAAGCGCTTCATAAGAAATACCTTATTGGATGTCGATGGTTTCTTGTAGAAGTCGTCAAGTGACTTCATCAAGTCCTCCCTAGTCTTCATCTCCAAAACATTGAAGGCCACCGTTGACACCAAGCTTAACGGGACTGTTCCCAGTGCCTTTCAATCAAGGACAATCCATGCTTCATCTGCCATTGTTGCGGGCTTCTTCGCAAGACCGTCTAGTAGAAAATAGAGGTCCTTCTGGTAGAGATAGTCTTCAATCTGCATCTTGCAATGTTGGTAGTTTTGCCGTTGAACTTCTCAATCTTGATCTTCCCTTCCTCTGCCATAACTCCCACTCAATTCAAGGAGTCCTTTCCTTGAGATAATTTAGCTACGAGCAAACCTTGCTCTGATACCAGTTGTCAGGAAATATGACGTAGCTAAATAGATATTTGAGTAGATTTCTTAATGGAGAGAGATAGATCTCACACACAAGAGATTATAGAGTAGAGTAGAGAGAGAGAGAGAGAGAGAGAGAGAGAGAGAGAGAGAGAGAGAGAGAGGGAGTACACACGATATACATGGTTTACCCAATGTGGGCTACATCTGTGGGAAAGCAGCCACTCAATGGCTTTAGTACTTCAAAACAAGAAGTAGTTTACAAAAGGATTATACATAGAGCTCCTGCCTTGCTTCAATCTCACAAGCTCACACCCACCTTGTTGCATCAACTTCACACTATGAAATGTGTGTAGAAATGGACTCCTTTTATAGGCCAAAAGGGTTGCCCTCTCTCATGAGAGGCAGCCATGTGTAGCCGCCCTTGTGTAGATATGTCCAAATCGGAACCTCCAATCCGCCCATGTGTGGCCGCCCTTGAGAAGACAAGTACGCTTTTGAATTCGGCCACCGGCCATTGACTACCGGCCATCGGCCAACCGATCGATCATTTTTCGACCAATTTCCGACCGCCGTCCGGCCATAATATTCAGGCGAAGCCAATCTCGAGCTTTGCTCAAGATTGGCTGTGAAAATTTTGGTTTTCGACGAGTGATTTTTATTTCCGGTGAGTGATTTTCCTTCACGCACGATGGCTTCTCCTCATAATGGGGGCCTTAGGCCCTTACAAATGTGCGTTTTTACCACAGAAAAGTACAAGGGATAAATTGGTCTCCATACTTAACATTTAGCCCATCCAATAGGATTCAAGCACACCATGTGGCTAAGCATAGGGAGAGCCTGGCATGTGTCCACGTGCCCCTTGAGAAAGGGGGTGCCCTTTGGGTTAGTGAGAGGTTAAGTCAAAGATTCCCCAAACTTTGGGGCTTCCCCCCTCCTTTGTAGGGTCTCGTTTGGACTCAAGCACCTTACCTCCCATGCATGGGAAGCTTCTCAAGCACCTCCCCCCCATGCTTGGGAAGCTTCTCAAGCACCTTCCTCATCAAGAATGAAAAGCACCTCAAGCACCTTAGTCAATAAGCACAAGCATCTCAAGCACCTTAGTCAGCAAGCACGACAAGCACCTCAAGCACCTTACTCATCAAGCATGACAAGCACCTCAAGCACCTTAGTCACCAAGCATGACAAGCACCTCAAGCTTGGGCCGGGTTCCCACCTCAAGCACAACCGTAGCTTGCCTAAGGTCTAAGGACTTTTACACTATCCTTTGGACGTCTTTAATGAAGCTAACCCTAAGGCCTTTTAAGCTCCATTAGATGCACATTGCTCTTTGATAGACTACCTCCTTTTCGACCCATATTGAGATGTAGCCATCTCTCCTCTTGGTCCCTTGCTGAGATAAGTCTAGAAGCAGTTATTGCACATTGCTCTTTGGTAGATCATCTCCTTTTGGACCCCTATTGAGATGTAACCATCTCTCCTCTTGGTCCTCTGCTGAGATAAGTCTGGAAGCACTCATTACACATTGCTCTTTGGTAGACAATCTCCTTTTGGACCCCTATTGAGATGCAATTATCTCCCCTTTTGGTCCCTTGCTGAGATAGGTCTAGAAGCACATGTCTCCATTCTAACTCTTGTTCTCGTGTATTCTCCCACATTAAATGATTAGCTTAATATGAGAAAATCATTTGAGCTACCTAGATATTAGATTTTATGACATCATACTCCGGAAGAATCTCAACCCACCTGTTCTTTTGACCACCCTTCAAGCCAGTTTGTTGTGGAAACCATTTTATGCTTTCATGGTCAAACACAATTTCAAACCGAGCTCCATACAAATAATGCCGCCATGACTTCAAGGCAGACACTATTGCATAGAGTTCGTGTTTGTAAGCATAATAATTCTTTTCTGTTGAATCAAGATTCTTACTATCAAATGCAATTGGCATCCCCTCTTGTAGAAGGACTGCTCCAATAGCACAATTACTAGCACTTGTTTCCAAAACAAATGGCTTCAAAGGATCCACAATAGCTAGAATAAGAGTTGTAGCCAATGCGTCCTTGAGAGTATCAAAACTTTGCTCTGCTGAGAGGCACCCCACTAAAAGTTTTTTTTTCCTTCGCTTTCAGCAAATCCATCATTGGCACAACAATGTGAGCATAGTTTTTAACGAACCTTTGATAAAAACTTGCAAATCCCAAGAAAATATGTAACTCTTCCAGATTTATGGAAAAAGGCCACCTCCGAATGTCATCCACTTTGGATTGATCCATGTGCAGCCCATCAGCTGAGATGACATGCCCTAGATAGTGAATTTCCTCCTTGAGAAAATCACACTTTGACTTTAACAAATTTCTTAATTGACTAGCAACTTTTGCTTGTTGAGAAGTCAGAGTACTAGTAGCCATTGCTGGGAGAGAAGAGAGAGAAGCATGCAGCGTTGAGGAATTTTCAACAGAATCAACATTTGAAAGAAAATGACACAAAGAGAAACACAAAAATCTTCTTCTATTGCATTATCAAGAGTGAGATTCATAAGCACTACTGTGTCATATGAGTGGTGAGGAAGGAACATCCTTCTCGCCTAACAACAACACATTTGCGCCATGGGATTCAAACATCAAACTAGTGGCTCATAGCTACAGTTAAGTGATGGTCCTAGGCTATGCAACCATTCTCAACCAAGTACCACTTTTGTCCAGTCCATATTCATAACCTGGAAATCCAAGGATGTGGTATACCCTTGAATTTCCAATGGTGCAACTCTCACTTGAGTGTCCCACACCTCAGCATCATAGTCATTCATCATTGCTACCTTGTAATCCAAGTCCATATTCATAACCTGGAAATCCAAGGATGTGGTATACCCTTGAATTTCCAATGGTGCAACTCTCACTTGAGTGTCCCACACCTCGGCATCATAGTCATTCATCATTGGTACCTTGTAATGGTGGGAGCTTGGAGTTTGGAAAAACTTAAGTTGTTTCACTAACCCATAGTTAAAAAATTTATGTGTGGCACCATCATCTATCAAGATACACACCTTGTGACTTTGAATAGATCTGTGCATACGCACTAGCTCATGTGGACCCAAGGTCTGTTGCCACATGGAAGTTGTTATACAACATTCATACACCACCTCGGTGTGTGTTACTTCCACATTGGATAAATGTGAGGAAGATTCAAGAGGCAATAGCTACATCGTGTGCTCTACTCTCTCCTTGCCCTGGGCAGTAGATTTCCCCTTGGGACAATCCTTTTTTCCATGGCCGCTTCCTGAACAGTCAAAGCATAATTTCTCTTTTTTTTCCTTCTCAAACTCTTCTGTAGAGAGAGGCCCTCTAGACCCCTTGGGTTTTTTGGATGCCTTTGAATTGGCTACTATAAATTTATTTTTATTGTGCCCATGTTGTGTATGTGTATTGTCAGGCATGTGAGTATTGTGTGGTGTTTTATCATCAGGATCATCGTGGATGTGAGCTTGCACTATGGCCTTTTCAAGTGTTTTGGGATCCTGAGTCTTGACATGCTTCTTAAGCTCTCGTGTTAGACCGTGGATAAAACCATGAACTTGCTGAAAAAGATCTAATCCTTCCATCTTGAGGATGAAACACCAATAATGCGAGATATATTCCAACAATGATTTATGTTTCCGCATGGAACACTTTCTGTCCGCTTCATTCATGGGCAAAAATTCATTCCTAAATATAGTATGAAAGTTTGCCCAAGTCTATGGTATGATGTTCTTCTCCTTGAGAGACATCCACCATTTATAGGTCTTGTCTTCTAATGTCAAACTTTTCTGCAGTACCCTAACTGCATCCAAAGTACGCCGTAGATCGTGAATTCCTTCCCACTTACTGAGAAGAATATTCGTTGCATCCTTATTGCGCTCTCTTTCCTCTCCCTTAGAAGTTGGCGGCTTTGTATTTTTCAACAAATCATCCATCTCCTTTAGAGTGAGAGAGTGCAAAGAATCCAGAGGGGGACCCTGTCCCTAACCAGGGGACCCTACCCCTGATCGAATATTTGCACGTGCATATGTGTATCAAGAGATCCCTTGGCTTGCTGTTGCATGAATTGCACTACTAAAGTAGATAATTTACTAAATTTTTTTATTAAGAATGCAATTTTCCCATCACAGACATGCATGCTTGAAGTGCTCAAAATTCTTGAATATCAATCAATTCATAAGTGTCATCTCCTCTTGTAGTTGCATGGGTACCCTCTATGACAGTATTTGGCCGTGAGCATTGGGAAGATCGGGCGTATGGTGCTTGAAATCCAAAGTCATATTGATGTCGGAATCCATAGCGACTATATGCAATGTTGGCAAGAAAAGAAAAAGTACCTTGGTTCAAAGATTTTTGATGAAAATTGATTGTTTCCATGTGCAATCGCAAGTAATTAGTTGTGGATTGCTTTGTTGATTTTTTGATGTTTGTCGAGGAAGACCTTGTCTATTTCGATCGTAAAAACCCGAAAGATTTTAGAAGAATCCTCTATTTTTGAGTTCCCCTCACATGTTGCCGGTTGGATAAATGCCATCGCTTGAATCTCCAAGTTGCTTGTAGTCATTGCCCAAACTCACCTCCTACCTTGCAAAAAGATGTACGTACTTTGATTCTTGGTTGAATTGATTTGCTTTGGACACCTCAGCAGCATCGTATGCTCTCGATGGTTTTACTTAAGTCCCATGCCAGACCTTGAAGGCGATTAACAAGAGAGTTGGGGGGGGGGGGGGGGGGGGGGGGCATACCTTCGCTTGATTCACTTTACTTGCCCCAAGGACTCTGGCCTTGGGCGCCCTGTGTGAAAGAAAGCTCTCAAGAGCTATGGTGTTTGGCAGTCAACGCAATGCAAGAGAGGAAAGGAGAGCTCTCGGCTACTCTGTGTCCTATCCAACCCGCACCTATGGTGAAAGTTACCAAGCAGACCAAGGCAACCCTACCAAGCTCTCTTGCTTGCAATTTCAAACAAGTTGACCCCCCCCCTCAAGGGTTTTTGCACGTGGTGCCTTCCTTTGTCATCTCCATCACTCCCACATGCATGAACATGCAAAAAGCATGCAGAGTGGAGAGACCACGACTCCTTTTGCCCAAAAAAATTTAGCTTTAATAGAGTATAATGCCCTAGGAACTACCTGAAAGAATCCTTCTCCCTACCTCCCTATTTGTAGCCACTTGGCCTTGTAGGATTCCCTCCCCATTGGCAACCGGTCCTTGACCCCCAGGGTTGCCCTTGGCATGACACCTTTGACAAGCTCATCTAGCATGGAAGCCTCATCACTCCTTTGATTCATAGTAGGCAGCTTGGCTACAGTCTCTGGACTAGTAGAAGTAGGAGTGACATTGTTTATTACCATTTTATCCTGCCTACTTTGCCTCTTTGCAAGAAGTGAAATTGCATCCTCAACATCCTTCCATTCCGTCTTCAAGCCCTGTTCAACATTCTTGTCTTCCAAAAGTAGCTCTAATTTCTCTTGGATATTTGTATTTGTACCTTGTAGAAACAATTCAACCTTCTCATTGTTAGGTTTAATGGCCATGTGGCCAACCACCCATCACTAGCTACTACTAACCCTAAGTGTAGAGCTATACACTTGTGTGAGCAACTAACACTAAGTACAATGTATATTGTGCCTTAAAGCATAAGATAGAGAAGAAAGAAAGGGGGCACACAGTCTGTGTGGACCGCCCTCCAACCTGTGTGTGGCAATGGTGGTGAGTGTGCGTGCGTATTCCTCTTCCTCCTCCGCTGTGCTCCCGGCTCCTCCCCTTCATATGGTATCAGAGCTAGTCATTCCCAAAATTGTTTCCACGCGGGTGCACTTTCAAGAGTGGATTCCAATTTTGACATCGGAAAATTCAGCTTTCTGAGAGCGTTTCCATCAGGTGGCATGAGGTTTTACGCCCCTTTCGGAGCCATTCGAGCCATCAGAAACCCCATTTGAGCTACGGTTTAGGAGTTGCATTTTTCAGCTCTCTTTTGGTAGTTTGTGCTGTAGAGCTTCCATAGTTAGTTACAAGTACCTTTGTTGCAGTCACTTCCATCTACGAGAGCCCAGGCTTATTTGGATTGTGTAGGCTCTTTTGGAGTGGCCTCATACACACATAGACTGGGAGTTTGACGTCATTGTCTTCTTCGACTATAGATATAGGTACAGGTACATAGAGTGGCTTGGTTAGATTTCTCTATGCTTCTCGGCCTCGATCTCGGCTTTGGCTACGGCATCGGCATAAACTCACAAGCCACATGTTTCAGTGCTTGCCATACTCTGGTTCTAGTGGGAGCAATTGTTTATGCATACATGCATATGCTAACACTTTTTACAGTGTTTGGGCTCTTTTAAGAGAGGTTTGACTCCCCACAGGGATGTTTATTTGCATGCACATTCTTTTCATGCCTGTTTGAGCATCCTGTGAGACAGACTTGTAAGTCTTTGTGGATACTACCATTGTACGCATTTGTGGAGCCATCTTTTGGCTAGTACGGCAGTCCCGGCCATTTGTGACACTTGGTCCGGAAGATAGCCATTTCTGAGACTCGACTATATGTTTTGCTGTATAACCTACATTGTGAGGGTCAATAGCATGAGGTTTTTATTGAGCTGGGGTATTCTCAAATGTGGAGATACCTTTGGTGTTACAAGTAGCTGGAGCATCCCTTACGAGGCCTCGCCATAGGACATGTGTAGAGTGGTATAGGTGCTTTTGACACTGAATTGGTGGTCTATGGTCAATTTGACAGTTTATGTGCCTCAGTTAGTCTCTATATAGTGTGATTTTGAGAGGCATTGCCCTCTTTTATGCTTTGTGAGTGACATACTTGGTCATTTTGTCTCATATTTTGGTTGACATAGTCCCAAATACAAAGGAGACTCTGCGGAATTTTCCCATAATCTTTTGGTTGTTTTGTCACCATGTCTACTAGCAAAGATCGAGACATTTATGACATAAAGAAGTTTGATGGCACTAATTTTCAGCTTTGGGAGAACCAAATGCATGATGTGCTTGTCCGAAAGAAACAAAAGTTACCTATTGCCTATGTGGCTAGAACTGAAGATATGCACATGACTCAGTTTCAGTGGGAGGAGCTTGATGAGCTATGCCGGTCTATGATTAGACTACACCTTCATGAGTCGGTGTACTTTTTAGTGCTAGAATGCGAGACTGCTCATGATTTATGGAAGAAATTATGCGACACTTATGAAAAAGATACGGCTAGCAATAAGGTTTTCCTTATGCAAAAACCTTTCAACCTTCGTATGAAAGAGTCAGCTAGCATTGCCAGCCATATTGATGATTTTGATTCTATTTTTGCCCAGATTTGTGCACAGAGCATGATCATTGATGATGAGATGAAAGCAATCTTTTTGCTTTGTTTGTTGCCATCCTCTTGGAATATCTTTTGCACAGCTGTTAGTAACTCTGCTCCTAATGGTACACCTCAAGGACGATGATGTTACTAGTGCACTTTTGTCAGAGGAGATGCATCAAAAGACCATGACTAGCTTGCTATATGGTGAAGAGCATTATGTGCAAAGGGATGATAAGTAGCATTAGGGCCATTCTTTGCAATGTGAGTCCAAGAAAGAGGGCAATAGAGATGCATCAAAGGGTAGATCCAAGTCTCGTGGTGGTCACCGCAATGTTCAATGCCATTATTGTGATAAGTTTGGTCATATAAAAAAGGATTGTTATGCTTGAAAGCGTGACAAAGAGAAGGGCAAGGGTAAAGGCAAAGATCATGATGATAAAGAGGAGAAACCAAAGAGTTTGGTTAAGATTGAAGAACTCAACATAGTTCAGGATGACATGATGCGCAAGACATTAATATGTTGACTGAAAATAATGATGTCTTTTATGATGCACATGAAACTCTATTTTTGCAAAGTTCTATGCCAGTTGAACTCCTTGTTAGTGGTAAAGTATCCTATACATGGATTCTTGATTCGGGTGCTTCGTTGCATGTCACACCTCATAGGCATTGGTTTACTACATTTGAGGAAACCATTGGCTCTGTTACACTTGGTGATAGTCACTCTTGTGACATTGTTGGCGTAGGTGATATTGCCATAGTAATGGCAAATGGGGTGAAGTTTATCATCCATAATGTGCGTCATGTTCCAGCCTTGACATGCAATCTCATTTTGGTTGGACATCTTGATGACTTGGGTTATAAAGTCACTTTTCATCAACAGTCTTGGCGTGTTGCGAAGGGTCATTTCATCATAGCCCATGGTTCTAAAGTTGGTTCACTTTATCCTCTTTATGTATCCGATAAAAACAATGTTCTTTCGATAACCGAGTTGCCAACTGTTGCTTTGTGGCATAGCCGGTTAGGACATATGTCAAAGAAGGGAATGGAGACACTCTCTCGTTTGGCTACTTACCATATTTGTTATTTTTCTATTTTTCCTTTTGTGAGCAGTGTCAACGGAAAGCAAACAAGGACACTTCGTACACATTCTTTTGACAAAGAAAGAAAACCCTTAGAGCTTGTGTGCATAGTGATTTATGTGGGCCTATGCCTTCTAAATCCCATGGTGGTGCATCCTATTATGCTACATTCATTGACGATGCAACACGACATGTTTGGGTCTACGCCATGAAGTCTAAAGATGAGACCTTTTCTTGCTTCAAGAAGTTCTTATCTAGTGTTTGTTACCATATACATGTGGCAGTGATGTGTGTGAACACACTAGGATCACCGGGGCATTTTTTCCCTCTTTAGGAGGTTTTTCTCCCCGTGCATTGTATATACGTCCATCACTCTAGGGCTATCTATCTTTCCATTGCACACTAAGGAATACACTCTCTATTGTGTGCCTTGAGCTTCCTTCATCTTCTCCAAGCTGTGTGTGTTTCTCTACAAACCTAATTCCAACAATTGGTATTAGAGCAAGTTGCATCCTCCCGGGCTTAGTCGCCAGCTACTCCAGCACCACGCGTGCTCACTTTCTTCGATTACAGTGAGGTTTGGCAAGCGTTCACAGGTCAAGAAATATTTTGGAATAGCTCATTGAGCTTAGTCTGCTCAGATTTTTTATTCGGGCTCATTTCGGCCTCCGTTTCCACTACAGGCATTACTGCACAGGCTATTTTGTCATTTTGTGCAGAATTTTTATCAGTGCCATTTTTGGCATAATAGGTACCTTACAGTCTTCTACGGTTTGTGCTATATAGCGTGTTGTTCCCCCTCCGTTTCTCCTCTTTTTGGGCAGTTTTCACATCAGTGCAACATTTGCCATGACTGACAACAACACAGATGTGTTCAAGATGTTTGTTGTTGTGGACAGGTTGGATGGGGACAATTACCCTATGTGGGCATATATGATGCAACACGTTCTTGTGTCAAAGGGCGTCTGGAATATTGTGCAGGGTCATTGATGTACGTCCTGGTTCTGAGGATGTAGGCAATGTTGAGGATGTTGCAGGTCTTGCTGCAAGGATTGCTGCTATTAGAGTTGTTTTGCCTACGACAAAACAAGCTCGTTGGGATGTAAAGGATGTGCAGGCTCGTGCATTGATTACGTTGTCTATGAAACGCACCATTGTTCCTCACATTCATTCAGCAAAATCTACAAAATAGGCTTGGGATATTCTAGTAGGTCTTTATGCAAGCCGCAATGAGGCTAAAATTGCTTTGCTGCGTAAAGAGCTGGAGTCGGAGATTATGCATGAGGAAGATGATATGGACACTTTTCTTGCTGGTGTCAAGGATATCAATGAGTAACTTATTTGAGCAGGTGAAGTCATTTCAGACAGTTCCCTTATGCAGACTGTTCTTGATGCCTTACTAGATTTTTGCTAGTACTTGGAGACTTATGACCCAAGAAAGTCCAGAAGTTGTCAAGTTTGATGCATTATGCACATTGCTGTTGCAAGAGTCACTCTCCAAAAAAAAGGATTAGACAGCGTGCAGTTGAACAGGCTTTTATTGCTTCTCAAAGAAAGGGTGGTAACAACAATGCAGCCACTTCTTATGGTTTTGCTGCGAGTGGCAAAACTTTTGTTCCCAATGCTTCTGCTGGTAGCACCTCGTCTGAAAATTCTGGTGATAAGGGAAAAAAGAAGATGCGTTGCCATTATTGTAAAGCTAATAATCACTTAATCAAGCACTGTCCTAAGTTGAAGGCCAAAGAGGCTAAGAAGAAAGAGCGTGGTTCCACTGCAAATGTTGGTTCCACTAAAAATGCAACCATTGTTGAGTCTTCTGTGAAAGGAGACTATAATGCTGATGTTGATGCAAAATGGGCTTTTAGTGCAGAGTGCACTTACAATCTTGTTGTCCATGATGCATGCATGTCAGTTGTTGTAGATTCACATGTGTGGTATTTCGACAGTGGTTCTACAAAGCACATTACCTCACATTGTGAATTGTTCACCTCTATTGAGTTTGTCCCTCATGGGAATTCAGTCACTTGTGCCAACAATGCCTCTTATCCGGTTCAGGGAGTTGGAAAGATTGTGATTACTGCTGCAAATGGAAGTTCTTTCACACTTGTTGATGCACTTTATGTACCTGAGATCAAGAAGAATCTTTGTTTGTATCACACTTGCTAGACTTGGACTTGTAGTCAAATTTATGGATGACAGATGTACAATTCATGATCTCAGTTTTGGTGATGAAATTGTTGCATCTGGGATTTTGTGCCGTGGGCTGTATAAGCTCACTTTGTATGACAAGTGTGGACAAAATTTTGCAAATGCAGTTGCAGATTCAAGGGCTATTTCACATGCAAAACTTTGGCATGCACGTTTTGGTCATCTGAATTTTGCCAGTTTGCTGCGTTTGCAGAAATCTGATATGGTTGCTTCTTTGCCACCTCTTGAAGCACCTGTCAAACATGTTTGTGAAGGTTGTATTTTGGGTAAGATGCAGCGTTCAAAGTTTCCAAAGGATGGTTCAGCTCGGGCCACATGAAGGTTGCAGCTTGTGCATAGTGATGTTTGTGGCCCCATGCAAACTCTGTCCTTGGGTATTTCCGCTTAAAGCGAAGTGCGAAGTTTTTATGTGCTTCAAACAATTTTTGGCTATGGCTGAAAATGTAGCGAAATGTACTATGGGCACCCTCCATTCCGACCGTGGGAGAGAAGCAGAATGTCGCACGCACATGCAACCCGCTTTTTGCCTCCTCTCAAAAATAGCTCGGATACCAGTGAAAGGGCGGGGTAATGCGTGTGCTAGTCTCCACCAAACTATGCTATCTTATAGCCTTCCCCTAGCGCACACATTGTCCGGCCGTGCCGGTGGCCTTGCCCATAGGACCCATGTCCTTACACTACCCTATGTCCGTGCATATGGAGAGAACCATTGTCTATGCGGTGGTATATGGAAACTTGCACCAGAATCCAGAACCCAATTCTGTGCTAAACTGGCATCCTATGCCATAAGAGCATCTGCATTAATGTCTAAAATGAAGACCAATACCTTCGAGACTGTAGGAAATTTTGAAACATCCAAAAGCTTGGAAAACTCAACCACAGTGATCTCTTCAATGATTGACTTTCCCTTACTATTACTATTGGATGTCGTCTTATCCGTCCTCTTATCTTTTTGCCATGAGCTACATCTTTCTTCAATGTCCTTTCTTGAGCCTTTCTTATGGAAATGATAACACTCAACATTACGCATGGAACCTTTGACTTAATACATGAGTTTCGTTGATCTTTCATTAGGGCCAAAAATGATTCAAAACGGGCTGTGTAAGGAATTGGTTAACTTACTAATTAGCAGAGCCGTTTATGGTAAAAACGGCTCCAAATTTGGCCATTTTGGTCATTTAAAGCATATCTATGCAATCTAAAACGTATCTAGGTACATATCTCTAAATATTCAAAAAGATATCGTTTTCTTCACATTTCTTTGGTGCTCACCTCAAAATTTGTTCTCATTTACTTCACTTGGTGGCAAATAGTTTTTTCCACTTTTGAATCACTCAACCTCTTATTTCTCTCACCTTTCGCGAGCTTTCTCTCTTCTTTTCTGATGCACCTATTCTGCTACTACGTTATCTCCATTATTATGTCTGTGTGTTCATTACTTACAATTAGTAATACATCTTCCATTAGTGATAACCACAAGTTTCACTTGAACATTAAGCTAAGCCAGGAATATGCTACTACACGGAGTGTCTATCAAAGACCGGTTACAACTCCAAATGAAGCATAACAGCTTCGCAACGAGGGAAAGAAACACATTGATATATGGACAGATGGGAGCTTGTATCCATCGGATCCTAGCACTAGAAGGTATCCATCTTTTCACACACCTCATGATTTGATGATATTTGTTGGATATGGGGTTGATGGCTTACTGAGGTATGGTTCTAGGCTATCTCATTTACACATTGATCATACACATTACATTCAAGATCTCAAAACTGTTTTGTCTTCAAATGCAACAAGAATTTTAGAACTTGAAAACCAAAGAGCCTCTCTAAAACAAGAAAATCGTCAGCTTCAGAATTTAAAAGAAACTCCAATAGGATTAAGAGCACGAGTAAAACAAATGAGAGATGTAGTAAACTTAACAGAAGGTTCTCAACAAAGAAAAAAAGATTAAAGATTACTAGAGAACATGTGACTAGCCTTTTAGGATTTGATATGTCCAATGTTCAAGAAAGGGTGAGATTTTTGAATGAGGTAATGAACAAAAGTGACATTTTGAAACTTTTAAAACTTCCTCAAAATCAAACTCAAAAAAATTGGTATTTCAATATTTACTGAAAGATATGGGTTTATTGGTCCAACCTTCTCAAATGCAAGAAGTTTGTGACACAGTTGTCAGTGGGGGTGAGTAGAAGGGGTTACAGGGCCATCTCTAAAGCTTGGTTTCAGGTTTTAAAGTATTACAACATTAAAGCTTTTGGGTTGTCTACGCCTCACAATGTTGGGAAAGTAAGGACTCTGTTAAACGAAGAAATACCCGAACATTTTGGAGAGTACTATCATATAGAAGGAACGATGCCGTACGAAAAACAAAAAAAAAATCTTCTTTTGAGTATAATGTTTTTAATAACATTTGGATGAGTATAAAAAAAGTTCAATTTGCTACGGTGAGATACTATAACATGGGAGAAGTAGATTGTGAAGGAAAAATTATATTCGTTATAAAATTGGATGAAGCTCAAAATCCAAAATATCAAAAAATGGAAAGAGTATCCATATCCCTAATGAATAGAGCATTGGATTATAGCCAGGGTAAGCTTGATTCCCCATACCACAAAACTCAATAAGAAATGGAGCTTTGGTGGATTGGGTCAGCTCAAATACCAGTAGAAAATTACGATACATTGAAATGGCTCTTTTGTAGACCGATATCCCTTCTGTTATACAAGACAAAATGTAGGTGAACAACTCCATATAGATGGCATGGGCGACTTTATTGTAGAATGGCACTTGAGTGCTGACCTATTTAAGCATTGAAGTGCATGTTTGGTGTATGTGGAGGTGCCAATACCAAGTATCCATATTTGTATTACATGGCAAGCACTGGAACAAAAGGATGGCTTGCAAAACACGAGGTTGGAAAACCACCATTGAGAAATAGTGTGAACGTCATCAACTACCCATCGTCTTCTATGATTTGGGATCCAATTCTAGCAATAGATTTAAAAAATGTACATATATGTACAATGCATGCAGAGTTAGTGTGAACGTCATCAACTACCCATCGTCTTCTATGATTTGGGATCCAATTCTAGCAATAGATTTAAAAAATGTACATATATGTACAATGCATGCAGAGATTAGAATCTTGGACAAATTTCTTTGACTCCATCTTGATTATGCATATTCTATTAAGCCAAGTAAACTTGCGGACAAGTGTATAGAAAAATGCAAGGATTTGCTCTCTTGAATGGGTTTTCATGGTGGTCAAGTGCATCTAAAAAAGATCCTACTCTTTCAAAAGGAAAGGGTGATGTTTTGCAAGATGTTTCAATGGGTGGAGCAAAAGCCAAAAGATTTTTGAGCAACCATGACAACAAACAAGTTGACGCTATGTGGAACTGCTGGAAGGATCTTTGTGTAATAACAACCAATGTCAAAAGTAGACCTGATGTAGCCAATAAACGCATGGAAGTGTGGAAGAATCTTGACAATTTTTTGAAAGTTTTGAGACAACAAGTTAGCTCTGCTACTTATGCAGATCACTTTAAAAAGACAATAAAGCTTTTAATAACTGTTGTCACAGATGCGTGGGGAGCAAAAGACATCACATATTACTTGGTGAGTATTCAATTACTTTTTAAAGTCTGGATAGTATTTTACATTGCATCCTATGAGTTCAATTAATCTTTTTTCTTAAATTTTAGCATATTCTGAACCTGCATGGACCATATTTTGCAAAACAAGGACCCATTGAAACATGGAATACCCAGGGAATGGAAAAATCTCACTATTAAGCGAGGACGTCAATTTTTCAGATGTACGAGAAAGGGAGGGGGACAAAGAAGGAGCAATGCACTAAAGGGATTATTCAATTGGTTCTATAGGAGGCAATTACAACGGATGAGATCAAACAACCATGCTGCTCAACCACAAATGGAGATTAATGCTTCACTTTGAAACTTTGTACCGAGTCTTTCTAAAGAGATCCAAATTCAAAAAAGATATTTTTATGCAAAATATTGTCAATTTTACATCAATTTTTAAATTTTTTGGTATCACTAGGCATGTCACCCCTATATCTCAAAAACTTTCTTCTTTTATAGCCCTCAAGAAGGTTGGAATTTGTCTCCTCAGCTGCTGCTGCTGCATAGCTAGAGTAGCAAAGAAAGTATCCTGCTCTTGAGGCATTGAATCTTGCAGTATACCCAAATATTCTAAGTGCTGCAGCTCTCTCAAGTAGCATGATCTTGTTTGTATTGATTTGAAGGGGAGTGTACCTCATAAATTGTGACAATACCTTCAGGGCAAATATTGGCAACTCAGGATCTTCAGAATACTGCATGTGAAAAGCACAGAAGGTGGCACTATGTAATGTAGGCATGTAGTACATGAGAGAGGAGGCATCCCTTCTTGAAGTGCCCTCTATTGCTTTCTCTCTCGAGCTTTTAGCTCTCCCAAGAAAATTGTCTTTGTCAAGGTGTTCAATCTACAAAACAAGAAATAATGAGTAATTAAAACAAGCTTAAAAAAAGGAAAATTTTAGGAAGGGAGATCAAGGTGTAACTAAATCTACCTTTTGCAACTCATCCTCTTCAATGACTTTTTCTTGAAGGAGATTGCATGATCCAGTCATCTCTCTTATGTCAACATCCTTATCAACTTCCTTTAGTTTAAACTCTCTACCAAAAGATTGGGTGCTAGCTCAACAAGTCTCTTCTCAAAATACTCATCTTTGAGAGTAGGTTTCTCCTCTTCCACTCTTTCATGCATAGAGCAAGTGCATCATGAGCAGGAAGAAATAATTTATTGGATGTTTGAAGATCAAGTGCCAAAAACTCCTCTTTTGACTCTTCTTCTGTGTCAATGAAATCTTTGGCCACCTCAGAAGCTTCATAAATGGTGGCAATACAGTAGTCCTCCCTCATATTAAGCAGACATTGAATATGATGGAGAGGGATATACTCTTTTCCATTGATATAGAAGTAGGGAAGGTTTGGAACAGTAAGGGAGGCCTTAGACACTTCTACCTCCTCTATGGGCTCATCAATGACAGTACTAGCTCTAAATTGAGCCACATCAAAATTTGAACTTTCCTGCTTCTGAACTGCAGCATCAATTTCCTCCTCCTCTAGAATTTCACTTTTCTCAAGATGCAAGATTGTGGAAACATTTGTATTTGTTCCCTCGTTGTCTGTATCTTTCACTTCATCACCTTTGCCTTGCATATCAACTTTAAGGAACAAAAAAGAGAAGAAAGGAAACTTCTGTAGGAACAAGGTTGCAAGGCTTTGAATGTAATTGACAAGAAATGGTAGGTGGACAAGTAAATGAAGCCTTCTTAGAAAATCTTCCAAACCTCCTTATTACTTTGCCTTTCTCAATTGAGTTGGTAGTAAATTCAGTTAGATGGCAATAGGTCTTACCATCCAAAACCAAACACTTACCCTCAATTGCCTCTTCAAACTCTTTAAATTCTCCTGACAAAAAGTCCTTCAATTTGTCTAGCATCACTGCAAGATCAAAGGATTGAATATTTCATATGCCATGGTGTACACTTCCATGTCACCACCATCCATGACAACAACCAAGAGCTTCTCACTTGGGCTCTCCTCTAAAATGTCTTCACGACCTTCACGCATGATTCGGTTGAAAGTTGGAAGGAAGCAAGACCAATATAAAGTGATAAAGCCACGACCAAGATCCTGCTATATACTCCTATCGCTTCGTGCAGTGGCTTAGTCTGTGGAAGCAAAACCCAAACGGAGCGATAGAGGCACAAGCCACACTCTACTGGCTACGGCTGTTGCGTCGTGAAAGTGGTTAAGAAGGTGCCAAGAAAACCCGAATGAAGCGATAGCGCACTGAGCCAAACTTTGCAAGCATACCCCCTCGCATCGTGTAGGACAAGCGTGGATGGATAAGGAGAGAGCTCTAAAATAGAGGTAATGTGAGAGAACTTGAAAGCTTGAAAGCTTAAGATTCTCGCGTCGTGTGGCACAAACTAAAAGTAACATGCTGAAAAAATACAAGATCAAGCTTATATAAGGAGTCCAAAATCACCGTTATTGACACGTGTCACATATGCACACGTGCCACGTGGCAAAATTTCAACGGACACTGTACGGACATTCGGATGTATAAAAAGCTCCTATCACGTGTTCGTTTTTCATCTCCACGTGTTCCCGTGTTCGCGTCGTGTTGCACCTAACATCCTCCTCCGCATGCCTCTTTAATCTTATGTTACATTTTCCTCATCGACCCACAGACGCTCTTTCCTGATATTCCATCTAACCCGAGCGACATGATATCAAACTCTTGTAAACTTCAAGAACCCTTATGACGCAATTGCCAGCACATCTAGGTTGTGGCACGACGTCCTATCACTTCCTGCAGGCTTACCACGCGCTAGGGGTTACTTCCAGACTGTGGGAGGACGTTCTTCAGCCTCCCTCAGGATGCGATAGCATGCTCTTCCAGACTGTGAGAGGACGCCCTATCGCTCCCTTTGCGGTATTTCTTCAACATTCCTTACTACACGATAGGGGGTACTTCCACACTGTGGGAGGACATCCTATCGCGTCCTGCGGTATTTTTTGAGCCTTCCTCGCGATGCAATAGAATGCTCTTCCAGACTATGGTAGGTGAGGCCTCTTATCGCATTGTCCGCGGGCCTTGTGTTGACTAATTTTGTGGCATTGGATAACACTTTTCGACCATCAAATGGCAAGGACAAAGAAAACAACAAGAAAAGTTTATCAAGCTCCAAAAGATTCAGAGAAAGATGATGATGGTGACCAGGAAGAATTAGTTGGGAAGAAAGAAGAGAAACCACCTACAAAACCTTGCCAGGGGGCTACTTCTAGGAAGAGATTGAATTATCAAGTCAAATCTTTGAGGGAGATAAGGAAAGCACAGAAGTCTACTTGTCTTTTTATTCCAAAGCTACCCTTCATGAGAGTTGTCAAAGAAATTTCAGATAGACTTGTGAGCATGATGAATATCAAAACCTTTGTTTCAGTAACGTGGCAATCTCAAGCCTTGAGTGCCTTCAAGAGGCCGTTGAGGATTTCCTTATAGACTTTATGAATGATAGCTACATTGCAGTTGCATTTGCTCACAGGGTCACACTGATGAGCAAAGATTTTGTGCTTGTCTCAAGGCTGAGGTACAAGTTTGATAAGGCTCTTGAGCTTATTCCTAGTGAGGATCTTAGGGCCTTGCAAATTTTAAATATCCCCCCTTTCAGGTAGCAAAAGAATTTAGGGGTTGTCATTGAAGATGTTACACATCAATATGAGACATGAAAGGCCCAGGATATCAAAGCAGGCAAGGAGGTTGAGAGGGAGCAAGACATGATGTCAGAGGATGCTATCCTTACAGAGCAAGCAGAAATTTTAAGAGCAGCGAGCTCTCTCCTTTATGAAAAAGTGACTGGCAAAATGGTTGTGGATGTCTCCATTTGTGGGGATAATGAGGTGTATTGTGACATATTCCCTCAAGACAAGTATGCTTGTAAACCCCAACATTGAGCTTGGAGACACTGTGCTCTTTATCTGTCTCAGGTATGTGTTGCCCCTTTGCTAATTAGTGCATGTGCACCTACAAGGGCCTGATTGGGGGATGTTTTTGCTTTTTTAGGTGTCTTATGAGAGGTCTTCCAGAGGATATAGCTATGCAAATTTCCATACTTGATCCTCTAGTGACACAATGTCTATTTAACAAGCAAGGAAGACTTTCAATTTTTTTTGAAGATTTTGACATGATGACGTGCAGTTACATAATATACCCCTATGTTGAAGGGTAAATCTTAAATCCTAACAATTTATAATATTCTGTAGTATTCCTAGCTAATGTTTATTTTTTTGTAGAGGACATTGGAGTCCTATTATATTCAATCTTTTGGATAAAGATATTATATTTATGAATTCATTGTCAAGTATCCATGGGAGAAGTAAACTGTAAGTATAAAGTAAGATGTATGCTTGATGGCCCATTGTTTTTCTATTAGTAGCTTTTTGATTGATGTCTTCTTGCAGTGCTGCCAAACTTATTGTTGGTCACCTGAGTACCACAAATAATGATTACAATATAGAAGGTTTCAAGTACTACAATCAAAAAGTGCCTTTACAAACAGACTCAATATCTTGTGGATGGAGGGTGCTTGCCAATGCATGGAAATATCTTGAGTCAAGGTGCAGGATGACTACACTCACTGTAAGTGTGTATCTCATGTGCCATTGATTTGTTTTGACTTCCTAACTATGTATGTACTTGTGTCCTTTATTTTCTTTGTCTATTTGTTGCAATTGCATGAATATCAAGAGTCTTGGGTCACGTGGGTGAGAGAGAAGGCTGTTTCTATGGTTTTGGAAAGATCAATAAACCCAAATGATCCAGACTCTCCTATGACAACAACTGTAGATGAAATAGAGTCTCCTTTGCCACCAAATATAGGTAGAGCCACCAAGGGTTTGGATGCAAAGAAAAGGGATCACAAGAAGAAGAGTCCTGCAAAGAAGATCCATACAAAGAAAATCCATACAAAGAAAAGCCATACAAAGAAGAATCCTACAAAGAAAATCCATACAAAGAAGAGCCCCACCAAGAAGAAGAGCCGTGCAAAAAGAAAAGCAGATGCCAAGAGGAAGAGCCCCAACAAGAAGAGCCCTGCAAAAGAAAAGCAGATACAAAGGTCTATCCATTCCACTCACCATTGAAATTCAAGGTTCAAAAGTGTCGTTCAGCTAAGAACAGTAAGGGAGAGGCAGAGGCACCTAGCTCACCTTTCAAGCTACCATTCATGTTGCCAAAGAAGGTTGCCAAGTCACCCAAGCCAACCACTCCTCAGGAGCCCAAAGCACCAACCCCTGCTAAGTCCCTCGTGCCAAGCCTTGAGGAGCCCAAGTCACCACCACCCCTTCCTGAACTGACTTCACCCCCTCCTGGACACAAAATGAAAAAGGGTCTCTGAGGATGTAGAATCCTCTCAGGCAAAAAGAAAAGTGAAGTTTCATGATTCATTACTCCACAAAAGTTTACACTTTTGTTCATTTTGTCAATATGAACATATACCCTTTGGTGGTTCATAATTTTTTACTTCAAATACTTAATACCAACGATTCGATTCTTAAATGTGTATCATGGTGTAATGTCAATTTAAAACAACATAAATAATGATCACAATTAAAATAACATAAATAATGATCACAATAAGGTAGAAAAGACATATATATTTGCAAAATGAAATGATTACAATATTGAACTTGTTTTTTCAAGTCCTTGCAAGTGACTCAAATACAACTCTTTTTGGGGGAAGGCATGTGATGCAAGAGGTTGAATTCTCCATCCTTGTGCTCACCACAATTCCACCCACTTTGAATCCATACTTAGGAGATGTTTCATCAAGAAACTCAAGGGATTCTCTAACATCGAGTAGTCTCCAATTTGTTGCTACTATAAGGCTTCTATGCTCAGTGTGTGGATGGACTGTGACCTTTAGTTCAAACTCTGGACAATTTTCCTCAGAGTCAAGAGGAACCCAAATACCTAATTTGCTTCTCCATCTCCTATAGTCATAGCCCAGAACTAATGATTGAAGACACAGTTGATATGAGATAGACATAGAATTTGGGCTTACTCTACAACTAATATCATCGCCAATATGGAAAGTTTTTTAGGTACTCCATCCGTCTCCAAGTACATTATCCAATTCAGTCATAGAAAGTCTTCTATTAAGCCACATCATTTTTGTCCTCTGCAAGTCCATTGTTTTGAAACATGCCACAAAGACATCTATAGGCAAGAACCATTGAACTTTAATCCTTCTTGATATCCTGCCAGGTGACATAGCTTTAAGGATGTCTTCTTTGATCTTGGATTTAAAGCTTGATATAGTACATGCATCAAGAGCTTTCTAGTCAAGTGAACTTATGGTGGGAATGGGTAACTGATGTAGTTCTCCATATGCACCTTCTCGTGATGGAACCTTGTATTCTACAAAATAGACAAACAAATCCATTGTTTTGTAAAAAGAAGGTGGCTTGTCAGCATACATAGCATCTGCAATCCCTTTATGCATTGCTTTGAACGTCCCACTTAGACTCTCCACACTACAAGAGGCTCTTCATATTAGCGACGCTCACACAGCGACGCTCCAAAAAAAATTTCCCGGCGTCGCTATGAGCGTCGCAAATTTCTTTGTAAATTTGCGACGCTCATAGCGACGCTTATAGCGACGCTCATAGCGACGCCGGCTGGGGTAAAAAAATAACCGAGCGCGCCCAAAAACTCAGATCTGAGATCTGAGTTTTTCGGCGCCCTCAAGCAAGGAGCAGGTAACGCTCTCCCTCACTCTCACTCTCTCTCTCTCTCTCTCTCTCTCTTTTTCTTCTACACACACACACACACACACACACACACACACACACACACACACACACACACACACACACACACACGAGGAGAGGAAGGAGAGCCAGGTATGCTCCTTCCCTCTCCTCATTCTCATGTTCCCTTCCCCTCTTTCTCTCTCCCTCTCTCTCTCTCACACACACACACACATACACACACACATAGTGTTTTTGAGAGAGAGAGAGAGAGAGAGAGAGAGAGAGAGAGAGAGAGAGAGAGAGAGAGAGAGAGTACAAACAAAAACAAAAACGCACACACACATACATAAACAAAGAATGCACACACACATTGAGAGAGAAAAAGAGAGAGAGAGCATGCATAAACAAAAAACGCACGCATTGAGAGAGGAAAAGAGAGAGAGAACATGCATAAACAAAAAACGCACACATTGAGAGAGGAAAAGAGAGAGAAAACATGCATACGATCCAAAAAAACGCACACACATTGAGAGAGAAAGAGAGAGAAACTAATTTAACGTCGTAGGAAACTAATTAAAATTAAAAGACCTAAAGATCTAGCCGACGAGGAGTTGAACTCAAGACCTATTATTCAAGAGGGAAATGGAATAATCAATCTATCATACTTGGCATGGGTGATAGAAAGGTTATACCATTTATCTCTTTTTATTGGCACACACATCCACACACGCGCACACACACAAGAAGAAGAGAGTTATAACATCGTAGGAAACTATCTAAAAACACGTTAAAGATTAGGTTATATGTAGACTTACATTAAATTAGATTTAGGTTTATTTTAAACTAGATTTACGTTTATTTAAACTAGATTTAGATTTATGTTATATTAGATTAGATTTAGGTCTCCATAGACTGCGATGCCTGCATGAAGCGGGTGAAGAAAGCCCTCAATGGAATATAGGGTATTGGTGCCTTCACTCATGGTGGGCTCCGTCGATCCAAAAGTACTGGTGAAATGTCTTCAGAAGATAGGGAAGAAGGTGGATCTTCAGGGCGGCAAGAGTCACTACATCCCCGACACAATGACCATCTAGACAACCTCTAGTCATTAGACTTACGTTAAATTAGATTTAGCTTTATTTTTAGTTAGATTTACGTTTATTTAGATTTACGCTTATTTACGTTAGATTGAGTCCACGCAAGAATTACTTACGGTTTAGGGTTTAGAGTTAGACGAACAGTGAAAAGATCTACTGTGAAAAGATGTTAAGATGAAGTGAAGTGCTACAGCTAGAGAAGAGGCAAAGGGGTTTTGTCCACTACATGCAGTATCATGTAGACGTGGGTGTGTAGATTTCTTATACCCACAAATATAGGTATTGACCAATAAAGACGAGATTATAACCCGGTGGTTCTGATCTCCGTGCACCTCTAGACCGAGGTGTGCGGGGATTGGACATGACTAGAGAATGTGAGGTAAAGAGAGAGAGAGAGAGAGAGAGAGAGAGAGAGAGAGAGAGAGAGAGAGAGAGAGAGAGAGAGAGAGAGAGAGAGAGAGAGAGAGAGAGAGATAAGACGAAGAATGCCCATAGAATATTAAATTTGTTGTCTAGGTTATAAGTTTTTTATCCTCATTATGAGTAGCGACGAGGATGTGGGACCGTCCAACCGAAACACCTATCTCTCAACGAGGGTCTTATGTCCTTGTAATCAATGCAAGCATGCTGTGCGACGGACAAGACGTGTTTCTTTGCAGAACATTCGCGAATTTGGCGAGTTCGATCCATCTATTATAGATCGAGTTGTTGCCAATTATAACTCGTCGGACTCTGACGCTGGCCAACAAGCAGCAATCTTGCAACCCAATAGACGTGTTCGCAGGCGCTTTGGTCAAGCAGCATATGTGAGGCCACAAGATGTAGCCTCTGACAGCTCGGGGGATGATCATGCAGAGCACATTCCCAACGAGGCAATGTTTGAGCCCGAGATTGATGAAATGATCGAGACGATCATGGATTCAGAAAGGCTTATCTATGATGATATGAAAAGTGAAGCCGATACGCCATTGTATAATGGAGCACGTATGTCTAGATTGAAAGCACTCCTGGTTCTTCTCAACATGCAGGCAAAGTTTGGATGGAGTGACACTAGCGTCACAACGCTTTTCAGGTGATCTATTACAATTAGTTTACTTTAATAGAACTCTAAATGTATAATGATCTGATAGATTTTTACACGACTGTATCATATTTTTATGTTGTGTAGATTGCTGAAAGAGCACATACTACCAGCTGACAATGTGATGCCAGATTCCCGAGATGAAGCAAGAAAGATTTTGCGAAACTTGGGGATGGATTACAATTCTATCCACGCTTGTCCTAATGACTGCATTCTTTTCAGAGGGGAATACATAGACATGGAGAAGTGTCCGAAATGTGATTCCGAAAGATATCGAGTAGATCTCCACGGGACAAAAATTCCACAAAAGGTTTTGCAACATTTCCCTCTGCTTCCTTGCATCAAGCATTTCTTCGAATGTAAGTCCATGGCCGCCCTAGCATCATGGCATGAGGAGAATAAATCTTCGGATGGTGTGCTACGAATTCCTGCAGATTGCGTAGCGTGGAAACATATAGATGGAACATGGTCGGATTTTGCCAGGGAAGCTTGAAAACGCTTAAGGGATATGTGCGTCAAAAGGCACGTCCGGAGGGTAGCATGGCAGAAGGTTGGTTGGTATCAGAGTCCCTAATGTACATTGGAGAGTGGCTAGACGGATTTGATAAATCCCGGGACACGCTATGGCGAACCATAGATGATGAGCGCATATCTGGGATTGTCATGTGCAATCTCGGTGTTGAGAAGAAGATGACGGAAGATCTAGAGGCTAAAATCAACCGATTTTGCATGCTTCACAATCCAGTGATGCAAAAGTGGATTTCACAATATGAGGATGCAAAGCAAGAGCGACAAAGGGCACGAATCGAGTGGAGACGGGGAAGACGACCACCGATGCACTATCCAGCGGTTCTGGAGAGCCTACCAACCTTCATGAGCTTAAGATGGTTGCACAACCAATTGAAAAGCGCACAACAATGTGGTGACGAAGTGAGTGAAGAAGAGTGGGAGTACTCTCGGGGTTGCGCGACCAAGGTAAGTTTGCAATGTACGACTAGCAAGTGACTTTATTTATAAACGTTTGAACAGCCACTCATAATCTTTGTTCGTTGTAGTATAAGTCATACACAGCAGCATGGTGTAAAGGTCGACATTTTAGGGTGGAACGAATCGACAAAAAGCGTTTTACTCAAGATTGTGGAATCATGGCAAAATTTGAACAGTCTAGTCGACGACGTTCCTCTGATGCAGATCCTGTGGTGGCGGAACTCACTTACTTCGGCACGCTGCAAGAGATTTTGAGGATCGATTACAGAGGATTTTTTGTCGACTTGTTCGACGTGCAATGGTTCAAGATAATCATGGAGGGTCGCAACGCTACTGTGCGTAGAGGAGAGTCTGGTTTTCTTGAGGTGGATTCTACTAAGAAATGGACTGACCTAAGAGACACTTTCGTACTACCCGAGCATTGTGAACAAGTAAGTATGTAAATAGTTAACATCCCCCTTTTACAAGTTATGTGCTTGAAAGCTCTCATGTAAGTTATGTGGCTCTGGCAGGTAATATTTCATCCTACAAAGTCTACATCAAACTGGTGGTACGTCATAGAGGTAGCCCCTCGTAGTGCAAGGACGTATGAAGGCTACCATGTGCCAATCACAACGACATCAATGGAGGAGATCAGAGAAGATGCTCAATCAGAAGCCGTTGCGGTGGTGCCAGACGAGCATCA
This sequence comes from Adiantum capillus-veneris, assembly GCF_014529385.1. NCBI lineage: Eukaryota > Viridiplantae > Streptophyta > Polypodiopsida > Polypodiales > Pteridaceae > Adiantum > Adiantum capillus-veneris. The sequence goes on from NC_140939.1 coordinate 61,691,632, forward strand.
AGATGCTACTACTCTATATGGGGTGCATGCAGAGGAGCTACAAAATGAAATAGAGGATATGTGTTTAAACGGAGAGCTCTATATAGATATAGGAAGTTATGCTAAGTTATGCGAGGATGAGAGAGAGATCTCTTAAAGCCACAAATATTGTATTTGAACAATTTTGCTCCGTGTTGTAAAAGCTCTGGCTCTCTAAGTACCTTCCATGGTGTATAACGCTCTTTTCTACTCGCGCTCACATCTTTTGATTGAAAATTCTGAGTTTTCGACTTGCCTCTTCTATCACTCGATTCATTGCGTCATTGTATTTATATGCGTCATTACGTCATTGTATTTAATGGTCTTTGCGTCATTGTCTACTCTATTCATTCAATATTAAGTTTAAATATTCGTGTGTTTAATGCAGGTATGGATGATGAGGAGTTTCTTTCTTCTTTGTCACCGCAGCAGAGACAGTGGTACGTGGAGCGTCATCGCTCTGGCGCATCATCGCGCGTTCCTACTCCATCCGCATCTCCCTCTCTTTCGGAGCATTCGGCGCGCTCCGAAGCTTCGGCGTCGACGAGACGAGCTTCACACTCGTCTAGACACCGGCGCTCTAGTGGTGGCGGTGGCGGTTGTTGTGGGGATTCCGCCACCGATGCCTCCACACCGCCTCGTGTTCGACGAGGCTCTTTACCCTCCCCTTCTTTGCCCGCCCCCACACCACCCACAACATCGCCATCTACGCCAGGTTTTGCACGGCTGACTGTTCCTAGAAGCTACACACCTCTACCTACTCCGCCAGGAGCCACCCCACTCGACACTCCTCGCTTCGGGGCCCAGACGCCGGTGGAGACACCTGACGTCCGTACCCCCATCGACACGCCGCTAGAGACCCCTGCCGGGACACCCAGGTTCACGTGTCACCGGCCAGAGGGCTTGCCTTACTCCGTCGACATCAGCGGCGGCATCATCATGGATGATGACGGCAAGAAGGTGATCTCGCGCATGCGTGGTCTTTGCTCTCAGCTGTTTAGACACTACATACTAAACAAATGGAGTGAAGTAGCAATTGATTTAAAAAACAGAGTCATCAGCATACTTCATGATGAGTTTCCCGTTCCAACACGGGATCAGTGCTTCAATGAAGACCTGATGAAGATTCGAATGCGCGAATACTGCAAACACAAGCGTTTCGAAGTGCAAAAAGCAATCAAGAATGGGTGGAACAGGCCAGATTGGCTGGCCAAAGAAGATTGGAAGAATGCGAAGAAAGCAACGCGCGAGAATCCCGACAAGTGGAAGCAACAAAAGGATGCAGCCAGAGCGCGAGTAGAGGCAGGGAGCTCGCACCACTTGGGGAGCGGTGGATGGGCATCATTTGAGGCCGATTTTGTAAGTGTTTTCACATTGCTCTTTATGCATGTTCGATAGTTTAGGATTTATGAGTTTTTTTAGTTCTAACATAATGAAATCTTTGTATGTTTTGACAGTGGTCGATGACAGGACGTGATCCCACACCGTACGAGCGCGAGTACGCAGGCAGGAAGGGCTTAAACGCCCTGATGGACATTCTCAGTTCTCGCGGCGGCATGGTTAGTATTAGGGTTTACTCTTTTTTATTTTTTGTATTGTTTTATAAATGTCGTTATATGTTTATACTTACTGAAAGCTGTCTTATTGTCTTTTTTTGCAGAATCCGACAGATACGCCGCTTGGACGCGATGAGACGTCTGACTAGACGACGTCAGTTTAGCCGTAGCTAGATAGCATTAGTTTAGGGTTTCTCATAGCTTATGTATCATGAGACGGATTTTATACGTCTTTTTGAACCATGTATATTATTACATTTGTCACCGCAGTTCCTTTTGCCAATCAATTCTTTATGCCTATGATGTTGTACAATTGTCATTATTACATTTGCCAATCAATTCATTTTGCTTATGATGTGTACAATTGTCAATTTTGCAAACAATGCGTCTTGTGGGTGACTATTTTGGGTCTATTATCTACCTTTGCACTTTTTTAAAAAAGTGAATCAAGTACAATATGGTTGATGGGTGGCAGGGGATTCAATGCCCTGCCACCAAAAAAAAATTCTCTCGGGCGTCGCTATAAGCGTCGCTATTTATGGCTCTGTAGCGTCGCTATGAGCGTCGCTATAGTCTTCTGTGTAAACGTCGCTATATGCGTCACTATATAGCGACGCTTATAGCGATGCATATAGCGACGCATATAGCGACGCCTATAGCGACGCTCTCGTAGCGATGCTCGTAGCGATGCTCGTAGCGACGGTTTTAGCGACGTCGGGGGTTATAAAAACCCAGTGTATTTCCATCGCTAACAGCGTCACAAGAGCACACAACCTCTTGTAGTGCCATAGGCTACCATTCCACATCTGTTGAAGGAAATATATCTGAAATGGAATAAAAAATTGAGAAAAAACAATGGGAGAATGAAAGATTCATTGTATCAAATAAAAGTTCTTTTTAAAAACTCACAATAAGAATGCAGTGTGGGATGTTCGTCCAAGTCTAGCACCATATCCTTGGCCATGTACATATGTTGAACCTTCGCTAGCCAGCCATTGTCGATCACTTTGAAACCAAGAACACGACCTTTCCAATGGTTTTTTACTTCATCACGTTTTGTTCTCTTCACTCTGTGTACACCTTTGCATGAAGGAAGCATTGTTACCCAGTCATTCACACGAAAAGATATGGGTTCCCAAAGATCATCATCTCTAACGTTATGAAAGTCACAAGAAGTTATGTTATGTGAAGGGCGACATCCAGAAGACGCCATGGAAACTCAAAAATTAGAAAAGAAAGAGAAAATACAGAGACGAAAAGACAAACCTCTCACAAAATAGAGGGAAAGTGAAAAGGTATACGTTTGAAAAAAGTAGGTGACTTGTCATTAATAGCCTTGTTTTTAGAGCCTTCTCACATGGACTTCGTATCTTTTGACAACAATTTTGTTATGATCAAGACATTTATCCGCTCTCCGTCAAAATAAGACCACCAAAACCGAAGTTAGAGGAGAAAAGAGTGCCATACTTTTGTATACATGTCAAATGACTATTGGACTATTCCTTAATCCCTAGATGAACAAACAACCCTTTTCTAACCGTTTTTGGCCCTAATGTACCCTTGACACGACCTTGAGTGTGACCTTGTTGCTTGTATGAGCTAGCAACATATGCATCACCGTGCATTAAAGAATCAATAGATTTATAGCAAATCTCTTCTTGAGCAAACTACCCACAAAATCATTGTAAATCATCGTTCCATTTTGTGCATAGTTAGTAATGGTAGAGAGCATTACACAAATATACATTTGACCTCTTCATCAAAGTTCAATCCTTCCAAATTCATTTGACTAAACATGATGTTGAACTTATTTAGATGGTTAGAAATTGTGCTGCCCTCTTGTTGGGGTGTTTTGTTACACCTCAACCATGTGAATACCCTATCTATGTCATTAGCCTATGTGTCAACCTTGTTGGAAAATTACATGATATGTATGCAAAGGTGGAACGATTCTTAGTCATTAATCCTAGGTGGAGGATAGGATTCCATGATGCCATCTATGTAGTAGGTGGATATTCTTTGTTCTCCTATTTAAGAGCACTCTTGTAACCACAATCTGTGTGTAATAATCAAGCTATTTATTTTGTATCAAGTTTCTCTTAGTGACTAATTTTGTGCTACTCTTATTAAGCATACTATTCATGATTATACTATGAATGGTAACCTATCCTCCCTAATTATCATAACTAGCAAGTGGTATCAAAGATAATCCCTAGATTAGAATCTTCTAGTCTAATTACATTCTAGGCATAATCCCTCTATGCTAGATTGCACTAGCATTCTCTCTTACCAATTGCAATTGCCAATAATAAATCCTTGCACTTGCAATAGGTTGACAATAATTTATTTATTGATTTCTCTTGTTTTGGGCACGTTAATGGCTTGATGTCTAAATCCTGTAATAGAATTGATGTTTTGGTATTTACATGAGCTTTGGCCCTTTATGATCGGCTGGCCAGTTTGTACTCATTTTGAGCATTCAAGAAATCTATAAGTAAATACGTGCAAGAGGGAAATGCTCACTCTTATACGGGGGGAGATCACACCCAGTGCCTGCATTGTTCTTCTCTCCTCTCTTCTCTCTTGCCGTGTTGGCATAGCACTCCGCTCTAGGAGGTGCGCTCGCGCGCTGTCTCTCTCCGATGGTGTACAACGTGGACTATGTGCAAGAATGTTAGCCAGGTATGTAGATTTGTGGTTTTTATGGACTATAGCTCGTTCTTTCCGGTATTTTGCAAGGCCACTGCACCTCCATTTGTAGCAGTGGTATCAAAGCTTTGGAAGCACTCCCCACCATATACGTGTGACAAAGGATCGTTTATGCAAAGATAAGTGTAAATTGTGATGTGAGTGCGCATGATTTTGATTAAATAGCAATCAAGCTTTAATTGTATGTCTTGCCATAGAAACATATTGGGCATAGGATTAGTAGGTCAAATATACATATGTAGTTAAAATTCCCCAATTTGTTTAGAGACCATGCCTGTTAATCTTACTGGCACATTTAGTACTGATATAACTATTGGAAAGCTAGCTATAGGAAATTAGATTGTAACAAGCGAGACAAGTTTCAGTTGACCAATATATTGCACAAATATGAAGACAAATTAAATGATTTTTCATATCAGAGGAACATATACATATACTAAATTAATATAAGGAAAGGAAATAGCAGAGTTGTTTTGCAAAGATGTTTTGTAGGGGGGATTATCAATTGGATTTTGTAATATTCATGATGCCATAAAGGAGACCAGTAGGAGAAAGTAGTAAAATTCTCATTGATAGTGGGAAACAACCCTAAGATTACGTTCAAATATCTTAACGATAACACATAGTTGTTAGATGCTACATGGCACAAGGCATTGAAGGGTCAAAGAGTTCTAAGGGTATTAAAAAAAAAATCCCCTTTTTGCATGGCCTGAGGGGAGAGATTTAGACTTGGAGGAGAATGACTATGATCAAATCCCATTACTCCCAGGGCATCGATGAGCTTCTAGGGATTTTGGACGTATGCAGCTTTTTTGTGATGATAGTAGCACAAGCTAGATGAGCAAAGACAGCGTGTATAGCACCTGCAGCTTGTAGGGGTAGCATACAATGTAGCAAGAATAGTAGTTTGTACCACCACTAAGTAGTTCCAAGATGGTGGAACCATCCCACCTACACTAGGAGTCCCCGCCATGCATCCAATCAAAGACCCACCTTTCTCCCTACCCATCTGCCATACCAGCAAAAGAGCGGATCCAACTACCGTTGGACTACCCCTCCCAACCTTTCATGCAGCCAAAGGATGAACCAATATTATTCTATAGCCCACACTCCTTTCCCTTATCATCTTTCTCTCTCGTACTCATCTGCATCGAACGTTGTCTCTCTCTCTTAGCCACAACCACCCTCTCAATTCCACACACACATACACCGATGGTTGTAGGCCATTTCTCTTTGTAGTTCGACTACATCTCTCTCTCTCACTCTTCCTCCCTCCTCCTAATTAATGGTGTAACTTGTGTACCAGAGGCAACTGCAATTACTTTAATTATTTTCAATCTCTCTCTATCTCACTCTCACCCTCCACGTTGGTGCAGCCAAAGTGTGTCGACTCTAGAAGATGGCATGGATATAGGCAAGCAGCAGCATGGCAAAGGAATGGTGCAGCTAGGAAGTTCATGGAATGACATGTAGCAGCGGAAGTGTAGGCATGATGTGGCTTATAGGCCAAGAAAGGTTCCATGATGGGCTAGTTGGGGTAGCAGGTGGAAGAGATGCAAAGTGCAGCCTTGGGATCCAGGAATGAAGAACTTGAAGTGATGAAGGAGCAGGTCCAGACGGCTCATCAAACCGAGCTACGGAGCTCAAGTTATTGAAGGTTAAAGTTTTGGTGGTTTGCAGATTCTTGCCGGACACGGCAGCTGGGCACAGGTGGTCCAAGTGGAACTTAAGGTACAGGTGTGTAGAGCTCGATTTGTGGAGCCTACCCGTCTTTTCAGATTGTGGATTGGAGCCACGGTTTGCAAGATATGGTCAGTGGAAGTTTTTCCGGGGGCCGGGTATGAGCCCACTTGACCGTATTGGAGTACGTGCCATTTGGCATCTTCTGAGCCTCGACAAAGTTCTAGAGCAAAGTGTACACCATATGGAGCTAACAGGAAGTGACTGCATGCCAAACTGAATCCGAAGCAGAAAGATATGGAGGTCGGAAGATTGGGTGTCTTTGCCCGAAGCTGATTGCAGATGATTTGAGCGGGTTTTGGTGGCCTCAGTTCGGGGGCTAGGAGAGTCATGAAGTGAGACAAAGTTGGGGGGAGACAGAGTTGGTTTAATGAATTTTTTGCCGGATTTGACAGCTCTGCAAATGGGCCATCAGAGACCAATGAGCATGCAAAACAAGTAAAGGAAGACAAAATTTTGTTTTAAAAAGGTGGTGTGGTTTCTTTTCAAGAGCCTTGAGGCCAAAGCTAGGAGCAGCCGCCACGTGGTGGTCGTGTAAACCCACATGCGTAGTAAAGAACCGGAAGGCCTCATTAGCATCCAAGGTTGGTGTGGAGAGCTCTTGGGAGCTCCGTGGCTATGGCGTGGGCGCCAGGGGCACTGCTGTGGGCGTCCGGCGGCAGTGGCCGGCGGTGTTGGATGTCGGTGGCGCCTGCGGCGGTGAGCCCAGTGATGACATGGCAGACCCAAAGAGGGGGGTGTTCCCGCGGCTATCAAAGCCCCAATATTTTAAAGGAGGAGGAGGAGAGCAATAGCGAGGTCGCTATTGCCCTCCCCTCTCAGGTAAGGGATGAGGTCCACAACAGAGAGAGAGAGAGAGGGAGTCCGGGAGCAAAGAGGTGGACAAGGCCAAATGAAAAGGCACCAAAGGAGGGGATCCGGCCGGCCAAGGTGAAAGGTGCAAGTGGCCATGGTGTAGCATGCAAGGTTTCCAAAAATACACTAGGCCAAGTGTTGGCAATGCATAAAATTTCTAAAAGAACTCCAAAGGGAGTGCACGACATGGTATCACACCACATTTTTTTCTTTTTTGGACTCCTATGCACACCCCTATAAAAGGGTGCTTACGTTCATTTGTAAGGGTCTTTTTTGGGACCAGTGTCTTTGAACCAAGGAGGGTTTTTTGGCCAAGGCTTTTGGAGCTCTTGTTTTGGGTTGCCGAGGTTCATGCCGGCGGTGTGTTGGATGTACATGCTATTGCCTATGCTAGTAGACTATTCCCTACTGTTTCAAGGCATCATTCCCCTTTCCCCCTTCTCTTCTCTGCTTGTGTGCGTGTGTTTCCAGGTGTGTGTCGGCGTGTGCGCCCCCCCGTGGTTGGTAGTGCAAAGAGAGATAGAGAGAGGTTATGTGAGTGTGGAAGGCTATGAATTGAGCGAAGCGGAGTGATTGAGTCTGTCTGGTGCATTGCAAGGTGTATGTGCGTATGGTTGTGTGGAAGCAATGGTTTGTTTGCGGGTAGTTTTGAGTTTTGAAGGTGAACTCTAGTGGATTGGGGCGCTGTGTATACCCTAGGCTATAGTGAGGCATTGTGTTGTGTGCTGGGTGTGTTCCCCTTTCCCCCTCTCCAACGTCTCTAGCCGCCATGCATGAACCTCAAGCGGCTCGACTCAAACACACCCAAACCACTGCATGCAGGCCACTGCAAAAGCGGAAAAAAATGAAATAAAATAAAATAAAATAGTACAGACTTTCTTTACGCCGCCTTCAACTCACATCACCTTCAATTTGAATTGTGCAAGAGCGTTGGTGATGCCATGCAGCCGTTTCATTTCTCTCTCTCTCTCTCTCTCTCTCTCTCTCTCTCTCTCTCTCGCTCTCTCTCGCCCCCTTGGTGTTGAGCCACATGAGAATGCAGCCATAGATAATTGAGTATTGCCCAAAATGTTTGAGCAAGCAAGCTGATCTCACCACACAGTGCTCTGGATGTTTGGTGTTAGTGTGAGGCAAGATTACACTGTTGTTCTTGATTGATCGACTTGCTTGGTGTTTTCCATCATGCAAGAATTAGCAAAGATGCTTCATAATCTCACTAATTTCTTGTTACAAATGCTTGATCCTAACCTAGAGCCACATAAGTGAGAAAAACCATTTAAGTTTCAGAGGAGGATGGTTATCAGCTTGCTATCATGAGGCTTTTATTTGAGCCAACTATGGATGACCACGTCAAGCAAGCAGTTGCTGTAAACTTCAAAAATCATGTTAAATATAGGTGGGAGCCGCCAAAAAATTTTGATCTTTTGTCAGTCAATGATGCTCCAGAGAAAGAGCAAAGAAAGGCACTTGTTGTCTCCATGATGCTTAGTGCTCTGCTAAGATCCAAAGCCAACTTACCGAGGCTTTAGCTATGATCAACAAAGCATGATTCTTTGAAGAAATAGGGAAGTCCACTACATGAACTTGTGACAAGATGGCACTCACCCAACCCGGTCAAGCTTACTGAGCAGAAGACACGTGTTGTCCAGTAGCAGTACAACCTGTGTTGCTTGGAGTTGCAGAGCTTGGGTCTTTGCCATTGCATCATGGGAATCTATCTTAGGCAGCCTAACATAGTTGAGGAAGACTCTGCCCACTCGATCAACACTTCACTTTGGGCTTCGAACCTATGCTATGACTCCAAGGTTCACTGAGTATTGTGACCATTGTGTCAACCATCATATGGCACTCGGGCACAGTCAAGAGGTGCTCACTCCGATTCAAGAGGATGAAGAAAGTATCAATGCTAGCTCTCTCTCTCTCTCTCTCTCTCTCTCTCTCTCTCTCTCTCTCTCTCTCTCTCTCTCTCTCTCTCTCTCTCTCTCTCTCTCTCTCTCTCTCTCTCTCTCTCTCTCTCTCTCTCTCTCTTCCCCCACTACGACTATGTGCAGTAGCGGACATTGACAAAGCTCTGCAGCGATCGTTGCACTACTTTCTCAGACAAACGCTCAATGTAGATCATCCTTGGGCATTGACAATAAGGATGTTGCCTTCAATCGGGCCGACTTTAGTATTTTCCTTTACCTCATTTTTTCTTGTATTGAGACATTGGATTTGATTCACATCGATTATATCAGTTTGGCCTCATATGTAATTTGGCCTGTTGAAGATTAGTAATATAACATTTCATTTCATGTTTTCTCTCTGTCTTCCCCCTCCCAGTACCGCTACTTACAACAGTGAACATTGATGAGGTTCTTCAATGAGCAGTGCAATACTTTCTCTGACAGTGTCTGGCAATGACGATGATGATGATGATGCTTTACTCAGATGATTTTAGACTTTTAGTTTTAGTCTTTCACTTTACTTCCTTTTTTTTGTACCCAAGCATTGGTTTAGATCCACCAGGATTGTATTACTTTGGTCTCATGGCCTTTTCAAGACGGTTAATATAACCTTTCATTTCATCTCTCTCTCTCTCTCTCTCTCTCTCTCTCTCTCTCTCTCTCTCTCTCTCTCTCTCTCTCTCTCTCTCTCTCTCTCTCTCTCTCTCTCTCTCTCTCTCTCTCTTTCTCCCCCCCCCTCCCCCGCCCCCTCTTAACTTTGTAGCAGAACACCCTCCCACTCACCATGCGGCTATTAGTGGGCTTCGATGAAGTCTATGCTACCGCCATCTTGTGTAACTATTGCTCATTGCAACACTTCTTCATCAGACTCAACTGTAAGCGGCAATATCTTGTTGTATTTTTGTGACGAGCTATTTCTTCTTAAGCGCTTGTGATATCCCTCGTAGTTTGTCTGAAAAATGCGGTGGACCTCCATTTGGCTTCAGCTATAGAAATTCCTTAGCTAGGTTCTCGCTTCCAAGTAGCTCATAGATATGGTGGTAGTTAAAGAAAGTTTAGTCACGTTCAAAAACACTTTTAGATATGCATAATGATCATTTGGTAAGGCTCCATACTTTGTCAGTGAGTCCTTCAATCTTACTGACTTGATTAGTGTAACTGCCTCTATCAAAACATGACTGATGTGAGAATCTACTTCTCAATTTAGCAACCTCATCATTGATATCAGTAAAAGTTGGTAACTCCTTCAAATTATGCTATGTTCTAAAATTCTATCTGACAATACCCAAGCATTTTTGCTATACAACACCCCTAGTACTGTAAACTTGGGATGCGACCACTTTTTGCAGCTTGTATGATGATGACACTACATGGTATTTCTACGATTTATTTCATCAATTGACGTTATAAAAAGTCATGGCCTCATCTGTAGGGCTTCAAATTTGTTGCACTTATCAAATTGTGAAGATTTTGTTGATTTTTTCCTCTTCAAATAGCTCATTGTTATAATTTATTAGTTGCTAATTGCATTGGCACTAGTCAACACCATTGCCTTTCTTAGGTTTACCACAAGTTTAAGGCAATTCCAGTCTCCATCTTGATTGCACTTTACCAAATGATTTTGATAATGCTCTTCATTTTATTTTATTTTTTTTTCCAATTTCTAACTTGTTTATTGTCTACGATTCCCAAAATCGATGCAAACCATAACGTGACGCAATAAGATAAGTCATCTCCTTGTTTCATTTTGCAAACTCCTTTCAAAACTTGAGTAATCATATACTAGCCATGTTCTACAAAATTCGATAATGTCTTCCTTGCTTCTTATCAATCAAATATCTAAACTAATCTATACCTTACTACATAGTCATGAATATACTCACTCTCTCATACAAGATTGTGCCACAGTCCCAGATGTATCTACTAATACCATTGGAAGAGATAACATTGTTGTGCAGCTCCGCTCCCATGCTAAGATAGATGCCAGAAAAATGCACATCAAGTTGTTTGAAGCTTATATGTTTAATGAGCAGTGAGTAAGGCCTTGTAATAGGCCAAGTTCAATGCTAAATGTATGTCAAGTCCGACTGAAAGGGCCAAAACATGCCTTAATGATGCTAAAAGGTGCTATGCTTGAAGTGGACACGGGTGGGATATTGTGACCTAGAATTGTAGTGCTCGATGTGCTCTTCCGGCCTGCCTTTACGGCTCGTCGATTGGAGCTACGATGAAGAAGTTATGGCAGTTACAAGTTCAAGCCGATTGCAGATCCGTGCCGGATTGGACAACTACAACTAACATGACAGAATTGAAATGAATGTACAAGCATGAGGTAATCACTCTAAAGAGTGCGTCGGTCTTTTCAGATCTATGATCGGATTTACGGTTGTCAAGTTATTGATGCACCGGGGGCCGATTCTATACCAGTCTGGTCGGCTCGGTCGGAGTGCTATCTGGGAATTTTTAAGCTTTATCCAGGTTTTGGAATGCAATGATTGTGGGAAGTGCCCAACACGGATGCGGTAAGAAGCTTCGGGCTATTTTCAGCAAGTGCGAAGGGAGTGCTCTCAGGCCAAAGCAATCACCTATGCTTGCATATTGGAGGCGTAATTGCACTAAGAAACTGATAAGGGCATTAAAATTCTCGACAACATTGTTAGTCAAGGACTACTGAAGGAAGTTGTCGTTCTTGGAAATGCTGTGGCCGGTGTGTATGCCTAAAAGTGGTGCCATTACAAAAGCATTGATGAAGCTCATAGTCCTAAATAACATTTTATGGAGGGAATTGATTGCGGGAAAATGCTAACACACTGTGGCCTGCTCGAGAGAATGTGGTGCTTGGCAATTGTTTAATCGATAATGTATGCCCAAATGTGATGCCTTACAAAGGCCGCCTACCCAAAAGCCATTAAAAGGATGGCCGCCCAAAATCTACGCAAAGGGATGGCCACCCATTGGGCAAAATAAAGAAGGGCTTTTAGTGTGTAAGAAAAGGGCATGGCGTGAAGGCTAGGGGTGAGGGGCGCAGCAGGAGGAAGGAAGGCTCACGTCGGCTGGCTGAGCGCTCAAATGAACTCGGCCGGCCGCGAAGCGAAAAATGATGGGGACGGCAAGGCGCTCCTATTTGGAGCCGATTGCGATAGTTTTTGAGCTGGTCAAATCCGTAGCTGCCACATCATAAGGAACGGTTCCCGCCACGTTAGCTACCCATTAGCGACATCGCTAATGGGTAGGCTATTTTAAGAAGGGAGCCATGCATCCTATATTAGGAGGGACTCGTGTGATTCTTGTCTCTCCTCCTCATCTTGAGAAATTTGCTCTCTCCTCCTCATTACCTTGAGGAACTTCCTCTCTCCGGGAGAAGGGGCAAAGCTCTTAAACTCTCAAAAACTGAGCCTGAGCTCGGATAAGTGGAGCTAATCTTACTATCCCTAAGCTAAGTCAAAGCTTCTAAAGCTCATTATTCATATGCCTAAGCCCTCTAAGCCGAACGTGACCTTCATTAATCAAGCTTAAGCCGAAATAATTAATATCCTTAAGCCAAGCCGAGCTTCTAAGCCTCATTAGCCATTTAAATCGAGAAGCAAACCATCCATAACCCGTAATAATCCTAAGCTAAACCTCCTTAGTGATCCTAATCTCAAGCTGATTCATACTAATCCTAAGCAGATTCATCTCAATCCTAAGACGTACTATCATAATCCTAATCCAAAACTTGATAGCTATGGTAATTTTAAGCTGCTCTTATGCAAAAACCTCCCAAAGCCATAGCTGAAGGAAGTTCAGGCTCTCTCTCTCTCTCTCTCTCTCTCTCTCTCTCTCTCTCTCTCTCTCTCTCTCTCTCTCTCTCTCTCTCTCTCTCTCTCTCTCTCTCAAAATCGGAGCAGTAGGAGGGAGCGAAGCAAGTCATTATTGATAGTTTTCTTGATTAGCACCTGGATTAAGCCAAGTTTCATCTTGTAAGGAGCATTAAGCCTCCATTAACGAGTGATTAATGATGGATGCTATTGTTTAACTGGTATTAAGCAAATTGATTGTTTTGAGCTCTATTTTTGCTAATTGTGTCTGCTGCACCTCTTTTCCCCTCACCTCTCATAGCCAGGGGCCCGGTGCCTTCCCGGTTCACCTTTCACACATTTATCCCCCAACATTCTAGTTGAACTTGACGCGAAACGAGCCGGGGTGAGCAGTGGTGTAGAGAAAGTTGTCGACACCGCAAGAGGCTGCCATGCAAAAAATGATGCAGCAGTTTGCTGTTTACATGCAACAACAGCAGTTTGCGGCTTACATGCAACAAATGATGCAGCAGTTTGCTGGTTACATGCAACAACAGCAGGCTACCCAACAATAGTACAATTTGCAAGAGAGGATCCGTAAAGCTCGGCACACAGTTACCGAGAAATTGCATTGATTTGAAGGCCGTGATATTAGCAAATTTTGCAATACCTACGAGTAGGGAATGGAAGAGAATGGAATTGATGAACAGAATGCAGTGGAAGGGTTCCATTTAATTGCAGAGTCGGAACTTAGGAGTGGAATTAAAGAAATTTAGGTGGTTCAAGGCCCGAATTGGCAGGATTTCAAGAAGGCGCTTCAGGATGAATACTTCCTTGAGGATTTGCAAAGAATAACAAGGCATAGCTTTATGAAGTGGGTGTAGAAGAAGAACAAAAATCTGTCTGCATGAGAGTTATTACGGGAATTTGAGAAGAAATTCGAGCAATTGTCCTCAACAGAGCAACGTTCAATGAGGGATCAGAAGGTTGAGCTGTCATTCAGGCTGCTGATCCTCAACTTCAGAAGAGTCTAGTGCAGTTGCTGGAGGATTCAACAGGAGAATTGGGCTTAACATCCGATTGGAAGGTAGTCACTAAAGCAGTCAACATGATCGTGAAACAACAGATGAGAGTCGATAAGTTGATCGTGGCTGACATCATGGATGTTGCGGAAGAGGAACCTAAAGAGAAAACAACCTCTGCAATACCCAGAGTGGAGGAGCCAGTTCTTGACGAATTGGTGAAAGGTATTCAAGAATTAAATTTGAATTTTAAAGCTATTAAATTTGATGGACTAGCTGCAAAGGGGTCTACATTTGAGCCTAGACAACAACCACCACGCAAAGGCTGGGATCGATGCATGTGGTGTGACAATGAAGACCACAAGTACGTTAAAGAATGTGATGATTTTGAAGAAGCTTATAAAAGAACGTGGTATTCTGGAAGGACAATAAGATACACCATAGGGCAACAGGTGAGATGCTCCGCCTAAACTTTGGTAGGGGTGGCATGAAGAAGATAGTTGAAGAGATTCAGCATAATGTTGCTCTTGTGGAAGCAGCTACATATGGGCTGCAAGTCTGCCGGAAGGGTGATGATGATGGTGCAGGTACCAAGGGTCAATTATGGCCTTATGCTTTGAAGACAACAGAAACAGGGCAGGTAGCTTATGGGAAGTTGCGGCAAGTAGGGAATTTAATTCGAGAAACCACAGGGTGGACTGATCCAGTGGATTCCCTCTCAGTGTATGCATTCATTGCGAAGTCTCAAGCTAATGAGGCTATGATGGAGGAAAAGTGGAAAAGAGATGAAGAAGCTCCTTGGACATCAAAAAGGACAACGAGATTCAACAACAAAAAAGAAGAAGGTCTTGCTCCTAAGCCCGCTCGTGAAGTGGTGATGGAGGATGCACCTAAGGACAAAAAGCAAGGTAAACCCAGGGGACCCTCATATAAGCTTAAGTTTGACATTGAATTAGCTACAAATTTAAAGAAAGTTTTTGAAGAGCGCATTCTAAATAGTAAGGTGGAGCTCACATTGGGTGATATTTTGGGCATTGCCAAACGTGAGTTTCATGAGGAGATAATAGATATCATCAATAGAAAGCGGCAGATACCAAGTGAACAGGAGCCAGAGTCAGTAAAGATCCACGCGGCTCGCCACATTGAAGCAATTTTGGACGACTATGAAGAGTATTTGGCAAATCTTGAAGAAGAAGAAGAGTCGAGGTCTGTGGTGGTGTAAAATCCAACCGTACTTGAGGTAAGGCATGTTCATTTCAATGAAGATGAAGATAGTGAAAGTATACCAAGGAGTCACTTTTCAAGGACTCATTGGGCAATAGCAACAACCGAAACTGTTGTGAAGCTTGGCGACATAGAAGAATCGGTCTTGGCACTCATAGATCATGGATCGGAGATCAATTTGATAGTCAAAAGCTTGCACAAAAAGGGGAAATGGCCTATTGATGTGGACCATGGTTGGCGGATTCGAGCTGCCAATATGCTTCCACGTGACCTCTATGGTGCTTGTGCCAATGTTAAGGTAACTGTAGGGGATGTTTGTGATGAGCAAAATTTCTTTATACAGGAGTATTCCTCTTATCCTTTAATTCTGGGGAAACCCTAAATTATGACTTTGCAAATGGAAACCAAAGTGCTGGATGATGGCTCGGCCTATGCCAGGGTTCCAAGCCGAGATGGTAAGAAAGTAGTGAAATTCTTGACTGTATGTGTTGACCATGCCAGGAATAAGGACAGTCTACGTGATCATCCAATGCCGAAGATACGCAAGGAGTTTAGAGAACATAGGTTTGCACAGGATTTTCTCGGAGTGCCATTATAAAGCGGGACTATGGTGGTACAAGTGAGGAGAAGTTCTCGCAAAGAGAAGCTTTCTCTTCGGGGTTTTTGGGGTTAACATCTGAAGGTTCAGTATCTTTCAGAAAATTTAATGATTTGCCAAAGTGGGAAAAACAATATGTTTCAGGTATCCAAAGTGAATTGCAGGGTTGTGATGTGCTTGAATCAGGTGATGTGATTTCAGGAATCTTTGAAGAGGTATCTTATGTAGATACTATGTCAAAGCTTGAGGAGGTCAAGCAAAATAGCTTACAAAGCGGAACTGAAGTGGTTAAGGTCCATTCAATGGACATGTATGATGAGTTAAGTATATATGAAGCACTTATGCATATTGAAGATGATTCAGGTGAAACTATTGAAGCACAGGTAGAGACAAAATACAAGACTATTGCAAAGAAAGTGAGGCCAGTGGCTAGACCGTTGCTAGAAGGAAGTGATGGGATGATCAAGGAGGCTTCTCGACAGCCTATACTCAGGGATCCAAAGAACATAGGGCATAAGTTTACTAAGGAGACACTGCAGCAGCTAAAGGTTGGAGAATACGGTTTCCTCAATGAAGAGCAGATCAAATGTTTTCAAGGTATGCTCGAAAAACATGGTAAAGCTTTCGCTTTTGAGCCAAGTGAGATTGGATGTGTGGATCCAAGTGTTGTTTCACCAATGGTTACTTTCACTATTCCACACATGCCATGGAGTTTGCGTCCTATTCAAGTTCCTAGAGCTCACTTGCCAAAGCTTATCAATTTGCTTAATGAAAAGATTCAAATGGGAATTTTGGATCCGTCATGTGCTCCGTATTCTAATCGATGGTTTACTGTTCCAAAGGAAAATGGTACATTAAGGTTCATTCAGGATATGCAGCCAGTTAATAAGGTAACAATTCGCAATGTGGGTACTGGCCCAATTGTGGATGAATTTGCTGAGGCCTTTGCAGGTAGACCTAATTACTCCATGGGTGATCTTTATTCAAGATATGATCAATTCCAATTAGCTTTGGAGAGCAGGGATATTACTACAATGCGTACTCCTCTTGGTTTGGTAAGGATGTGCACTCTGCCACAGGGTGCTACTAATTCAGTAGCTCATATGATGAATGGCATGAATAAGGTATTAAGGGACTTTATCCCACTCGTTACTATGCCTTTCATTGATGATCTACCAATTAAGGGCTGTGAAGAAGGCTCATATTACTACAATGCGTACTCCTCTTGGTTTGGTAAGGATGTGCACTCTGCCACAGGGTGCTACTAATTCAGTAGCTCATATGATGAACGGCATGAATAAGGTATTAAGGGACTTTATCCCACGTGTTACTATGCCTTTCATTGATGATCTACCAATTAAGGGCTGTGAAGAAGGCTCAAAAGATGAATCAAAAGACCAGAGGGGGTGCCGACAGTTTGTTGCTCAACATATTGCTGACTGTGATGCTGTATTATCGAGGCTTGAAGAAGTTAACTTAACACTTTCAGGTCAAAAATCAACTTTTGGTGCTAAGGAGGTCTTAATTGTGGGACATACGTGCAGTTCTAAAGGAAGAAGACCAAGTCCAGCAAAAGTCGAAGCTATCCAAAACATTGAAGGAAACATGTTCTTCAGTTACTGAGGTTCGTCAATTCTTGGGTGCGTGTGTGCTCTATCGTATTTGGCTGCCACACTTTGCTCATGTTGCAGAGGTGCTGTATCAATTGCTACGAAAAGGTAAAAGGTTTGTTTGAGAAGAAGTTCACACACAAGCTATCAAGAAAATAAAGAAGATTCTTCTTGAGGCTTCGACCTTGAGAAAAATTGATTATAAATGCAACAGGCTAGTTATTTTAACAGTTGACACTAGCCCGACAGGCATTGGATGGGCTATAGGTCAAGATGATGCTGAAGGACATAGGTATGCAGTGAGATTTGGAGCCAAGGTGCTCAACGCTAGTCAACGAGGATATCCACAGGTTAAGAGGGAACTTTGGGGCATTGCTACCGCTCTAAGGACCGATAAAGAATACTTTATTAGAGCTTCTATTGTGGTAGAGGCAGATTGCTTGCCACTGATAGGGATGATTGCAAATTTCTCTACTATGGATATTGCCATGATATTATGGATAGCCTACATTAAGTCTCTTAACCCTGAATTTTGTCATATTGCAGGTAGAAATAATCCTGTTTGCAGATATGTTATCAAGAGCTAGGTTTGAAGATGAAGAAGAGATGCTGACCACGAGTGATGATGTTATCTTGAAGTTCTACACGTCTTCTTATCTACATGCCAACTGTGGTAATATCGCTCATGTTTTTGAAGTCTTTTCTGAAGAGGTTTATGATGGAGAGTGGCTTATGATTGGCCGCTACCTAAGTACTCTCACTAGACAAGAAGGGTGGAGTGATCAAGAATTTAAGAAGATCATGAAAAAGGCCTATGGCTATTTCCTGAAAGACGGACATTTATGGAAGCAATCGAAGCGCCCAGGAGGGGCACAACAACGAATTATTTGCGACAAAGCAACCCAACAGCAGGTGATTTAAGAGTTTCATGAAAGTCTATGGGCTAGACACAGAGGAGTCTAGGCAACCTTTGTTAAGATTAAAGACTAGTATTGGTGGAGAGGTATGTACAAAGATGTGGTTCAATTTGTGGAATCATGTTTAATATGTCAACGATACTCTAATGTGTGACATAGAGATGGATTGCATCCCACCTATCCACTGGCTATGCACTACAAGTGGGTGGTGGACCTTATTACAATGCCAGTAGGAGTGTGGTAGATGAGATATATTTTTCTTGCTAGGGAAGATCTTACTAATCAGGTTGAAGGCAAAGCTTTACGTACCAAAGCTACTAGTTAATT
Source organism: Adiantum capillus-veneris (assembly GCF_014529385.1). Taxonomy (NCBI): domain Eukaryota; kingdom Viridiplantae; phylum Streptophyta; class Polypodiopsida; order Polypodiales; family Pteridaceae; genus Adiantum; species Adiantum capillus-veneris. The sequence continues at coordinate 61,709,930 of NC_140939.1, forward strand.
ATGCAAGTCTTGCTTGAAGATGTTATCTCCAAGTATGGATGTGTTGGCAGAACTACTACAGATAGAGGAGAGCTGGATGCAGATGAAGCTCGAGATTTTTTTGCTCGTATGGGTATTAAACTTGATCTCACTACAACATATAATCCAGAAGGTAACGGGAAAAGTGAAAGAGGACATCCGCCTATTGTTAAAGCTTTAGCAAATGCGTGTGAAGGACATATTGGTGATTGGCCTAAACTCTTACCATTTTCTTTATGGGCTGATCGCACTACACATAGTTCAGTTACAGGATTTATGTCGTTTCAATTGATGCATGGGCAAAAACCCATTATGCCTATAGAGGAAGCAATTATGACTTGGACCATAATGCCATGGGAAGAAGGTATGTCTACTGAAGACTTGCTTGCTCTACGTATTCGTCAGCTTGAGAGGCATCAAGAGGATATCAAACATGCTAAAGAGAAGCTTAAGGAGGCAAGATTAAAGAACAAGGAAGCATTTGATGGAAAGCATAGACTACGACCAAATGCTATCAAAGATGGCGACTGGTAGTTGTCTATGACAGTAGCTTGGAGAACCAATACTCTGCTCTGCGGAAAATGGTGAAACGGTGGTTTGGACCATATGTGGTGCAACATGTTTTTGATAATGCGACATATCAATTATGTGAACTAGATGGTACTATGCTTAAGGTGCCTATTGTAAGAAAAAAGATCAAGCTGTTCAAGAAGAGAGAATGTGAGATTGTTCTTGAAGATTCCAATTCAGATCTGCCTCCAGAGGATCATGTTATGTATACATCAGATGATATGTTTGATGATGATTTTAATGAAGTTGATTAAGTGCAATTGGCACAGAATAGAGGATGTGCAGGTTCAAAGGGGGTGGATGTCGTGCAGCTCTGCTTCCATGCTAAGAAAGATGCCAGAAAAATGCACATCAAGTTTTTTGAAGCTTATATGTTTAATGAATAGTGATTAAGGCCTGGTAACATGCCACGTTCAATGCTGAATGTATGTCAACTATGGCTGAAAGGGCCAAAACATGCCTTAATGATGCTAAAAGGTGTTATGCTTGAAGTGGACACGGGTGGGATATTGTGACCTAGAACTACACTGCTCGATGTGCTCTATCGACCTGTCTTTATGGATCGTCGATTGGAGCTACGATGAAGAAGTTATGGCAGTTTCAAGTTCAAGCCGAGATCCATGCCGGATTGGACAACTGCAGCTAAGGTGACAGAATTGAAATGAATGTACGAGCCTGAGGTGCTCATCTGAGAAGCGCGTCGGTCTTTTCAGATCAATGATCGGATTTACGGTTGCCAAGTTATTGACCGTTCAAAATGCACCGTAGGCTTTGGAATGCAATGATTGCGGGAAGTACCCAACACGGATGCGGTAAGAAGCTTCGGGCTATTTTCAGCAAGTGCAAAGGGAGTGCTCTCAGGCCAAAGCAATCACCTATGCTTGCATCTTGGAGGTGTAATGGCACTAAGAAACTGATAAGGGCATTAAAATTCTCGACAACATTGTTAGTCAAGGACTGCTGAAGGAAGTTGTCGTGCTTGGCAATGCTGTGGCCTGCGTGTATGCCTAAAAGTGGTGCCATTACAAAAGCATTGATGAAGCTCATAGTCCTAAATAACATTTTATGGAGCGAATTGATTGCGGGAAAATGCTAACACACTGTGGCTTGCTGGAGAGAATGTGGTGCTTGGCAATTGTTTAATCGATAATGTATGCCCAAATGTGATGCCTTACAAAGGCCACCTGCCCAAAAGCCATTAAAAGGATGGCCGCCCAAAATCTACCCAAAGGGATGGCCACCCATTGGGCAAAATAAAGAAGGGCTTTTAGTGTGTAAGAAAAGGGCATGGCGTGAAGGCCAAGGGCGAGGGGCGCAGCAGGAGGAAGGAAGGCTCGCGCCGACTGGCTGAGCGCTCAAATGAACTCGGCCGGCCGCGAAGCGAAAAATGATGGGGACGGCAAGGCGCTCCTATTTGGATCCGATTGCGATAGTTTTTGAGCTGGTCAAATCCGCAGCTGCCACATCATAAGGAACGGTTCCCGCCACGTTAGCTACCCATTAGCGACATTGCTAATGGGTAGGCTATTTTAAGAAGGGAGCCATGCATCCTATATTAGGAGGGACTCGTGTGATTCTTGGCTCTCCTCCTCATCTTGAGAAATTCTGGGGAAATTTGCTCTCTCCTCCTCATCATCTTGAGGAACTTCCTCTCTCTGGGAGAAGGGTCAAAGCTCTTAAACTCTCAAAAATTGAGCCTAAGCTCGGATAAGTGGAGCTAATCTTATTATCCCTAAGCTAAGCCAAAGCTTCTATAGCTCATTATTCATATGCCTAAGCCCTCTAAGCCGAACATCACCTTCATTAATCAAGCTTAAGCCCAAATTCTTAATATCCTTAAGCCAAGCCGAGCTTCTAAGCCTCATTAGCCATTCAAATTGGGAAGCAAACCATCCATAACTCGTAATAATCCTAAGCTAAACTTCCTTAGTGATCCTAATCTCATGCTGATTCATCCTAATCCTGAGTAGATTCATCTCAATCTTAAGCCGTTCTATCATAATCCTAATCCAAAACTTGATAGCTATGGTAATTTTAAGCCGCTCTTATGCAAAAACCTCCCAAAGCCATAGCTGAAGGAAGTTCACGTTCTCTCTCTCTCTCTCTCTCTCTCTCTCTCTCTCTCTCTCTCTCTCTCTCTCTCTCTCTCTCTCTCTCTCTCTCTCTCTCTCTCTCTCTCTCTCTCTCTCTCTCTCTCTCTCTCTCTCAATCAAAGCAGCATGAGGGAGCGAAGCAGGTCATTATTGAAAATTTTCTTGATTAGCACCTGGATTAAGCCAGGTTTCATCTTATAAGGAGCATTAAGCCTACATTAACGAGTGATTAATCATGGATGCTATTGTTTAACTGGTATTAAGCGAATTGATTGTTTTGAGCTCTATTTCTGCTAATTGTGTCTGTTGCACCTCTTTTCCCCGTTGTTTTAGGGCTTAACTACTCCCCTGTTCATACTCACGAGCACGACACAGACAACATACTTATCATCCGATGACATGACTAACCCGTAGGTGCACGTAGGCAATCTCGTTAGCTTGTCAGGCTGAGACCAATCTACACATACGCACTTTTATGATGCATCAATCACTAACCCTGGTAGAATGCAACCCACCCAATCCCTTAACTCTCACAACACAATTTACACGTCCAATGAACTCAGAATCGCATCAAACTTACTAGGCACTATCCTCTCACTAGGACATACTTACCTATAAGTCTAATCTCACCAGATTTGAACCCTAGCTATCTCGAATGCTATGACGATAGACCAACAGGTCATAATCCAAAAGTGGGCGAAACTTAAGTTTATCAGTATCTATGTGTAGCTAATCTCTTTCTCATTCCATGAAGCACTTGATTATTGAAAACAGACACCGTTTGTGCTACTTACAAGCAAAACAAGCTCGAGGAAGAATTGATCGCGATCAACTCGAAACGGCGAATGCGTGGAGTGGGCGCGTAGCTCTCGGAGAGACTATCGCGGTGGTGTGGTTGCGTCATGAATTCGGTGAGGGAGAAGCGCGTAGCGAAGAGGATAAGACACACTCACTCTCTCTCTCTCTCTTTCTCAGACTCGTACGACACATGATTAATTCAAATGTTATTCAAAAAATGGTTCTAAGGTGACTTTTATACTTTAGTCACCTTAGCTCAAAAAATGTACATGGGGTTCTCTTGCTCATGATTACAAAAGTGGGAATAATTCTGAGTCCTGACTAACTGACTAATATTTACATAATCCAGATGAATGGATCAAACTGATAAGACGTCTTTGACATAAAAAATGGAATTTGATATGCTTTACAAATGGGCTCATTACAACAGTTGGACCAATGGGGCTCCAACACTCCCCCCCTCCTAGTTCATGTCTACCACGACATGATCGTCTTTGTCTTTATTGTCGTTGTCGCCTTTCTTGAGTGATTTGCTGTAGAAACGCATCATAGCACATAGAGTCACTTGCCATTAATGGGCCAAATTTTTTTGACTTATACATGAAGAAGCCCGTGTAAAATGCTTCTTCAAATGTCTGGAGATGGTAGCTTGGCAGAAACATCAGCCGTTTGAAATAAGCATACAATACTGGCTCTATCGGTGGCCCACTTAGATCGTATGAAAATTCTGAGGTGCTTCTTTCAGTATTCATATACTCTGATGTCCAGCTTTCTGAGAAGTTTGTGAGACAGGCCAAAAATGTGCGAGCTATTTTACATAGCATCTTGCAAGATAGGTCAGGAGAGCCTCCGAATTCTGCTATGGCGCCTTGCAGGGTTTTCACCATGTAAGAACCGGATATTCTCTCTCCCTCTGCTGGCCCTGGCATTACTGGATAATTCAAACATGTCGGATTTCTGCTCTGTAGTGCTTTATGTTGGCTGTAGGTGTATGTTCGGGGAGTTGGGCAAAACGTTCTGTCATTCCTCAGCTCAGGCGGTGCGTTGACTAAGTGGATCAAGTTATGAGGATGGTCCAATAGCCATTGATGCCTCCACTTTGGCTGGCTGTCCACTATTCTGTTTTGCCGTTCCCTATCTTGTAGTTCTCCTTCAAATACTGGCACTTGTTCTTCTTTTTCGAGCTGCCGTTGATGTGTTAGAGTCTCATACTTCAGCAGAGCATAAGGTAACATAGGCGCATTCCATTCTTGCCGTAGCTCTACTGTTGTTCTACCCGATTTGGAAAGCCCTTGTAGCAACTCCTTTTCGAGTTGCATAGCCTTGTACCATATCATTTCTGTTTGCTTTTCCATCTGCTCGGCTAGCCTCTGCTCTTACATATTCGTGACTGAATCTTCTTCTGTCTCTTGGTCTTTGGAGCCGGTTTGATCAGTCTGCGTATGTGCCTCCTGTTCATCTGAATCTTCGTCGTACTCATCTTGACCCCCATAAACTTCGGCGAGTCCAGCCAAATTCGTTGTTACTGGCCCCATGTGCACTCGTCCCTGTCCTTGGTGCTACCCTACACTTTGTAGACTTGCGATTTGTGCGGTCATTGTTCTACTATTGATTTGTAGAGCTTGAAATTCCATGTCTTTTTTAGCGGCCGGCTCCTTTAACTGTTTTATCCTGATATGCAGGTTTTCATTTTCTTCCCTGAGTGATTTGGAAACAATGCTTTCCATTTCACTGTCAGGAGCTGGTCCTTGTTGTTGTTCACTTTGAAAATTTGAAATTTGTCTTTGTAGTTCACCTTTTGCTCTAAGTGCACTTTCAACAATCATTAAACGCTGTTTTCTTTCTAACTCCAGCTCCCTCTTTAGTGCAGCCACTTCCTCTTCTGGATGGACTACTGGTGTTGTTGGTAGCGACGTTTTTTGCTTTTCAGCGCGTTCGATTTCTCTTGCTTGGATATCTGTTACTGCTCTTAAATCTTTGACTTCAATTTCTAAGTCATCGATGACGACTTGCAAACTTGTGATGGCCTCTAGCGCATCTTGCTTTTCCTTTTCCAACTGTTGGATGTGTTCGTCTCTTTCACTAACATCTTCAAGGAACACGTTTATTGTATCTTCACATATGGCATTGAAGTCTTCCGATTCCTGTAAATTGTCCTTGAGAAGATTTACTGTGCCTTTGAGCCCCAATATTTCAGTATCTCTGATGCTGATTAGCTTTAGAGTGTCTTCCCTTTGCTCTTGCAGTCGCTGAACTTCCTCATCAATGTTTTGTAGCTTCATTTTGTTGGACCGGTTCTGATCAGCTAACCATTGACTGTGTAGTCTTGTTCGGTTTAGTATTGTCGCCATTGACTGCAAATTTTCATCTATAGTAGCTTCCAGCTCAATTTCTTGAGAGGAGGAAGCTTTATCTTTAGACTGATCCACCACCTTTTGCTTGCCTTTATCACTTTGTGATATGGTTCCAGTGTTTTGGCGTCTATCTGTTCCTTCTTCTTCTTCCTGTTCACTGGGCGGTGTGTTAACTCTGTCATCTCAATGTGAGCTTTCTGAATGCGAAGTAGATTCAGCAGGTGGGCTAGATTGCCTCTCACTTGTATCTGGCCTTGGAGATGGCGACGGTGTCTCATGATCACGTGAAGTCGGCCTCAGCTGATCTCTCAAAGTTTGGAGATCCTCCTCTTCTAGTAGCAGTTCTGGCTCATCCCTCGCATTTCTTTCTTGGATGTATTTCTCGAACCAGTCCAGCTCAAAAGCTGGGTTGTTTCTATTCTTCGTTCTCAGTGTGAAAGTGCTACTAGACGGTTTCCAAGTGGCGCCTACATCGCCTCGTAGAGATCTTTCTAGAGCAAACCCTTCTAGCATCCTTTCCATCTTTGCTATCTTGTGCAACCTGGTGTTGTTTTCCATTTCCGCTTTTCGCTTCTTTAGTCGGGCATCTTCCTCTTCAGTTCTTTTTTCTTCAGCCATCTTTTCTTGTGTACTTCTTGTCACTCTTTCCAGCTTGCGTCCTCCAATGGTATTAATAGATGCCGGTACTTTCCTTTGTGATCCGTCTTCGCTATTTTCCCTTAATACCAGCTAGTCGTTCTGATGAGGGGCAGGTGGCAACTGATCTGCCGCGCCTATGGCATGGTATATTACTCTGGTTAGGACTTCTCCTCCTGCAATGGTCTGTCCTGCCTTAGCTTTGTCATTTCTTCAAACAGATATGACGCGTGATCTATGTAGAACTCACGGGTCATTCCCATAGCCCATGTCAATGTGGTTGAGATGCTCCCGTGCGGTGTAGTGTATCTTGGCGGCCTTTTGCTGTAGCTCAACAAACACTGACTGTAGATCTGTGTCAGCTCTCTTACTTCTGGGTTTGCTATGAGTTCAAAAGAAGGTAGTTTGGACTTTTGCAAGTAAACTGTGAGATTTTTCCTTCTTTCTCTCATGTTTGCTCCTTGATCTGACAATTTCAATGCCTCTTTGATGATCCCTTTGGTGATCTGGATCTCCATCACTTCATTATCCATGCCTCCCACTCTGCAAGTTCCATCTTCTTGGATAGTCTCTATTAGATGCTGTACCCTCTTGAAATCTATCCCTACTGGTGGTAGTGACACAAAGTTCCACAAGCCGAATTTTTTGAGCCATGACCTTTGCGGTGATCTTTTCAAGTAATTCTCTGCCTCCTTGGGAATCATCACCATATCCACTAAGTTTCTTTTGTCATCCACACATGAACCTTGATATATTTGAAAGGCCGCTGCTTGTTGCACATCTGCAGGTATCCATGTGGCTGCTGGCTTTAAAGAATTGGGTAGAAGTGCATAGGGTGCTGCACCTTCCGTTGCCAGGTCCTTGCCTTTTCTTTTTCCCTGAGAAGCCTCCATAGATCCTGTCATCACAATTATCAGTTAATGCACAAACATAGTACTACTCTCTTAAATTGATTACCACTTAATCATGCATCTATATGAGCCTTCTTAATCCCAAGATTAGTTATGATAAAATGTTAGCAGATAGACAAGTTCTTCCATTGTGCGACTTTGGCGGCTTTAAATTGATGTTGCTGGTGAAGGAGAACAAGTCCAAATGCCTTGAAACTTTGTGTGGTGTATTCTCTCATGGCATGTAAGGTCACCCATAAGCCAAAGCTCAAAATCTGTCCCTTTGCTACTTTTTCTTAGTCTATCGCGATAGACTGACATTTTTTTGATCTGGGTCCTTTTTTGCAGTTGTGACTCCACCACTTGGTTTCCCATACCTTGCACATGGTCTGATCCCCTTTTCACCTCAAATGAATGTCAAGTGACCCCTTTTTGGATCAACTCCCAATTTTCCAGATTCCCTTCAGAGAGATGTTGGTCTATCTCCTTCATTTTGTGTTGTTTTGGGCTCAAACTTAGTGGGTGGTCATCTTGCATCATGTTGAAGACAACTGCTAATTTAGATTTTTGATAAGATGGTCCAATATCCCTCTGCTTGGTCTATCGCGATAGACTGGGACTTAGTGCCAGTTTGTCATTTTCTGGATTTGTGACCATCTATCTACCTTCTCCCAGTTGATGCAAGGTTTCTTGACCCCTTACATGTAAATTTTACCTGTCTGCCCTTGAGAATTTCTGTTCTGACTCTGAGTTGTCTGCATGTCTTTCTCAGCTTGCTATATGAGTCCATCTTGGCACCAAATTTGGTGTACTGCCTTCATTTGCTTCCCCAAGTCTAGCTTATAAAAATTTGAAAAGTCTTTCCCCCCAAAAATTGTTGCAGCAAGTCTATCGCGATAGACTGAGCTTTTTGGCCAAAATAGATTTTTTTGGCACTTTGACTTGATATTGGTGGTTAACATTCCTTGTTAGCACCCCTCATGAAGCCAAAGTCAAAGTTTCCCTTATCTAAGTGCAAGTTCAAGTCTATCGCGATAGACTGGGCACTTTGTCATTTTTACCAGTTTTTTGATGTTAGTTGACATTCATGGTGTTAATAGGCCCTCCTAGACACACACATCAAGTTTTAATCAATTTAGTAGAATGTACTCCCTGTTTGCAGCACTTAGCTGGTCCTGAAGTCGAAGTAGACCACTTAGGTGATAGTCGCGGTTCCTTTTGATCTTTGTATGATTCCGGCTGTCTTCTACTTCCTTTTGACCTTCCATCCAAGCAGTCAGTTGTTGTTTTGGTGTTTGAAACACCAAGAACGACCATTTGGACGTCTTTCTGGCCTGTTGCCGGCATTTTCCCTAGTGGAAGAACTTTTTTTCCTGAGTGGACACATTCCATCTCGTAGTTGACCTCCTTTGGATGTTCCTTGTTGAATTTGGTGTAATTTTGTCACTTGGTCGGCCTGTTAGAGTATCGTGACGCTTTGTGCGGTTTTTGTCAGATAGGGACTTTAGGCTCCGTTTTGACGAAATTTTTCATAATCTAACCCTTCAGTTGGTTTGTCGAGGTCATTGGCTTGCTGTCTATGAATTTTGGCTCATTTCCAATCACCTTGGTTTTGTCGCCCATTTGCAGGTCCTGCTAAATTAGGGTTTTCTGAGCGGCTTCCTTCACGCTTACTGAGGTCATAGGCTCGATCCCTAAGCTATTAGAATTGTGCCTTTCACTTTTGGTCCCATTTGGTGGCCTCTAGGTCTCCCTAACAACCATTCTACCGTATGTGTGCACAGATTGTGATTGTGATGCTGGCTAGGTTTTGCGACTAACTGAAGTAAACAACACTTAGAGTCAGTGTTGACGAGCATACCTCTCATATCTGATGTCGATCTGGCGACCGTGCGCGATGGATGAGCTCCTGGAATTCTCAATTGCTGTAGGGAGCTCTCTCTCTCTCTCACTGTGGAAAATGACTCAAATGAGGGATTTCTAGCCTAGTCTCTCTATATGTAATCGAGACTCCGACACCAAATTTTTCCATCTTTTACCTGTGGCCATAACTTTTTGCGAGATGCGGTTTAGGCTCGTAAATTTCCTGATTTGGACTTCAGTTGCTCCAATTTTACCATTTTTGTAGATTTCTCCTTTTGGAGGTCCCTTCATGACGGTGGTCATTTTGCTCTGTCACCTTTGCAGTCCTTATTTTTTCTGTGTCTTCTTTACCTTGCTCTGATCTGGCGTCTCTTCTTTTGTGTTTCCATATGGATTGCGGATTTTTTTCTATAATTTTTGCTAGAAAATGGCTAAAATAAAGCAAATAAATCCCAAAATAACCTGAAAATAGCAATTCTAACCTAGAAAAATACCAATGAGAAGCAAAACACTTTGTAGCTCACTTTTCTCTCGTCTATGTACAATCTCGCTCACTATCGTCAACCTTGGCCTATTTTTTGCTGTTTTTAGACAGTTTTTGGCCAGATTTGACTCTCTTTATAGTCTATACACATCCCTAGGGGCTCATGAATGATGATTTGGTCCCTGATTCTGATTAATTACGAGGGCATATTCTTTTTCCAAAAATCACACAATAAAATGCAAAAAATGGTTGAAAAATTGCTCGCAAACATTGCCCTCTAATATATGACATGATGAGTCCGCATTTGGAATGCCTCCCCCCCTCCTAATCGGAGTCCTCCCGGACGATAGGGTATCGTCAAGGGTATGTGTTGTGCATGGGTTTGAACTCGTGCTAATGCAAGCCTTGTAATATAGCCCTATATGCATGTACGGTCAATGCATGTAGAAAGAATGTATGCAGTGCAAGAGGAAGGTATAAGCGATTCGCTTATTGGCATTTGTCGTCGAGGTTTCCTGTGGTATCTTGAATTGGCTGGCAGATTTTCTTTGCAAGTAGTAGTTGTAACTCCGCCACCCGTTGTTTGATTGTTTTCCACTGGTTTTGAATTGGCGTATGTGGTTCCTTTGAAATCGCTATTGTCGTATCTGGTGGAACATTCTCTCTTGCTGCCTTGATGATTTGTGTCTGATACATCCTTGTAGTTTTCGTTGTTGATTCTGTTTGTTTCCTCGTGCTGTTTGTATGATGTTGCTTGACCTTGACGGTTGTAGATAGCTGCACGATTGTCATCTTTGTCCGCCCTTCTTTTGTTGTTGGCTCGTTTTGAATTGGCACTTTTGGCCTCCATACCAATATAGTCCGTTGCGTATTTGACAGATTGACTATGTTTCTCTGTAGATTTGCTGGCTTTCGGTGTTGTGTCTGTTCTTCAAACTCCTCTTTTATAGGAATTAGGCCGTCGTGCCTTATCCACACTTTGTATTGCAGCTTTTGATGTAATTGTGCCTCGGTCAGCTCTGTACGCCGTACCCAAACTTGCCTGGTTCCCTGCATGGTTGCTGATTTTTGATAAGACGTTGCTGGACTTGTAAACTTTGTTTGTTGTTGGACATATTTTTGCGGTTGTATTGACTTTTGTTTCCTCCTTGATATGAATTGGTTATATGATAAGAAGGGTTCTGAAAAGTTTTCCTTTCTGAACAGTGCCTCATTCGTATCCAAATCAATGAATACCGTGTTAGCTTTCATCCCTGACACTGCTAAGATACACGGAGTTGCTGACCTACTTGGTGGCAGTGCATGGAATTTTGTAGTGTACAGGTGTGCATGCACTGTGATTGGTATTGTAATAGACCACATCTTGGTCACCTCATCACCCGATGCTACTTTCAACCTGTGTGTCTCTGGAATCGTCTTCATTGGTCCAAATTTCTGAAAGAGCTCAAAGCTGATGACATTCATTTTTGCTCCAGTGTCAAGCAATGCATAGATTTCAACTTGTTTTGTGCCTGCATAAGCTTTTATGTAAGGACTACACCATGTATCTTCCAAGTCGTTGATGATGTTATCGTCCTGAGCCCTAAGGTCTGTCATGGTCTTTTCTAATTCGTTGCTTTGTATATCCGCTTCGATTGTTTGGGATGTTGAAAGAGGATATTCGTCAGTCATCATTGGGGTGACCATGTTTATTGTCGTGAGAAACTGCTTTCGTTTAGCAATCCGTTCCTTTGCTTCTTGTTGTGCCTAGTCTTGAATTCGTTGTTGTTCCTGTCTATATGTTTTTCCATAATGTAGTTGAAACAACATTTCCGGTGTTAAAGGGAGATGATATTTTTTAAAACGACACCCACTAATCCAGTTCGACATTTCTTTTCCATCTAGTGTCGACAGTTTTACTGCTCCGCTGGACGATATTTCTTGGATCAAATAAGGTCCCATGCCCCTTTTCTTTATCTTTTTGGCATGCTGTTTAAGGGTGTATACTAAGACATAGTCGCCCGTTTTAAAGTCCTTGTTCTTGACATGTTTGTCAAAAAACTCTTTCTGTTGTCTTTTTTTTGCATAGATGGCCGCTACAGCGTTGAGTCGTAACTCATCTAATTTTTCAAGGTCCTCTAACCGCTATGAAAGTTCATGCCCCGTCCAGTCCAACTGTTTTGCTACCCTTAGTGTGGGGATCAAAAAGTCAATAGGCAATATTGCATTTAACCCATATACCATATTAAATGGTGTAGCATTGAGTGTTGTTTTATATGCAACTCGATAAGCCCACAATGTCGAATAGAGCATCTGATCCCAATCTGTTCTTGTTTCACTAAACAGTTTCGTGAGAACCGTGCACAATACTTTGTTGGTCGCTTCCGCTTGGCCATTGGCTTGTGGATGATAGGGCGATGAATTACCATAAACTCATTTAAGAGATGTTGGATAACTTCATTTACAAAGTGTGTCCCTCTATCACCTACCAGCTCGATTGGAAGGCCATAATGTGTAAACACATATTCATATAAGAATTGTGCCGTGGTTCTAGCGTCTGCTTTCGTTGTGGCTTTTGCTTCCACCCATTTGGTCATGTCGTCCGTGGCCACTATGATATATTGTGCTTGTGAACGATACGCTGGTGGAGTGCAAGGACCAACAAAGTTCAATCCCCATTTAGCGAATGCTTGAGCACTCATCATTGGTCTTAAAGGCATTTCGTCTCTTTTAACTGGTACCTTAGTGCGTTGACATTCATCACACCTTTTCACGAATTCTGCTGCGTCTTGAATCATGGTCGCCCACCAAATCCCTGCAACCATAATGATTTTTACGGTTCTCTCTGCTGAAAAATGACCACCTGCTATGCCTGCATGAGCCTGTTCCAATAATGGAAAGTAGTCATTTTCATGAGGAACTAACCTCAGCTGGTCATCAGTTCCTCTTTTATACAATTTGTCACTAATGATGGTATACCTATTCGCTTCGATTTGTAAAGCCTTTTGTCTGGCTTTAGACCAATCTCCTGGTAGCTCCTTATTAGTCAAATAATCCACAATAGCATGACTCCATGAGGCTGCTATTGTCACTTGGTATAATGTGGCATAATCCACAGTGGTATTGGATGTGCAAAAGTCGCATTTCTTGATGTAATTGGCTACATCGCCTGCCATTCCTGGCCAATACACTCCAAGTCTTCTTAATTGTGCATACATCATTTGATTTCCTCTATGGAATCCCCCTGTTTGTGTGTGGGCCTCCTCTAGATACGCTTCGTACTCCTCTTCTATTCCTTCGCTTTCATGCTTGTAAATCCCTACATTCTCATTATAGGTTGGGACTCTGGTTGTTTCCTTACCATACATAAAAAGCGCTCCAGGTCGATCAATGTTAGGAGGCGGTTCTTGGGTTTCTGAAACCATTTTCCCTTTGGCCACGTTATCCCCATATCTGTTGTAATCCTCAGGGTTACTTACTATCAGATAGTGGTTTCCCTTTTCGTCTCTGAATCTGTCTCCATCATCATAGACTCGAATTATCTCTAGTCTCTGAGCCGGTCTTTCTTCAATACAGATACACTTGCGTCCCCGATAGTCAGAATAGACTAGGGCTCCCCTCGAGTTAGTTCCTTCCAAGAAGATTATAGTGAACTTGGTTTCGTTTAAAGGATGTAAGGAGGTGCTCCCCCTGGCATTGGTCCTTCACCATTGAAACCTGCTGGCTGCTGACTCCCCATCATGAAGAAGGACTTTTCTGACAAAGTGTCAGTATCACTTCCCTCTTCAATGATTGGTGCCAATGGGTCTAGTCTCGTCTGAGTTACACTCTCTTCTGTGGACGTGGTGCTAACTTGACTTTTGACACTTATAGCTCCCGACTTAACAAAGGCTCCTGACCTCAAATACATAAGAATGAAAGTTTTGTTGCAAACTTAAAGCTTACCTGGACTCCTTCTTCCTGTATAGCTTTGTGATGACCTCCTTCTGGGATCTACACAAGGATGGTTAGTCTGTTCACAAGTGTTTTCCCTGAACTACCAAAAAATCTTTCAAGTATATACAACAACCACTTAGTCAGTCTTCTGGTGGTCCAATTTCAATGATGAAATGATGGCTGGGATCTATATAGAGAGTACGTTCTAGCAGTATAGTCACAAAATGCAAAAAATGTCTGACTCACTACTTCCTTAGTCTATTGCGATAGACTGACAGTTTGCTCAGCATAAGTCAGTTCAAAATTGTGACTTTAACCTTGGGTTCCAGTTACCCTCTATAGCCTATCCCTCAAGTTTTGTGAAGTTTGGACACTTGGGTTGGGTTTTGGTCCCCTTTTAGTATTTCAGTCAGAGCTTGATTCTCTATCTGACCCTCAGATTGACCTTTAGTGATCTAAATGCCTTGAATTTTGGTGTGTCTGCTATTTAGGCCCTGATAAAGCTCTCCCTAGGGAAAATTTTAAAGAAAAGTTCCCCAGTAGAAAGTTCCTTGGTCTATCGCGATAGACTGAGCTCTTTCTTCATTTTCAGCTTTTTTTCCAAAGTTTTCTCCACAGTTAGTTTAGTCTCCCCTTGTGTAGTGCATTGACCAATTTTGGCAATGTTTGGATATCTGGTCAAAGACTTCTTGCCCTTGTCTCTGAATCCAGACTCCAAACACTAGTTTTGAAGTTTTGGGGTCAAAATTGGTGTTCAAATTCACTCAATTTTTGTGAGTACCCTTGTATTGATGTGTTAAGCTTGTGGTGTAAGGTTCTTTTGCTTGTTGCTAGACAAACACCACCTTCACCAGTCTATCGCGATAGACCAGGCAGTGAGCAATAGGGACTCAATTTTTTGTCTGTTTTTGCATAGTCTTGTTCCCTGTGCCCATACAAGTCTATCCCCCAAGTTTTGTGATGTTTGGACTTATTTTGACCTCAAACTCAAGCACTTCAAAAATTTCACTTTTCTTTGACAATTCACAACTCCATTGCACTTGAAGTGATGCAAATTTGATGACACTGCATCTTAAACTTGTGCACATCAGGCATACCTCATGACACAGTCAGTTTACCCTTGGCTAATGGTTATATCTCATCTTGGCCTCTTTTAGGTTCACTTAGTGTTTCCTTATGACAATCACCTGTTTTTTTTTTTCTTTTGTTGGTTTTGGTCACAGTTTTTATGTTTTCTCGAGTGTTGAATCATAAATTTCAATGTCGACCCTTTTCACCCCTTTCAAGGGTATATGAGGTGGGTTTTGCTTTCAAGGCAAGCAAACAGCCTTATTGTTTCTTCTTTTTGTTTGTTTTTTGCGGTTTTACAACGTTTTTCTACTCTATTTCTTCACAAGTATAACAAGCACTCAAAACCAAAAACCATAACTCCTCATTATCCTATTTAACTAAATCTAACTAGTTGCAGACCCTCGGCAAGACACAGGCTTCCTGGCTATCCACTATACCTCAGGATACTCTATCCTGGATCTTGTTCTAAAAGTTTAAGCTCTCTCTAGTCAAAACTAAAGTAAGCTAACCATCACACGAGTGACGTAGATCTCCCTACTTAAGTTCTTGTGTCCCCGGCAGCGGCGCCAATGTTTTAGGGCTTAACTACTCCCTTGTTCATACTCACGAGCATGACACAGACAACATACTTATCATCCGATGACACGACTAACCCGTAGGTGCACGTAGGCAATCTCGTTAGCTTGTCAGGCTGAGACCAATCTACACATACACACTTTTATGATGCATCAATCACTAACCCTGGTAGAATGCAACCCACCCTATCCCTTAACTCTCACAACACAATTTACACGTCCAATGAACTCAGAATCACATCAAACTTACTAGGCACCATCCTTTCACTAGGACATACTTACCTATAAGTCTAATCTCACCAGATTTGAACCCTAGCTATCTCGAGTGCTGTCGCGATAGACCAACATGTCATAATCCAAAAGTGGGCGAAACTTAAGTTTATCAGTATCTATGTGTAGCTAATCTCTTTCTCATTCCATGAAGCACTTGATTATTGAAAACAGACCCCATTTGTGCTACTTACAAGCAAAACAAGCTCGAGGAAGAATCGATCGCGATCAACTCGAAACGGCGACTGCGTGGCGTGGGCGCGTAGCTCTCGGAGAGACTATCACGGTGGTGTGGTCACATCGTGAATCCGGTGAGGGAGAAGCGCGTAGCGAAGAGGATAAGACACACTCACTCTCTCTCTCTCTCTCAGACTCGTACGACACAGGATTAATTCAAATGTTATTCAAAAAATTGTTCTAAGGTGACTTTTATACTTTAGTCACCTTAGCTCAAAAAATGTACATGGGGTTCTCTTGCTCATGATTACAAAAGTGGGAATAATTATGAGTCCTAACTAACTGACTAATATTTACATAATCCAGACGAATGGATCAAACTGATAAGATGTCTTTGACATAAAAAATGGAATTTGATATGCTTTACAAATGGGCTCATTACAACAGTTGGACCAATGGGGCTCCAACACCCGTACGTCCCACAACTAGGGGCCCGATGTCTTCCTGGCTCACCTTTCGCACATTTATCCCCCGACAACGTAACTCTCTCTATAGGCACCCAACAATACATGCATTTTCAAATAGTGTCTATCCTATGTACATCAAATACATCAGTAATTTTTTTCATATTTTGTTTGTGTCTGTATATCTTATACACTATGAAATCAAATACTTCTCACACATTGGCTCCTACTTACATTGAATGACATTTTTGTGGAACTTATTTGTCATTATGCTTTGTAGCTCCTCACATCTGGTCAAGTCTTTTGGATTCATGAATAGGAGTTTGTACGTACTTTGCTATACTCCAAAGTGGTGTCAAACAGAGAGAGAGAGAGAGAGAGAGAGAGAGAGAGAGAGAGAGAGAGAGAGAGAGAGAGAGAGAGAGAGAGAGAGAGAGAGAGAGAGAGAGAGAGAGAGAGAGAGAGAGAGAGTATAGACAAAAGGGGTGGCACCCACCTCTGACAAGAGCTAATTGGCCTCTAGAATTGACCCAGAATCAATTAGGTTTGGAGTCGAGGGAGTCAATACATAGAGATGTTGTATATCACATGTGTTCAAGAGGTATTTATAAAACTCTCTATTCTACATTTTTTGAGGTATACAGAGACCCCTTATTTAGCACTTTTTTTTAATGAAAAGACCCCTTATGTACCAACATTTTCACTTTTTCAATTTAAACACCCTTTTGTATGTATATTTGCTATAAATTCATAAGAGAAATTAAACCCTTCTATTAATCACACGTGTTGTTCTACATATTGTTGAGTCAACCCCCCAAGGGTTTGGATGGGAGTGGGTAAATTTTAAACCACCCTCCAATCGGATTTTTGGAGCTAGTCAGGTTGCGTCAAAACCATAGAACGTCCTTGGCCAGACAACTTTTTTTGCTGCTTTTGATGCTTCCAATCAACTGCGCCTGATTGGCCATCCAAACTGATTGGACATCATCGATTGCTGCAGAATATTTGTCTTTCATTTGGTTGTTTTGTCCAATCTTCCCCAACCCAACAAAACCCACCAATCATTTTCTCCCGCATTGCACCCTTTTGGGTACCGATTGGCTGGTTATGGCCAGTTTTGCAAAGAACCCCTTCTCATTTGTGAGCCTCAACCATAAGAGCAAAGGCTCCAAGCCCTCAAAGGGCCTATAGCCTCTTCCTAAAAGGTTATCTTTTGGTCAAACGACGCTCCACATTGAGCATTCAAGTTTTCTATTTGGAAATTCCATGTCATTCCTAAGCATTCATTCCTAAGCATCACTGTATCACACCTCTATATGCACCCCAAAACTATGTATGCAACCTTCATACATAGTGATACTCACATCTTGATGTAACATAGGGTTAGACATTGCCCAACCATCGAGATAAGACCTCCCTCTCACTACATTTAGGGGATGCACCATCATGAGGGGAGACAAAAGTGTATAAAACTTTACAGGCCAAGGTTTCCACACTTGGAAAGCTAGGCTCAAAGGTTATCTCATGAGAAAAACCATGTGTTATGTTGTCAAAGCACTAGAAAAGGGGGAGACAATGGAGAGTTGAGCGTCACAAGCATACTATCAGCCACAAAATGCACAAGCCCTAGGAGTCCTACTCACATCCCTAGACGACAATTACGTGCATTTACTAGACTCATGTACCAATGTTGTTGATGCTTGGTCCATATTAGAGAAAACTTCGGCACCAAAAGCAAAAATTTAAAATTTCCTCTAAAGATGGAGCTCTATAGCCTAACCATGAAAGAAAATAAAGACGTCATTGCACTAGTAAATAAGTTAAAGAGCATTTTCACATAGCTCACCTACATACAATGTGATGTAGATGAAGATGCTCAAGTTGCAGTACTTCCCAAAGCATTGCCAAGTAATATATATGGCCAAATTGTGATAGTATTTAAAGAGAAGGATTTAATACCCTCTCTTCAAGACATCATAAACTCTTTGTAATTTTTTGAATAGAAGATCAAGGGCAACGACACCAACTATTGAGGAGCCTACATCACAAGTTCTTCAAGAAGGGCAAATACCCAAAAGAGCCTAAAATGTACACACTATGACAAAGACAACCACCTATCTAAAGATTGTTATCAAATCAACCCTTGTAAGAATTGTGGTCAAATTAAACACTTTGTAAAATATTGCAAATATCTCACCAAACACAACAAACTTCAAACAACAATAGCCATTAGAAAGATAAGCAAAAAGGAGATATCAGCATGGCTTCTTGAGACGACTTCGACGACGGCCATCTTGGAGTTGTCTGGCGAGACATTTTATAGCATTCACTATTGCATCCTCTACCGCATTTGTGTTGTAGTGGAGGATTATTGTCATCCCATTCTGTTTGGGGAATTTGTGTGTTCCAAACCCTACTTGTTTAAGGGGAATTCTTGTGTGCCTACACCCGTTGTGATAGGGAAGGCAATTGTGTATCTCGCCTTGTGTGTTTTTAGGGATGATTTTGTGAGAGTTCCAACCCCTACTTGTTTAAGGGGAGGTTTTGTGTGCC
This sequence comes from Adiantum capillus-veneris, assembly GCF_014529385.1. Lineage (NCBI taxonomy): Eukaryota > Viridiplantae > Streptophyta > Polypodiopsida > Polypodiales > Pteridaceae > Adiantum > Adiantum capillus-veneris. The sequence goes on from NC_140939.1 coordinate 61,728,661, forward strand.
TACACCCATTGTGATAGGAAATGAAATCGTGTATCTTGCCTTGTGTGTTTTAAGAGAGGATTTTGTTAGAGTGCTTTTCTTGTGCAACAAATCCCACAAGGGGAGGGTTGTTGGGGTGAGGGCTTGTTGCACCTCAACAATGTGAATATAGTCTCCATGTCATTAGCTTATGCGTTAGCCTTGTTGGAAAATTAGATGATGTGTATACAAAGGTGGAAAGCTTCCTAGTCTTCAACCCTAGGTGGATGATGATTGCATGATGTCATTTGTGTCTAGGTGGATATGCTCTTTCTACTATTTAAGAGCACGCAAGTGTCCTTTGTGTGTAATAATCAAGCTATCTATTTTGTATTAGCTCCCTGTAATCTTGTGCAACTCTCATTAAGCTTATTTATCATGTTTAATGGTACACTAACCTATCCTCCCTAATCACCATAACGAGCACCTCTTCAATGAGAAGCTTGAACAAATTCTTCATGGGGTAAACCTTGTTACTAAGACTCTTTGGCTCATAAGTGCTACACAACCATTTCCATGTCTTTAGCAGTAGCTTCTCCCACAATATTGAATTAGACATACTTTGCAAGATGTAGCCGAATATTTGGCTTTTGTATCAAGCATCTTTCATTCCACATTTGCATAACCAATCTTTGCACACTCCTCTATAGGCTGCAACAGACCCTTTTAGATAAAAACATCTTGAATTTTCTCTTTCCGAAAGGAAGTTTGTATCATGAAATGTTTGGATGCAAGTATCCTTGTTAGAAGAGGAACCCATGATTGCAAATTATCAAGTCTATGGCAAGACAAAACAAACTATCGCAAAATCTTGGAAAAATATTGAGTGAGTTTCCCTTGTAATTGGAGCAAAACTCAACTAAAAACTATGTAAAAATTCTTTCAGAGCACAAACAATGCATAAAAGAGAGTAACCTAGACAAAATTTGTGCATGCAAAACAATATAGAGTAAAGTAGACAAAACATGAATATATCGATCATTGTATTGACCCAATAACTACCATATATGGAGTCATAATGCACATATCCCTCTCTACACATAGACTATGGGGAGGATACAAAAATGGGATGCTCCACCAACCTGTATAATTGAACGTACCTCAACATCCGAGTTTACCCCAACTCAATAAAACCTCTCCATGAAGCTCCAAAAGGATTAGTAATATCAAAGACTATCGTCAACCTCAACAATGACTATCTTCCGTACCAAGTCTCAAAAAAGGTCGCAATTGCTTGGAATGCAAAAGAATGGCTCAAATGCCTACATGGATAGTGAAGCTCTCAAAAGAGAAAAAGTGCACTTAAAAGTGCTCAACGTATAAACGCAAAAGTCCTCCCAAAGAAAATACAAACCAGATACCACATAATACTCCCAAAGTAGACGTGTACCTATATCCAACAATGCATGTGAAAAATCACATATTTAAGCAGTCAAATGGACTATGCACAAAACCAGAGAATCAATCTCTCAAAAGATATCCATAGATATCATACATAGAGCTATAAGCAAGTGGATATCCAAAATCTCTGAAAAATGCAAAGATGCAAAACTTGTAATCCTCCTCAATGTGCATACATGGAGCAAAATAATGACCGTTCCTATGAGACTCAAGATAAATGAGTAGTAACCTGTAAAACTCCCGCGAGCTTACATAATTGACTCTCTTCAACAAAAAATCATAGAGCTCAATTTCCCTGTGTAGGAATCACCTAAGGTTGAGCCTTAGCTCAGTGGGTAGAGGAGGTTCATCAAAGGAGGAGGAAGCTACCATATGATCTTCTCTGATACCAATTGTGATGTGCGCATGCATAGATGCATGTGTGTTGTGTGGATATGAAAAAGGAAAAGAGACAGAGTGTAGGTGGAATCTATAGTGGAGTGAGTTAACCTCACCCATTGACCCCTCATTCTATCAAATACAATGAATGGGGTTATTGGTTAGTTGATGCTCATTGTTGTTGGGTTAGCCACATTTACTGCAACCCAACACTAAAGACAATTTGTCATGAGCAATGACCCAAAGTCCATTCCTTTAGCTCCCACTAATCCCCACCATGTAGTCCACCAACTTCAACATCAATCTTTGTGCTAATCAGAGTGTTGTAGCTTTCGTGGATACTATGTACCATCTCAAGTCTTTTGAGTCCTCAAATGCAACCAGGTCATGACGATTGACTACTTTGTACACCCTCTAGTGTTTTTTCTTTTGGTGGAAGCAAACACTAGTGCACAAGAGGTTTTTGAGATTGACCCCAAGCCAAAAATCACCTATTGGTATCCTAAATAGCCATTTCCTTGGACTTCATTCCCCATCAAACTTTTCAGTTTGCAATCTCTCTCTCTCTCTCTCTCTCTCTCTCTCTCTCTCTCAATAGTTGGTAATGTTGTAATCCACAATGTGGTATTATCAACCAAGCACTCACCTTGATTGGGGCCTTGTCCTTTAATTTTGCACATGTCAAAGGCTTCAATTCCCCTCCTTGGCAGTTGAGCCTTGTTTGTTCTCAAGCCATCATGTCTCTTGTAGGGTTCCTAAAGCACCATGGGTGCCAGCCAAAGAAGAATTAAACAAGGTGAAGGGTACCATTGCCTCTATTCACACACCAACATGATACATGAGGTCGCTAAAGGAGCTTTTACAAAAGTGAATAAGGGTGGAAGCATTCAATTGTATGGGTTGAAGTCCCATGATTGGTGCAAGATGCTTCAGGTAATCTTCATACTCCCTATTCTATCTATAGTTTGTGTGTATGACTATCACTCACTTTCCCTTTCCCTGATTTACGTTGTAGCTCATTCTGCCACTGAGTATGTGATATGTCGGGACAAGAAAGTCAGGGACGCTATTTTCAAAGTAGGAGTGCTAGTAAGGTACCACCGCAAGACTCCACTCAACTACACCTTTTTTATGTACACGATAATTTCAACTAGCACTTAGTGTATCCTTGTGTGTTTTCTTGCAGATTTGTGATCTCCAAGGAAATTGAAATAGATACTATCCCTGCTACTCAAACACTTGCAACAGAAACTGTGTGTGCCATTGAAGATGCATTTTCTCGATCGGTCCTTCTTAGTCAAATTCACCTCTTGATTCACGTAGTGGAGGAGATCGCTATATGTGGAGTAGTGCACGCACGATGGATGTTCTTTTTAGAGAGGTTTTTAAAGACTCTCAAAGATTTTGTGCGGCTACGCTCTCAACCAGAGGCATGTATGGACGAAGGGTGGATCGTTCAAGAGGCATTTGTTTACATATCAGAGTATTTGGCACAAGTCGATCCTTCAATGCCTCGCATGTGGTCAGACGAGGAAGATGCAAGGATGACTTCACACTATCCAAGTGGAAAGGGGAAACTACTTAACATGGATATGAATCTATCCCCAATGGCCGATAACTTTTGCATTCTCAATGCAAAGATTATGACCAAGTGACTGGACTTGTGGACAGTGGCAAAGGCAAGGCGTTTGCAAGAGAGGGAAGCATGGAAACAAGCACATGGAGGAAGGAGGGCACTCCCAGTGCCTAGACACCTTGCATGTTTCCTAGATCTCATTAGTGTAGAGTGGATTCATGAGAGAATGACCAAGGCAAAAGAGCGCGGAGAAGACATCACCAGTAAAGAATGGGAGTATGCACGAGGCTGCATACCAAAGGTAGAGTACTCATATACCTAAACCATATTGTAATGATTTTTCTTGATACTATCTTTAATATGTATTTGATAAATTAATATATTTTTCTATTTTGTAGTACTGCCTTTCCTTTAACTCTATGTGGTCAAAGGGTCGTCACTTTCCTACGCGCCACATCGAGCGTAGAACCACCATGGATTGTGCCATCGTGGGCAACTTTGACAAAGACGGTGATGAAGCCAGGTACTGAAAAACTATTGAAAGGATACTAAAGGTTAATTTTAGAACCTTTCATACCTTCATCAATCGAGTGCAAGTGGTTTGCAAATGTGTCTAGACGACATGAGAATGGCCTCTACATGGTGGACTCTAGTGTGCATCACATAGGGAGGTATGACAATTTAGTTTTACCGCGCAATTGTGAGCAGGGGAGTCACATGTAACTTTTTTATTCTTATTTTCTTGTAGCGTTAGTTATACCAATGTTACTCAATTTGAGCGTCTATTTTATAGGTCATCTATATCCCAACAATCCACCAACCAAAACTTTGGTTAGTAATTCCCGTAACACCCTGGGGGAGAATTAACCATTTTTTCCACTAATAAAGTGGAGACTATCTTTGACCCTCTTCCATCTCCAACTTTGGATGAGGTGGAAACAGAGGAGAGGGAGGTCGATGATCAATTTTGGCGGGCAAGTCTTAGCGAGGATGACTGTCATGATGATGAAGATGATGAGATGGAGGATGACGAACCCAAAGATGATGAAGGCAATGCATCCACAAATGACAATTCCGATTCTCTCTTTATTGATTTAGGAGCCATGGGCTTAGAATTGGATGATGCTTCATGTAGAGATCCTTTGGAAGATGATTCATAAACATTTTGCAGTTATGAAGTTTTTTGGTCGTGTAATCTATTCATCTCTCTCTCTCTCTCCTCCTCCTCTCTTTAGATTTGAGAATATGCTCAATTATGTTAATCGATTGACAATAATTATTTTAGTTGTAACCAAGTGTAATCTTATATCCCCTGCCTCCTTCTCCCCCCTCTTTCTCTCTCTCTCTCTCTCTCTCTCTCTCTCTCTCTCTCTCTCTCTCTCTCTCTCTCTCTCTTTAAATATTCTTTAATTTTTATTGAGAGGAGGGAAACACCAAAATTTGAAGGGGGGGAGGGGTTAAGCCAGAATTTGAAACTTTAGGCGCTAAATTTGGTTGTCGGATATAACAACGGTAATAAATGCGGTCAACAATGGAAACAATCACGGTAATATTTTAAACACAAAAAAAACCCCGCCCTCCTCTCTCTTGTTTCTCTACTTGAATTTGCACCTTCTCTCTACAAAACGCGGTAAAACAACGCGGTAGAAGATTCTCATAGTGTTTCTTTAACAACCCCTGACTAAATACCAATCTCATGGTGAAATTTCAAGCTTTATTTCAAAAAGGGAAACCACTTGCACTCTATGGCTTACTGCACTTTTATTTTCATGTTGCATTTACTTTAGAGAATTAAGTATACACATATTCTTTTCTTGTTGCTTTTTGACACATGCATGCTTTGCCTAGCCTAGTTTGCTGTTAACATCTAACTTTGTGTGTGCATAGATAATTGTATACGTACTAACCGATTTTGTGAGCTTAGCATAGAAAAAATGGTGACTAGCATGTTGACAAGCACAAAGACTTGTAGTGAAATGATGAACCACCTTACAATTCTTCCCTTATTGCAAGGTTTGTTCACAAGATATGACAATGCTTGGTAGTCTACAAAGATAATGTCGAAACTTCTTTACATCATAAACCATTCACAACCCCTCTTTCTCAGTGGTCGTATAATTTTTCTTACATTATTTAGCTCCTTGCTGGTATAACATACAAGAAAATCCATATTTCCATTAGCTTATATGCAACCTATTGCAAAAGCTAATGCATCTACATGCACATGAAAAATATTTGTCCAAACTCGAGCTTTTAAGATAGAAACCGATATGAAGGCTTCCTTCAACTTTTTGAAGGATTCCTCACACTCGTTTGTCCATATTAATAATGTGATCAAACTATAAAGAGGTCTAACGATCATGACATACATATATATATGAATTCACGATAATATTCACAATGTCTCATAAATGACTGAACCCATCTAGCATTGGTAGACCATGGTAATTGCACAATCACTTTGATTTTCCCCATGTCTGCCATGGGGTATTGTCACCATTGGGAGCATTAATACAAGACTAAGATTATAAATCCATAGTGCAAATTATTTGATTACATGCATAATGCCCACAATTACTCTATGATAGCGCCTGCAAAGGAGTGTTGGGACCATCACCATCTAGTTTTATCCTCATGTTGCATGTCTAATTTTTTTTGAAGCATTCTCTACTCGAAATTAACTATCGATTTCAGTTAGCTTCTCTTGCTGGCAATTCCAATTAATCCTTCGCTATTTTTTTTTCTTAATGTGTGTGTGTGCATTGTGATGTCATTATCTCTTTATTTACATTATACACTGCTTAAGTGCATCGGCAAATTGTTTTATTTAATAAATGTTTTTTTTAATAGATTGTGTGCCGATAACGCTATGCTAAGTGGCACTATTCTCCTTTGGAGAGATTCTACGAAGTCCCTTACACAATAAAGGTAATGAATGCCCGCCTTGATTTATCAGATTTACTTCGATTTTTTGACTTCACCAAGAGGGCACTGAACAAAGCTTTATTTAGAAGCTCCAAATACATGGGCTCTAACAAGATTGTTCAAGCACATAATTAACCATGCTTCACATACTCTGTGAATAAGTGCACTTTGCTCTGCTTTTCTTTATCCACCTTAACCAAAATACCAACACATGGCTCTAAACTATCATTCAGTTGCACAAAACAAAACAACATGCCAAAAACCACACACACATGAGAGAGAGAGAGAGAGAGAGAGAGAGAGAGAGAGAGAGAGAGAGAGAGAGAGAGAGAGAGAGAGAGAGAGAGAGAGAGAGAGAGAGCATGTAAAATCCAAACATAAATGCATTCTGTCCCTCCTGCTCCTGCCGCCATCGCCATTCCATGCTCCTAGTCTAGCGCTCCTGCTCCTGCCGTACTTGGCTTCATTCTTCCCTCCTACCATAGCGTTGCAACGTGCACTCTCAAAGGATTTCCCAAGATTCCTATCAATAGGCATTTTTTTAAATCGTTAGCAAGCAGACATACTTATGTAGTCCAAAAAGAGGTAGCCTTTCTCCACAATCACCTTGGAGCAATGTTTTGATGCACTTTCCCTAATCATACATAAGAGCCAATGGATTGATCATCATTCAAAAAATATTTAATGCACTTTTGTGCCTTTTATACTTGTATGTAAATGGGATTGATGGGGTAGGGAATGGTTGTGCAGGGGCCATTCCCTGTAAAACGGGCGACCACATGGCACCTATTGGAGGCCCAAAGTTATGGTGGGAGCACGTTTTGCAGGGAATGGCCACTTCAAGACCATTCCCGACTATCACAATCGAGGGGAGGGAGGCCACACAATGGATACGGTGTGAAGACTTTAATATATATACGAGCACTAAATAGCAATTAACTTAATAACAAAAGACAGAGAGAGAGACTGATGTGAAGCAGAGATAATTGAATTGCTAGTAACACTGAACTAATACAAGGGAAGCAGAAAATGGAAGAATGAACACACTGGTTAGAGGGTGAGTAGCCTTTATATAGATTGGGGTGATCAATCAGTGCCTAGATTATGGGTGATTGGTAGATTTGTGGTAGGTGAATAAAGGTGGATGGTTGATTGCTAAATCTATGGGATAATTGACAGTGGGAATTCACCCTTACAAAATAGAGGTAAATTTATTTCTAACATCCTCCCCTAAGGGTGAATTTACTATTGTAGAACTTGAAATCCCCCCTTCAAGAGGAAGTTCGCTCATGGGATGTAAGGGATAATCCGCAGCAGGAAGTAGTTTGCTTTGCAGCAGGTACTGACTTTGTGAAGAAATCGACCCAATTTTCAGTTGTGGGCACATAGCGTAGGTGCAAAAAATCGTTAGCAACGAGCTCCTTCAGAAAGTGAAAGCTAATGCGAACATGCTTGAGCTTCGAGGAAAAACCAGGCGATGTGGTTAACGCGATTGTTGATTGATTGTCGCAGTAGAGTATGAGGGGCTTGTCGGAGATATCATAGGGCAAACTAAATCCTTGAAGAAGTTAGGATAGCCAAAGTGCTTCACGAGCAGCAAGAGTAGCGGACACATATTCTGCCTCGGTGGATGAGCAAGCAATAGAAGCCTGACGCTTCTTTGCCATGAAATGGGGCCTCCGGCAAATAGAAATACATACCCACCAGTAGAGAAACGGCGTGGATCATCACCAGCCCAATTGGCACCCACATAGCCAGAGATAGAGAGCGGCGTAGTGGGATCAAAATAATATGTGATTGGCATAGCGCTTAGTGGTGTTTAAGTAGCGGAGAGTGCGCTTAGCAGCTTGCTTATGGGCTTTGCAAGGTTTAGCCATAGAGCGAGAGAGAATGTGGCCTGTGTAACAGGGATCAAAGCGAGTGCATGAGATTAAGTAGCGTAGTTGCCCGCAGAAGCGTGGGAAGTGAAAGGAGGGCAAAAAAGATGAGTCAGCTTGTGTATAAGCATGATATTCTGGAGCTAGGTTATGCTTGAGGGGGAGAGGAGCAGCTTCAAGAGAGCATGAGCTCAAACCATAGTATTGTAATAATTCCTCAATATATTTGAGCTGAGAGAGTTTTATCCACTTACCTGCGGGGTCCCTGATGACCTCAATGTCCAAAAAATACTCCCTAGGGCCTTTGTCGGTGATGAGAAATTCTTGTTGTAGGCAATCAATTGCACGAAGAACCATAAGATCATTTACACCTATAAGTGGAATATCGTCGACAAATAAACCAAATAGGGCAAGACCTTCATGACACTGCCAAAGATAGATGTTGTAATCGACGGAGAGACGTTGCCAGCCACAACTTATAAGGTAATCATATATGCGGGTGTACCACTGGCGAGAAGACTACTTTAAACCATAAATTGGACGCTTTAAATTGCAAACATAATGTGGGTAGTCCGAATGAGCAAAATGAGGTGGTTGCTTCATGTAGACAGCTTCGAACAAGAATCTATGCAAAAAAGCTGTAATGACATCAAGATGGTGAAGAGGCAAACCAAATTTTGCGGCTATGGCCACAAGTAGACGGGATGCCATGGCTAAGACTGGCGGATAGTTGTCAAAACAATCGACGCCATGAAGTTGAGTGAAGCCACGAGCAACGAGACGTGCTTTGTAGTGGTCAATGCGCCCAACAGGGTTGTACTTGCATGAATAACCATTTGCAGCTGACAATATTGAAGTGTGGCGGGGGAGGAACTAGCTCCCAAGCATCGGCCATATTTAGGGTATGAAGCTCTTCTAGGATGGCCGCATGCCATAATGGACCCTCAGAGGAAGAGAGAGCGTCTTCGATCGAGAGTGGTAATGCATCTTCAAGCGGTTGTGTAAGCCGGTCTGCTGAGTATTGTTCTTCCACGACTGCGAAAAAACTAGTGGCAACATAAATGTCGGCGAGGGAGCGGGTGCAAACATTGCGGCTTGTGGCCGAGCTATCAACATGTGGAGCTCCTGGGGAAGAATCCGTCGAAGACATTGTGCCGGGAGAGGTGGCCGATTGAAAAGATTGTGATTTGACCTCATCGATGTCGGAAGGAATGCCGTAGTTGAGGGGTGTGTCGTGGAAGTTCGAAGTTGAGGCATGTATATTTGGGAGTAAAGAGAGGCGTGAGGAAGTTGAAATGGCGGGGTCAAGAGGTGGGGCTGTATTCAAATGCCGTGGGTAAGACAGTGTGGGTGAACTAGGGCGAGGCATGGGTAATGGGTTTGAGGGAGGTGTGAAAGGGCTCTCTAAAAGGAGCTGTGGGTTTAAAATTAAAGGGTTATGAGATGCAGAAGGGGTGGCGAAAAATGTCCTGAGGACGGCTCTGTTGTCGCCAGAGGAGCACTTGGAGACAAAAGGGGAGGAGTGCAGGCTTGCTCAGAAAATGATCTGCAAGGACGTGGTGGCAAAGTGTGCGCAGGGAATGGGCTGCAACGGGGAGGTTGAAGGGCTCTGTGAGAGAGCACAAGAGAGTGATTTATAGGGGAAGGGGAGCCAACTGATGATGGAGAGCGGGTAGCACTGGTCGACATCAAAGGTACTGCCAGAGGGCGGGTCTGAGATGGTGCTGAGAAGGGGGGGGGGGGGTGATTGAAAGGTGCCTACAGGGCTGGTAGTGGGCAAGGTAGCACTAAATGGGGTGCTTGCAGAGCGTGGAGTGGGCAAGGGAGCACTGATGGGGGTGTTATGAGCAGCCATGGGAAGCAAGTGAGCAGCGCCAGGGGATGCGGAAGCCCTGTTGTTGGTTGGAGCCAAAATGGCACAGGGGATTTCGACAGCGAGACTAGGGCCAGTTGGCGGCGTGGGAGCACGCGAGGGGGTCTGGCCGATTTCCTGCACGCGCGAGTCGGGCGGCATTTGACTGCGAGATTGGGGTGGTGGAGAGGGCACGCTAAGGTTGGGGGGGGGGGCTTCTGAAAAAATTAAAAGTGAGTTGGTTAGGGAAGGTTCACCTGCAGAGGAAGAAAAGGTATAATTATTGGGTGCATCATGTGGATTGGGGACGAGGGGTATGAGCCATGGTGAGGATATGATGCTAGGCGGGGGCTCAGGTGGTTGGCCGAGAAGCGTGCCTTCATTGAAGATGACGGAGCGAGAAAATATGAAGCGACGGTGCTCCGATAAGTGAAAGTGGTATGCTTTGACGCCAAAACGATCGCCATAGCCTACAAATAGAGCACGATGGGCGCGGGGAGCTAATTTTGAAGCGGGATGTGTATCGAGAGGGTATGCCGGGGAGCCGAAGATACGCAGATGAGCGAGGTTTGGAGGTTGGCCATGCTAGAGGGTATAAGGTGTGGTGTTGGGATTCCGTGAAGAAGGGATGCGGTTTTGTAGATAACAAGCTATAGTAGTTGCTTCTTCCCAAGAAGAATCTCCCAGATTTGCTTGAAGTAGCATGGTCCATGGAGCATCAAATAGGGTGCGGTTTTTGCATTCGGCACGGCCATTTTGTTGTGGATGATCGGGGATAGTAAATTCATGGCGGATACCGGCTTCATTGCATAGCTGTTGAAATTCGTGAGAAGTGTATTCTCCGCCATTGTCTGTATGAAGAACCTTGATGGTGCGATTGATGTGATTCTCGACTAGAGCCTTGAAATGCCGAAAATGAGGATAGTTGCAGATTTTTCTGCCATATAGTATGTTGCTATGTATTTGGAGTAATCATCAATGAAGATCAACATGTATTTGTTGCCAGTAACGGATAAGACAGGCAATGGGCCACAGACATCAAAATGAATGAGATCAAGCAGGGTTGAAGCCTGTGAAGTAGAGTTTGGAAAGGGTGTGTGGTGAGCTTTGGCAAGAATATAGCCTTCACAGAGTGAAATGGGAGTGATTTGTGTAGGGAGACCTAAAGCAAGTTGGCGGTGTGTGAGCTCATGTAAAACACGGTGAGAAATATGCCCTAGTCTATAGTGCCATTTGAGAGTGTTTTCTTGTAAGGGGATATTAACGGTAGAGGATAAAGCTTGTGCATTTGAGGAGTGACCAAGTGGGTAGAGGCAGCCAGTTTTGGAAATATGCAGACTGACTGGGTGACCATTTGTATCTCTAGCTAGAAGTGTGCATCCTTCGTTGTTGAATTCAACTTTGATACCTGTAGAGGTGAGCTCACTGACAGAAATTAGATTTTTCTTGAGTCCAAGAACATAGTATACCTTTGAGATGGTTGTCTGGAGACGTACCATACCATTGGGAAGATTAATGAGAACATCTCCATAAGCTTTGGCATATTGAATGCTATCGTCTCCCAGGAAAACTTCAAGTGGGTGACAAGGTATGAGAGATTTGATAACCAAGAAAATTGATGGGTCATGTGATGTGTAGCTCCAGTATCTAGTAGCCATAGGTTGTTAGGTGTAGAAGAGATAGTAGTAACATATAGCTGCATAGGGTAATGAGGGGTACTATCATATGTAGAGATTTCAGCATATTGGGCTTGATCGGGGAAAGATGCGGAGGGAAATGAGGGCCTGTCCCCCCCTTGATGATAAGATGGGTGATGAGGTATGTAGCCAGGAGAGATAATAGGGGGCCGTTGATAAACATTACCTTGATGCTTGGGTTGTCGACAGTCCTTTGCCTCATGCCTGAGGCGATGGTCGTTGGAACATTTCTTGTGTTTGTTGTTGTGATTACGACTTTGCGTACTATTATAGGACTTCTTTCCTTGACCTTGTTGTTGAGGTTGTCGGGGTGCTGAGGATTATATGGTTTCCTTTGAAAATGCTTTTGATGCTTTCCAGTAGTGATAAGAGCCATCGGCTTATGAGAACCAGAGGTTTGCTCTCTAAGAGTTTCCTCTTGTTTAACCTTTTCCACAAGATTATGTAGCTGTAGATTTTTGACTGTCTCTTGAGTAGTAATAAAGGCTCTCCAAGATGACGGGAGAGATGCTAACAAAAGCATAGATTGCAGATGCTCTGGGATTGTTAGTCCAGATATAAGGACTTCATCAAGCAAGATTTGCCAAGATTCTAAAACTTGGAAGATGATTGACCTTCTGACATGGTAGTGTTTACTAGTTTCTTGATCAGGGAAACTTGGTAAACAAGGTCAGTATGCTCATAGCTTTTCTCAAAGAATTTCCAAATAGCATGAGCAGTAGGAAGGGTTCTTACCATTTGAACCGGTCGATCTTGGCAATGCAAAATCAACTCCATCTTTGTACTGGTGTTTTTGGTTTGCCAGGCATTATAGCCATCTACGGTGCTCATAAAGGCCTTCTCTTTGGGTTGGTCAGGTTGCACCTCTTCTCTTGATGTTATATCCCAAAGTTGGAGTTGTTGGAGATAGAGCTCCATTCTAATCTTCCATACTTGGTAATTAGTGCCATTGAGCTTGTCGATGACATAGCGGGTTTTGTAGGTAGCTGTAGTAGTGGATGTAGAGGCAAGCTCGGCCATCTTACAAGGTTCCGGATCTCGAGATTAAGCACTAAGTAGGAAGATAAGCTCGGGGAATTAAAGCTTCATTAGCTCTGATACCATGTGAAGACTTTAATATATATACGAGCACTAAATAGCAATTAACTTAATAACAAAAGACAAAGAGAGAGAGAGAGAGAGACTGATGCGAAGCATAGATAATTGAATTGCTAGTAACACTGAACTAATACAAGGGAAGCAGCTATGCTCAAATGGAAGAATGAACACACTGGCTAAAGGGTGAGTAGCCTTTATATAGATTGGGGTGATCAATCAGTGCCTAGATTATGGGTGATTGGTAGATCTGTGTGGTAGGTGAATAAAGGTGGATGGTTGATTGCTAAATCTATGGGATAATTGATGGTGGGAATTCAACTTTACAAGATAGAGGTAAATTTATTTCTAACATACGTCATAGGTTGACACGTCAGCAGACAGAAGACTAAGTTCCACATGCTGATGTGGCGTCGATTCCATGCTATGAGCAGCTACAGGTTACCGCAGCTGCTGTGGCAATCATCAGTCGGCTGCAGCTGAAATTCCGGCCAGGAATGGCGAGCAGAGAAGCGGGCATCATGTGCTGCCTCCCGTCCCCCGACTGTGATGGGGCGGTTTGGAAATGTGATTGATGGGAAAGGCTGTACTTACCTGACTGCCGATAATAAAATTGGTGAATATCCGACAATGAGGCTCTGATTTGCTAAACCGTAATAAATCCTCCTCAGCTATATTCACGCTCTATTCTCTCAACAAGTTCAGGATACATAGAAAGCCGAAGACCTCCATATGCAGCCTTCTGCCAGGGTCTCTCTGCAAAACTTGCCGCTTGTTTCATTGCTTCTTTAAAAGTAGCACTCGTGTCCTCCTGCTGCAAGGAATCGACAATACCTGCTTCATTTGCCATAATACCTGTGTATTTGACACCTTGAAGGACCATATCTTTAAAAACTTTTGGAGCCATTTTTGCACGCAGTAAAGCTGATGAACCTGGTGGCAGAACAAAGTTGACGTCAACAGCTGCCGAGTAAAGAAACCCACGAATAACCTTTCGCATAATTCGGTGATCATGTGCCATGGCCAAAAAGGAGTCCGCCTGCTGCTGCATGCCACAAATGGCAGCATATGTGGGCATATTCAGCTTGAGGAGATCCAGCATTAAGCGCTCAAGCTCACGTAGCATGAAGGGAACTCTAGTCTCGGGTTCTGGTTTGGTCCACTCAAGATCCAGGCGATTGGAGAAATACTTGCCATTATTTTTGTGACAAGAGCTCGTGCATCAGATGAGCCAGTGTTGGCAAGATGTTGCCTTAATTGAGTGCACAGAGCTGGCGAAAAGCGATGCTTGGTTTCCCTTGTCAGGCGCAGCACCAGGATGCTACCAATCCTCTCAAGCGAACAAATCCCCTGTGAAGAAGAAAGAAACCCCAATCAGTGCACGCTAAAACAGTTTCATATCTGTAATCAAGTGTATCCATAGTTTAGATATAACTTGTGGAGCCTTCTCAACATCCCTCTACATGCACTGTTTCTCGTAGACACGAGTGGGACACTGGTAATATAGATTGCCATCTTCATGCATAAATATCCCACACTTTGCATGAAATATCAATACAACTCAAGGTCTCAAAGCAAACTGACAGAGTTATGACTATGTTACACAAAAGCGATTCTGCAGACCTTCAAGATTGGAAGAAAACATCTTGTATATGCTTCGCCCATCTCCCAATATAAGAGTCAATGTGGCTTAATCAATAAAAGAAAAGGCCCAAATTCAAGTGCAGTCAACAAGACCATTTAACCATAAGCTCCATCATGCGTAGTGCTAATATATAACTACAACGTCCCCATTAAATCATCAGCCCAATAGCGATTACAGCACTAAATATGAATATATGCTTCCACATACACACCGAACACGGGAGCCCAAAATGGCCATTCCCAGTGAAGGCAGTGACTATGCATTCCGGGCATTTCAATAGCAATGATGGAAAGACATTGTAACTATCAACAAACTTCATAAGAAGGGTGCTCTTTAGAACTTGTGGCTGCGCTCTCCTGAAAGACTCTGATTCTTGTGAACACAATGCTGCACATACTCCTTCCATGTGTATCAAAATCCTTGCTAATATCTCTGTTTTGAAGGGCCTTTTCTGCGGTGCACCTCATCATAACAAGCAAATGTAAAATATCCAGTAAAAACACTCTCAAAGAAAAGAGAACAATATATGAAAGATTCATTCTCACATAGATAACTTACAAGACTCAAACGCTAGAAAATCCTGTCGCAGGTACAATTGGTTGCCTACTTCTGTGTTGAGTGTGTGTGGAATAATGCCCTTGAAAAATCAGCCCCCTCTCTCTCTCTTGGTCGACCCCTCTTGCTAAATCCTCTTGCTGGCACCTCATTGGACCTCTCCAGGCTTAGCCAATAGGATTTAAGAAGCATAAGTGATAGCCTTCTGACATGTGTCCCCCTTTCCCCTTTTGTGAGAGCTTTAGGTAATTAATTAATGCAACTAAACTCTCATTGGACCCCTTTGTCTCCTGGCCAATAGGAATAAGGCAAGCCATTGGGTTGTTGAATGCTCATTGGACCCCTTGAGAGACCGGCCAATAGTCTTCTAGAGAGCTTAATTCTTAATGGTTCTTTTATTAAGTGTTTTTAAATGAATTAAACTAGATTTACTCTAGCCTAATTCTCATTGGTCCACCTCCATGGCCATCCAATAGGATTTGAGTGCACCTTGTGGGCAATTGGCCTAGGGAGCTGACATGTGTCCCTCACGATTCCCTTTGTGTAAAGGGACCCTGTGACTGTGTGTGTGTGTGTGTGTTTCTCTCTCATCCCCTACTTACAGGGCTCGCCCCCTTCTATGTAGGAGCCTTGAAGACTTTTTTGGCACACTCACCAAGCATCCATTTTTACTAAGCTTAACCATTAGACACAACCTTTGAATATTGGAACCTTAGCATTTTGGAAGTCTTAATGGGTTGAACCTTAGGGTCTTTAAAGCCCATTGTTGCACATTGCTCTTTTGCAGATGGTCCCCCCTTTGGATTTCTATTTTCCCTCCTTTGGATCCCTACTGTGGTCGGTCTGCCAGCTTAACCAATATTCTAAATTTTTCTCCCATGGCACTTCCCCATATTAAATGATCTAACATGAGAAAATCATTTAGGAGAATTAGATATTAGTTATTATGACAACTAGACTATGCACAAAACCAGAATATCAATCTCTTAAAAAATATCCATAGATATCATACATAGAGCTATAAGCATGTGGCTATCCAAAATCTTTGAAAAACGCAAAGATTCAAAACATGTAATGCTCCTCAATGTGCATACATGGAGCAAAATAATGACCGTTCCTATGAGACTCAAGATAAATGAGTAGTAACGTGTAAAACTCCCGCGAGCTTACATAATTGACTCTCTTCAACAAAAAATCATAGAGCTCAATTTCCCTGTGTAGGAATCACCTAAGGTTGAGCCTTAGCTCAGTGGGTAGAGGAGGTTCATCAAAGGAGGAGGAAGCTACCATATGATCTTCTCTGATACCAATTGTGATGTGCGCATGCATAGATGCATGTGTGTTGTGTGGATATGACAAAGGAAAAGAGAGAGTGCAGGTGGAATCTATAGTGGAGTGTGTTAACCTCACCCATTGACCCTTATTCTATCAAATACAATGAATGGGGTTATTGGTTAGTTGATGCTCAGTGTTGTTGGGTCAGCCACATTGCCTACAACCCCAACACTATAGACAACCGATTTATTGTAAGCAACAACCCAAAGTCCATAACCTTAGCTCCCACAACTTTCCACCCTGTAATCCACCAACTTCAACATCAATCTTTGTGCTAATGAGAATGTTGTAGTTTTTGTGAATACTATGTACCATCTCAAAGTCTCTTGAGTTCTCAAATACAACCAAGTCATGAAGATTGACAGATTTCTAGTCCCTCTATAGTTTTTTCTTTTGGTGGAAGCAAACATTATAGCACATTAGGTTTTTGAGATTGACCCCAAGCCAAAAATAACCTAATGGCATCCTAGATAGCCATTTCCTTGAATTTCACCCCCCATCAAACTTGGTTTAGTTTTCAATATCTCTCTCTCTCTCTCTCTCTCTCTCTCTCTCTCTCTCTCTCTCTCTCTCTCTCTCTCTCTCTCTCACTCATCCACTCCCCCCCAGCCTCCCCCAAGGCAAAAGGCTGTCCTATGGGGAGACGGTAATCCATACCCCCCCCCCCCCCCCCCCCCCCCCAAAACCAAGCATCTGTGTGATGTGACCTGGTGCAACATCTCTACGACCTAGCAAGTCGTCGCTCGTCACTGCGGTTCCGACCTACTGCCGACATCTACAATACTGCAACCTCCAAGCAAGGTGATGACTTTGTTAGGAATTGGATCATGCGAGCTATGGTGGATGAAAGAGAAACATAGCATCAATGTGTGAGTGTGTGTGTAAGCAAGGTTATCACTCAAGTGAATTAGGTTCCAAGATAGAATTAGCTTGGACTCATAAACACAATCTTGAGTATTGAATTAGATTAGCACAAGCTCACCATAGACAAGCATGTAGTGCAAAATAGAGTTGTGTTTATTCATTCATGAAATGAGCTTTAAGTAGCTCTACAACCTTGCTCCAGAGCATGTGGGATAAATCCACTCTCTTCTCCTTGACTCACACTTCAGGACAAAGTTCACACTTAACAATCCTCCCCTTGAGGTTTGGACTATGACAAGATACTGAAGATGCATGATCCACATAGGATGATAAGTTTCTATCCACACAGGATGGTAATATCCACACAAACTAACAAAATCCACAAAGGATGGTGATATCCACACAGGATGATAAAATCCACACAAGGAAAAAGTCCTCCCCTACAAGTAGAGAAGCTGCATCTTCAAAATGGGTCTTCATAAAAGACAATGTTGCTCTTGTCTTCATTCTTTTTGTCTTCTACTATGTGAGCTGATCCTCTGTCAGGTCTCTTCCCTTCATGACTTTTGCTGCTGCTTCTATTGCTGCTGCTTTCTCCACTGCTACCGCCTCCATTTGAGTAGCACCAAGAAGGAGGGTGTCCCTTCTTACCACATTTGTTGCAAGGTTTGTTTGTGTAGCAGTCTTTCACTACGTGTCCCATTCTTCCACATTCATAACACTTTCTTCCGTTTGTCGATGTTGATGGCGAATACCTTCCTCTTGAGGATGTTGTGATAAAAACTCCTCCTGATGAGGTTAGTGAACCTCTTTGCTTTCTTTCTTCTGCTTGGACTGAGTTGATGACATCTTGGAATGGTGGCGCTGGTTCTTTTTCTTCAAGAATTGCGACTAAGTGGTCATAAGAAGGTGGAAGTGCACTTAATAGTATGGCCACTTTGTCATCTTCTGGTACTTCAACCTGGATGTAAGTGAGCTACGTGACAATGCTCTTAAGCCTTTTACTAGGCTAGCAATGTCCTCCCCTTCAATCATAGTGATCTTGTAAAGTTGTCTTTTTGAGACTAACTTTACTTCTTTTGGCCCTGGCTCCAAAATTTCTTTTTAGAACATGCCAGGCATCATGTGCATGTGTACATTCGTCTATATATGAAGTGCACATAATTGTCATGCAAGGAGGTGATGATGATTCCTAATGCTTGTTTGTCTTTGGCCAAATTCTGTGCACTTGCTATGAGTGTAGATGCCCTAGTGTGCACTCCATCAGGTTCGGCTTGTTGCTCTAAGGCAGTGCTAATGATAGACCTGTTGGAATTAGGGTTGCAGAGAAACACACACAGCTTGGAGAAGACGAAGGAAGCTCAAGGCACACAATAGAGAGTGTGTTACTTAGTGTGCAATGGAAAGATAGATAGCCCTAGAGTGATGGGCGTATATACAATGCACGGGGAAAAAAACCTCCTAAAGAGGGAAAAAATGCCCCGGCGGTCCTAGTGTGTTCACACACATCACTACCACATGTATATGGTAACAAATCCCCCCTGGAGTGATGCGGTGAACAAGAGCTGGCACATGAGTAAAGGGAAGTGCCATGCCCTGAGGACAGGATCAGTCCACAAAGGGGAGTAAGCCCAAAGCTTTGCGGAAAGCTTCAAACTTCTCACGAGACAATGCCTTTGTGAAAAGATCTGCAAGGTTGTCCTGTGTTGGCACATAAGCCAAGCTGATCTCTCCTGCTGAGAGCCTCTCCCTGACATGGTGGTAATGCACCTCAATGTGCTTTGTGCGAGCATGAAAAACTGGGTTCCTCGCAACTGCCAATGCGCTCTGACTGTCAGTGTAGATAGTGTTGGCAGTGTCTTGTCCAACACCCAAATCAGCCAAAGGCGTCTGAGCCATACACACTCAACCGTAGCTGTGAAGACTGCCCTGTACTCAGCCTCACAACTCGAAGTGGCCATAGTAGGTTGCTTCTTGCTCAACCATGATATACATGAACTGCCAAGCATGAAACAAAAACCACTTGTGGACACTCGCGTGTCAAAACACTCGCGTGTCAAAACAACCACCCCAATCTGAGTTCGAAAAAGCATGTAAGTCTGGCGGCAATGATCCCCCCTTGGGATGAAACAAGCCAAGATGTAAAGTGCCACTAAGGTAGCGGAAAATCCTCTTGACAGCCTGCCAATGCTTAGACCGTGGGCTATGCATAAATCTGCTGACCTGTGAGACTGCAAAAACTGAATATCCGGCCTCGTGTTGCATACATAAATGAGGCAGCCAACAGCAGTTTGGTAAAGAGTGAGATCAGCAGGATCACCAGCATCATGTAGACTCAACTTCAAACCTGTTTCCATGGGAGTGGCAATAGGTTTGCAATCCTCAAGTCCAAACTTACATAGCAATGTCTCTATGTAACTTTTCTGACACAAGGCAATACCACCATCACACTGCTTAAACTGTATACCCAAATAATGATGCAACAGCCCCAAATCTTTCATCTTGAAAGTAGCATTCAAATCAGCCTTAAATTCAGCAATATGTCTCTCATTTGGTCTAGTGATTAGAAAATCATCAACATAAAGAACCACAATGAGAAGTACATCACCCTCACGCTTTACATACAATGTGCTTTCTGTTGGACTGTTACGAAAGCCTTGTTTGATGAAATGAGTGTTAGCTTTCTCATACCAAGCACGAGGAGATTGCTTCAACCCATACAAAGCCTTGTTACATTTGCACACTTTGTCCTCTTGTCCTTTTACGACAAAACTGTGAGGCTGCATCACATAAACTTCCTCAAATATGTCACCATTCAAGAAAGCAGTAACAATGTCTGATTGATGTACATCCCAACCAAAATGAGCTGCCAATGCACATAGAAAGCGCACAATAGTCATACGACAAGTGGGAGCAAAAGTCTTTTCATAATCTATGCCTTTTTGCTGTGCATAACCCTTTGCAACAAGTCGAGCTTTATGGCGATCGATCTCACCATCCGGCTTGCGTTTCAACTTGTAAACCCACTTTGTACCAATGGCCTTTTTTCCAGGAGGCAAATCACATAAAGTCCATGTGTCATTCTCTATAAGTGCATCATATTCTGATGGCATGGCAGCCATCCAATTTTCTGAATTCTGTGCTTCATCAAAAGACAGAGGCTCCTCAACATCATGTAAGCTAGACACAACCAAAGCATAACAATCTAATGCATAAGATGCATGGCGAGAGCCTGAACGAGTACGACTAGACAAAGGTGCATCCAATTTACTGTCACGCAAAGTGTGCACCAGTCATTTTGGCATACCTCTAGCCTGCTCATTTTCAGCCCTTTCCTCATCAAGTACATCATGTACATCTGCATCAGTAATAGACTGATCGAAAACATTTTTAGAAACCCCCATAGGCTGTACATTTTCCTCATTGGAACTTACATTCGTATTTCCACCATTGAAAAGAGGCAACAAAGTGTCATAAATGTCCTGTGAGCTTACATTCCTGTCTCTAGTACATGACAGCAAGGGCTGAACAAAATCTTCCACAAACACTACATCCCGAGAAATCAAAATACGTTTTGTTTGCTTATGATACAACTTGTAACCTTTTCTTTCAGCACTATAACCAACAAGAATACATTTGAAAAATCAGCCCCCTCTCTCTCTCTTGGTCGACCCCTCTTGCTGGCACCTCATTGGACCTCTCCAGGCTTAGCCAATAGGATTTAAGAAGCATAAGTGATAGCCTTCTGACATGTGTCCCCCTTTCCCCTTTTGTGAGAGCTTTAGGTAATTAATTAATGCAACTAAACTCTCATTGGACCCCTTTGTCTCCTGGCCAATAGGAATAAGGCAAGCCATTGGGTTGTTGAATGCTCATTGGACCCCTTGAGAGACCGGCCAATAGTCTTCTAGAGAGCTTAATTCTTAATGGTTCTTTTATTAAGTGTTTTTAAATGAACTAAACTAGATTTACTCTAGCCTAATTCTCATTGGTCCACCTCCATGGCCATCCAATAGGATTTGAGTGCACCTTGTGGGCAATTGGCCTAGGGAGCTGACATGTGTCCCTCACGATTCCCTTTGTGTAAAGGGACCCTGTGACTGTGTGTGTGTGTGTGTGTTTTCTCTCTCATCCCCTACTTACAGGGCTCGCCCCCTTCTATGTAGGAGCCTTGAAGACTTTTTTGGCACACTCACCAAGCATCCATTTTTACTAAGCTTAACCATTAGACACAACCTTTGAATATTGGAACCTTAGCATTTTGGAAGTCTTAATGGGTTGAACCTTAGGGTCTTTAAAGCCCATTGTTGCACATTGCTCTTTTGCAGATGGTCCCCCCTTTGGATTTCTATTTTCCCTCCTTTGGATCCCTACTGTGGTCGGTCTGCCAGCTTAACCAATATTCTAAATTTTTCTCCCATGGCACTTCCCCATATTAAATGATCTAACATGAGAAAATCATTTAGGAGAATTAGATATTAGTTATTATGACAACTAGACTATGCACAAAACCAGAATATCAATCTCTTAAAAAATATCCATAGATATCATACATAGAGCTATAAGCATGTGGCTATCCAAAATCTTTGAAAAACGCAAAGATTCAAAACATGTAATGCTCCTCAATGTGCATACATGGAGCAAAATAATGACCGTTCCTATGAGACTCAAGATAAATGAGTAGTAACGTGTAAAACTCCCGCGAGCTTACATAATTGACTCTCTTCAACAAAAAATCATAGAGCTCAATTTCCCTGTGTAGGAATCACCTAAGGTTGAGCCTTAGCTCAGTGGGTAGAGGAGGTTCATCAAAGGAGGAGGAAGCTACCATATGATCTTCTCTGATACCAATTGTGATGTGCGCATGCATAGATGCATGTGTGTTGTGTGGATATGACAAAGGAAAAGAGAGAGTGCAGGTGGAATCTATAGTGGAGTGTGTTAACCTCACCCATTGACCCTTATTCTATCAAATACAATGAATGGGGTTATTGGTTAGTTGATGCTCAGTGTTGTTGGGTCAGCCACATTGCCTACAACCCCAACACTATAGACAACCGATTTATTGTAAGCAACAACCCAAAGTCCATAACCTTAGCTCCCACAACTTTCCACCCTGTAATCCACCAACTTCAACATCAATCTTTGTGCTAATGAGAATGTTGTAGTTTTTGTGAATACTATGTACCATCTCAAAGTCTCTTGAGTTCTCAAATACAACCAAGTCATGAAGATTGACAGATTTCTAGTCCCTCTATAGTTTTTTCTTTTGGTGGAAGCAAACATTATAGCACATTAGGTTTTTGAGATTGACCCCAAGCCAAAAATAACCTAATGGCATCCTAGATAGCCATTTCCTTGAATTTCACCCCCCATCAAACTTGGTTTAGTTTTCAATATATATATCTCTCTCTCTCTCTCTCTCTCTCTCTCTCTCTCTCTCTCTCTCTCTCTCTCTCTCTCTCTCTCTCTCTCTCTCTCTCCTCTCTCTCTCTCTCTCTTCTCTCTTCTCGTCCACTCCCCCCCAGCCTCCCCCAAGGCAAAAGGCTGTCCTATGGGGAGACGGTAATCCATACCCCCCCCCCCCCCCCCCCAAAACCAAGCATCTGTGTGATGTGACCTGGTGCAACATCTCTACGACCTAGCAAGTCGTCGCTCGTCACTGCGGTTCCGACCTACTGCCGACATCTACAATACTGCAACCTCCAAGCAAGGTGATGACTTTGTTAGGAATTGGATCATGCGAGCTATGGTGGATGAAAGAGAAACATAGCATCAATGTGTGAGTGTGTGTGTAAGCAAGGTTATCACTCAAGTGAATTAGGTTCCAAGATAGAATTAGCTTGGACTCATAAACACAATCTTGAGTATTGAATTAGATTAGCACAAGCTCACCATAGACAAGCATGTAGTGCAAAATAGAGTTGTGTTTATTCATTCATGAAATGAGCTTTAAGTAGCTCTACAACCTTGCTCCAGAGCATGTGGGATAAATCCACTCTCTTCTCCTTGACTCACACTTCAGGACAAAGTTCACACTTAACAATCCTCCCCTTGAGGTTTGGACTATGACAAGATACTGAAGATGCATGATCCACATAGGATGATAAGTTTCTATCCACACAGGATGGTAATATCCACACAAACTAACAAAATCCACAAAGGATGGTGATATCCACACAGGATGATAAAATCCACACAAGGAAAAAGTCCTCCCCTACAAGTAGAGAAGCTGCATCTTCAAAATGGGTCTTCATAAAAGACAATGTTGCTCTTGTCTTCATTCTTTTTGTCTTCTACTATGTGAGCTGATCCTCTGTCAGGTCTCTTCCCTTCATGACTTTTGCTGCTGCTTCTATTGCTGCTGCTTTCTCCACTGCTACCGCCTCCATTTGAGTAGCACCAAGAAGGAGGGTGTCCCTTCTTACCACATTTGTTGCAAGGTTTGTTTGTGTAGCAGTCTTTCACTACGTGTCCCATTCTTCCACATTCATAACACTTTCTTCCGTTTGTCGATGTTGATGGCGAATACCTTCCTCTTGAGGATGTTGTGATAAAAACTCCTCCTGATGAGGTTAGTGAACCTCTTTGCTTTCTTTCTTCTGCTTGGACTGAGTTGATGACATCTTGGAATGGTGGCGCTGGTTCTTTTTCTTCAAGAATTGCGACTAAGTGGTCATAAGAAGGTGGAAGTGCACTTAATAGTATGGCCACTTTGTCATCTTCTGGTACTTCAACCTGGATGTAAGTGAGCTACGTGACAATGCTCTTAAGCCTTTTACTAGGCTAGCAATGTCCTCCCCTTCAATCATAGTGATCTTGTAAAGTTGTCTTTTTGAGACTAACTTTACTTCTTTTGGCCCTGGCTCCAAAATTTCTTTTTAGAACATGCCAGGCATCATGTGCATGTGTACATTCGTCTATATATGAAGTGCACATAATTGTCATGCAAGGAGGTGATGATGATTCCTAATGCTTGTTTGTCTTTGGCCAAATTCTGTGCACTTGCTATGAGTGTAGATGCCCTAGTGTGCACTCCATCAGGTTCGGCTTGTTGCTCTAAGGCAGTGCTAATGATAGACCTGTTGGAATTAGGGTTGCAGAGAAACACACACAGCTTGGAGAAGACGAAGGAAGCTCAAGGCACACAATAGAGAGTGTGTTACTTAGTGTGCAATGGAAAGATAGATAGCCCTAGAGTGATGGGCGTATATACAATGCACGGGGAAAAAAACCTCCTAAAGAGGGAAAAAATGCCCCGGCGGTCCTAGTGTGTTCACACACATCACTACCACATGTATATGGTAACAAATCCCCCCTGGAGTGATGCGGTGAACAAGAGCTGGCACATGAGTAAAGGGAAGTGCCATGCCCTGAGGACAGGATCAGTCCACAAAGGGGAGTAAGCCCAAAGCTTTGCGGAAAGCTTCAAACTTCTCACGAGACAATGCCTTTGTGAAAAGATCTGCAAGGTTGTCCTGTGTTGGCACATAAGCCAAGCTGATCTCTCCTGCTGAGAGCCTCTCCCTGACATGGTGGTAATGCACCTCAATGTGCTTTGTGCGAGCATGAAAAACTGGGTTCCTCGCAACTGCCAATGCGCTCTGACTGTCAGTGTAGATAGTGTTGGCAGTGTCCTGTCCAACACCCAAATCAGCCAAAGGCGTCTGAGCCATACACACTCAACCGTAGCTGTGAAGACTGCCCTGTACTCAGCCTCACAACTCGAAGTGGCCATAGTAGGTTGCTTCTTGCTCAACCATGATATACATGAACTGCCAAGCATGAAACAAAAACCACTTGTGGACACTCGCGTGTCAAAACACTCGCGTGTCAAAACAACCACCCCAATCTGAGTTCGAAAAAGCATGTAAGTCTGGCGGCAATGATCCCCCCTTGGGATGAAACAAGCCAAGATGTAAAGTGCCACTAAGGTAGCGGAAAATCCTCTTGACAGCCTGCAATGCTTAGACCGTGGGCTATGCATAAATCTGCTGACCTGTGAGACTGCAAAAACTGAATATCCGGCCTCGTGTTGCATACATAAATGAGGCAGCCAACAGCAGTTTGGTAAAGAGTGAGATCAGCAGGATCACCAGCATCATGTAGACTCAACTTCAAACCTGTTTCCATGGGAGTGGCAATAGGTTTGCAATCCTCAAGTCCAAACTTACATAGCAATGTCTCTATGTAACTTTTCTGACACAGGCAATACCACCATCACACTGCTTAAACTGTATACCCAAATAATGATGCAACAGCCCCAAATCTTTCATCTTGAAAGTAGCATTCAAATCAGCCTTAAATTCAGCAATATGTCTCTCATTTGGTCTAGTGATTAGAAAATCATCAACATAAAGAACCACAATGAGAAGTACATCACCCTCACGCTTTACATACAATGTGCTTTCTGTTGGACTGTTACGAAAGCCTTGTTTGATGAAATGAGTGTTAGCTTTCTCATACCAAGCACGAGGAGATTGCTTCAACCCATACAAAGCCTTGTTACATTTGCACACTTTGTCCTCTTGTCCTTTTACGACAAAACTGTGAGGCTGCGTCACATAAACTTCCTCAAATATGTCACCATTCAAGAAAGCAGTAACAATGTCTGATTGATGTACATCCCAACCAAAATGAGCTGCCAATGCACATAGAAAGCGCACAGTAGTCATACGACAAGTGGGAGCAAAAGTCTTTTCATAATCTATGCCTTTTTGCTGTGCATAACCCTTTGCAACAAGTCGAGCTTTATGGCGATCGATCTCACCATCCGGCTTGCGTTTCAACTTGTAAACCCACTTTGTACCAATGGCCTTTTTTCCAGGAGGCAAATCACATAAAGTCCATGTGTCATTCTCTATAAGTGCATCATATTCTGATGGCATGGCAGCCATCCAATTTTCTGAATTCTGTGCTTCATCAAAAGACAGAGGCTCCTCAACATCATGTAAGCTAGACACAACCAAAGCATAACAATCTAATGCATAAGATGCATGGCGAGAGCCTGAACGAGTACGACTAGACAAAGGTGCATCCAATTTACTGTCACGCAAAGTGTGCACCAGTCATTTTGGCATACCTCTAGCCTGCTCATTTTCAGCCCTTTCCTCATCAAGTACATCATGTACATCTGCATCAGTAATAGACTGATCGAAAACATTTTTAGAAACCCCCATAGGCTGTACATTTTCCTCATTGGAACTTACATTCGTATTTCCACCATTGAAAAGAGGCAACAAAGTGTCATAAATGTCCTGTGAGCTTACATTACTGTCTCTAGTACATGACAGCAAGGGCTGAACAAAATCTTCCACAAACACTACATCCCGAGAAATCAAAATACGTTTTGTTTGCTTATGATACAACTTGTAACCTTTTCTTTCAGCACTATAACCAACAAGAATACATTTGAAAAATCAGCCCCCTCTCTCTCTCTTGGTCGACCCTCTTGCTGGCACCTCATTGGACCTCTCCAGGCTTAGCCAATAGGATTTAAGAAGCATAAGTGATAGCCTTCTGACATGTGTCCCCCTTTCCCCTTTTGTGAGAGCTTTAGGTAATTAATTAATGCAACTAAACTCTCATTGGACCCTTTGTCTCCTGGCCAATAGGAATAAGGCAAGCCATTGGGTTGTTGAATGCTCATTGGACCCCTTGAGAGACCGGCCAATAGTCTTCTAGAGAGCTTAATTCTTAATGGTTCTTTTATTAAGTGTTTTTAAATGAATTAAACTAGATTTACTCTAGCCTAATTCTCATTGGTCCACCTCCATGGCCATCCAATAGGATTTGAGTGCACCTTGTGGGCAATTGGCCTAGGGAGCTGACATGTGTCCCTCACGATTCCCTTTGTGTAAAGGGACCCTGTGACTGTGTGTGTGTGTGTGTGTTTCTCTCTCATCCCCTACTTACAGGGCTCGCCCCTTCTATGTAGGAGCCTTGAAGACTTTTTTGGCACACTCACCAAGCATCCATTTTTACTAAGCTTAACCATTAGACAACCTTTGAATATTGGAACCTTAGCATTTTGGAAGTCTTAATGGGTTGAACCTTAGGGTCTTTAAAGCCCATTGTTGCACATTGCTCTTTTTGCAGATGGTCCCCCCTTTGGATTTCTATTTTCCCTCCTTTGGATCCCTACTGTGGTCGGTCTGCCAGCTTAACCAATATTCTAAATTTTTCTCCCATGGCACTTCCCCATATTAAATGATCTAACATGAGAAAATCATTTAGGAGAATTAGATATTAGTTATTATGACAACTAGACTATGCACAAAACCAGAATATCAATCTCTTAAAAAATATCCATAGATATCATACATAGAGCTATAAGCATGTGGCTATCCAAAATCTTTGAAAAACGCAAAGATTCAAAACATGTAATGCTCCTCAATGTGCATACATGGAGCAAAATAATGACCGTTCCTATGAGACTCAAGATAAATGAGTAGTACGTGTAAAACTCCCGCGAGCTTACATAATTGACTCTCTTCAACAAAAAATCATAGAGCTCAATTCCCTGTGTAGGAATCACCTAAGGTTGAGCCTTAGCTCAGTGGGTAGAGGAGGTTCATCAAAGGAGGAGGAAGCTACCATATGATCTTCTCTGATACCAATTGTGATGTGCGCATGCATAGATGCATGTGTGTTGTGTGGATATGACAAAGGAAAAGAGAGAGTGCAGGTGGAATCTATAGTGGAGTGTGTTAACCTCACCCATTGACCCTTATTCTATCAAATACAATGAATGGGGTTATTGGTTAGTTGATGCTCAGTGTTGTTGGGTCAGCCACATTGCCTACAACCCCAACACTATAGACAACCGATTTATTGTAAGCAACAACCCAAAGTCCATAACCTTAGCTCCCACAACTTTCCACCCTGTAATCCACCAACTTCAACATCAATCTTTGTGCTAATGAGAATGTTGTAGTTTTTGTGAATACTATGTACCATCTCAAAGTCTCTTGAGTTCTCAAATACAACCAAGTCATGAAGATTGACAGATTTCTAGTCCCTCTATAGTTTTTTCTTTTGGTGGAAGCAAACATTATAGCACATTAGGTTTTTGAGATTGACCCCAAGCAAAAAATAACTAATGGCATCTAGATAGCCATTTCTTGAATTTCACCCCCCATCAAACTTGGTTTAGTTTTCAATATCTCCTCTCTCTCTCCTCTCTCTCTCTCTCTCTCTCTCTCTCTCTCTCTCTCCTCTCTCTCTCTCTCTCTCTCTCTCTCTCTCTTCATCGTCCACTCCCCCAGCCTCCCCAAGGCAAAAGGCTGTCCTATGGGGAGACGGTAATCCATACCCCCCCCCCCCCCCAAAACCAAGCATCTGTGTGATGTGACCTGGTGCAACATCTCTACGACCTAGCAAGTCGTCGCTCGTCACTGCGGTTCCGACCTACTGCCGACATCTACAATACTGCAACCTCCAAGCAAGGTGATGACTTTGTTAGGAATTGGATCATGCGAGCTATGGTGGATGAAAGAGAAAATAGCATCAATGTGTGAGTGTGTGTGTAAGCAAGGTTATCACTCAAGTGAATTAGGTTCCAAGATAGAATTAGCTTGGACTCATAAACACAATCTTGAGTATTGAATTAGATTAGCACAAGCTCACATAGACAAGCATGTAGTGCAAAATAGAGTTGTGTTTATTCATTCATGAAATGAGCTTTAAGTAGCTCTACAACCTTGCTCCAGAGCATGTGGGATAATCCACTTCTTCTCCTTGACTCACACTTCAGGACAAAGTTCACACTTAACAATCCTCCCTTGAGGTTTGGACTATGACAAGATACTGAAAGATGCATGATCCACATAGGATGATAAGTTTCTATCCACACAGGATGGTAATATCCACACACAAAACTAACAAAATCACACAAAGGATGGTGATATCCACACAGGATGATAAAATCCACACAAGGAAAAAGTCCTCCCCTACAAGTAGAGAAGCTGCATCTTCAAAATGGGTCTTCATAAAAGACAATGTTGCTCTTGTCTTCATTCTTTTTGTCTTCTACTATGTGAGCTGATCCTCTGTCAGGTCTCTTCCCTTCATGACTTTTGCTGCTGCTTCTATTGCTGCTGCTTTCTCCACTGCTACCGCCTCCATTTGAGTAGCACCAAGAAGGAGGGTGTCCCTTCTTACCACATTTGTTGCAAGGTTTGTTTGTGTAGCAGTCTTTCACTACGTGTCCCATTCTTCCACATTCATAACACTTTCTTCCGTTTGTCGATGTTGATGGCGAATACCTTCCTCTTGAGGATGTTGTGATAAAAACTCCTCCTGATGAGGTTAGTGAACCTCTTTGCTTTCTTTCTTCTGCTTGGACTGAGTTGATGACATCTTGGAATGGTGGCGCTGGTTCTTTTTCTTCAAGAATTGCGACTAAGTGGTCATAAGAAGGTGGAAGTGCACTTAATAGTATGGCCACTTTGTCATCTTCTGGTACTTCAACCTGGATGTAAGTGAGCTACGTGACAATGCTCTTAAGCCTTTTACTAGGCTAGCAATGTCCTCCCCTTCAATCATAGTGATCTTGTAAAGTTGTCTTTTTGAGACTAACTTTACTTCTTTTGGCCCTGGCTCCAAAATTTCTTTTTAGAACATGCCAGGCATCATGTGCATGTGTACATTCGTCTATATATGAAGTGCACATAATTGTCATGCAAGGAGGTGATGATGATTCCTAATGCTTGTTTGTCTTTGGCAAATTCTGTGCACTTGCTATGAGTGTAGATGCCCTAGTGTGCACTCCATCAGGTTCGGCTTGTTGCTCTAAGGCAGTGCTAATGATAGACCTGTTGGAATTAGGGTTGCAGAGAAACACACACAGCTTGGAGAAGACGAAGGAAGCTCAAGGCACACAATAGAGAGTGTGTTACTTAGTGTGCAATGGAAAGATAGATAGCCCTAGAGTGATGGGCGTATATACAATGCACGGGGAAAAAAACCTCCTAAAGAGGGAAAAAATGCCCCGGCGGTCCTAGTGTGTTCACACACATCACTACCACATGTATATGGTAACAAATCCCCCCTGGAGTGATGCGGTGAACAAGAGCTGGCACATGAGTAAAGGGAAGTGCCATGCCCTGAGGACAGGATCAATCCACAAAGGGGAGTAAGCCCAAAGCTTTGCGGAAAGCTTCAAACTTCTCACGAGACAATGCCTTTGTGAAAAGATCTGCAAGGTTGTCCTGTGTTGGCACATAAGCCAAGCTGATCTCTCCTGCTGAGAGCCTCTCCCTGACATGGTGGTAATGCACCTCAATGTGCTTTGTGCGAGCATGAAAAACTGGGTTCCTCGCAACTGCCAATGCGCTCTGACTGTCAGTGTAGATAGTGTTGGCAGTGTCCTGTCCAACACCCAAATCAGCCAAAGGCGTCTGAGCCATACACACTCAACCGTAGCTGTGAAGACTGCCCTGTACTCAGCCTCACAACTCGAAGTGGCCATAGTAGGTTGCTTCTTGCTCAACCATGATATACATGAACTGCCAAGCATGAAACAAAAACCACTTGTGGACACTCGCGTGTCAAAACACTCGCGTGTCAAAACAACCACCCCAATCTGAGTTCGAAAAAGCATGTAAGTCTGGCGGCAATGATCCCCCCTTGGGATGAAACAAGCCAAGATGTAAAGTGCCACTAAGGTAGCGGAAAATCCTCTTGACAGCCTGCCAATGCTTAGACCGTGGGCTATGCATAAATCTGCTGACCTGTGAGACTGCAAAAACTGAATATCCGGCCTCGTGTTGCATACATAAATGAGGCAGCCAACAGCAGTTTGGTAAAGAGTGAGATCAGCAGGATCACCAGCATCATGTAGACTCAACTTCAAACCTGTTTCCATGGGAGTGGCAATAGGTTTGCAATCCTCAAGTCCAAACTTACATAGCAATGTCTCTATGTAACTTTTCTGACACAAGGCAATACCACCATCACACTGCTTAAACTGTATACCCAAATAATGATGCAACAGCCCCAAATCTTTCATCTTGAAAGTAGCATTCAAATCAGCCTTAAATTCAGCAATATGTCTCTCATTTGGTCTAGTGATTAGAAAATCATCAACATAAAGAACCACAATGAGAAGTACATCACCCTCACGCTTTACATACAATGTGCTTTCTGTTGGACTGTTACGAAAGCCTTGTTTGATGAAATGAGTGTTAGCTTTCTCATACCAAGCACGAGGAGATTGCTTCAACCCATACAAAGCCTTGTTACATTTGCACACTTTGTCCTCTTGTCCTTTTACGACAAAACTGTGAGGCTGCGTCACATAAACTTCCTCAAATATGTCACCATTCAAGAAAGCAGTAACAATGTCTGATTGATGTACATCCCAACCAAAATGAGTTGCCAATGCACATAGAAAGCGCACAGTAGTCATACGACAAGTGGGAGCAAAAGTCTTTTCATAATCTATGCCTTTTTGCTGTGCATAACCCTTTGCAACAAGTCGAGCTTTATGGCGATCGATCTCACCATCCGGCTTGCGTTTCAACTTGTAAACCCACTTTGTACCAATGGCCTTTTTTCCAGGAGGCAAATCACATAAAGTCCATGTGTCATTCTCTATAAGTGCATCATATTCTGATGGCATGGCAGCCATCCAATTTTCTGAATTCTGTGCTTCATCAAAAGACAGAGGCTCCTCAACATCATGTAAGCTAGACACAACCAAAGCATAACAATCTAATGCATAAGATGCATGGCGAGAGCCTGAACGAGTACGACTAGACAAAGGTGCATCCAATTTACTGTCACGCAAAGTGTGCACCAGTCATTTTGGCATACCTCTAGCCTGCTCATTTTCAGCCCTTTCCTCATCAAGTACATCATGTACATCTGCATCAGTAATAGACTGATCGAAAACATTTTTAGAAACCCCCATAGGCTGTACATTTTCCTCATTGGAACTTACATTCGTATTTCCACCATTGAAAAGAGGCAACAAAGTGTCATAAATGTCCTGTGAGCTTACATTACTGTCTCTAGTACATGACAGCAAGGGCTGAACAAAATCTTCCACAAACACTACATCCCGAGAAATCAAAATACGTTTTGTTTGCTTATGATACAACTTGTAACCTTTTCTTTCAGCACTATAACCAACAAGAATACATTTGAAAAATCAGCCCCCTCTCTCTCTCTTGGTCGACCCCTCTTGCTGGCACCTCATTGGACCTCTCCAGGCTTAGCCAATAGGATTTAAGAAGCATAAGTGATAGCCTTCTGACATGTGTCCCCCTTTCCCCTTTTGTGAGAGCTTTAGGTAATTAATTAATGCAACTAAACTCTCATTGGACCCCTTTGTCTCCTGGCCAATAGGAATAAGGCAAGCCATTGGGTTGTTGAATGCTCATTGGACCCCTTGAGAGACCGGCCAATAGTCTTCTAGAGAGCTTAATTCTTAATGGTTCTTTTATTAAGTGTTTTTAAATGAATTAAACTAGATTTACTCTAGCCTAATTCTCATTGGTCCACCTCCATGGCCATCCAATAGGATTTGAGTGCACCTTGTGGGCAATTGGCCTAGGGAGCTGACATGTGTCCCTCACGATTCCCTTTGTGTAAAGGGACCCTGTGACTGTGTGTGTGTGTGTGTGTTTCTCTCTCATCCCCTACTTACAGGGCTCGCCCCCTTCTATGTAGGAGCCTTGAAGACTTTTTTGGCACACTCACCAAGCATCCATTTTTACTAAGCTTAACCATTAGACACAACCTTTGAATATTGGAACCTTAGCATTTTGGAAGTCTTAATGGGTTGAACCTTAGGGTCTTTAAAGCCCATTGTTGCACATTGCTCTTTTGCAGATGGTCCCCCCTTTGGATTTCTATTTTCCCTCCTTTGGATCCCTACTGTGGTCGGTCTGCCAGCTTAACCAATATTCTAAATTTTTCTCCCATGGCACTTCCCCATATTAAATGATCTAACATGAGAAAATCATTTAGGAGAATTAGATATTAGTTATTATGACAACTAGACTATGCACAAAACCAGAATATCAATCTCTTAAAAAATATCCATAGATATCATACATAGAGCTATAAGCATGTGGCTATCCAAAATCTTTGAAAAACGCAAAGATTCAAAACATGTAATGCTCCTCAATGTGCATACATGGAGCAAAATAATGACCGTTCCTATGAGACTCAAGATAAATGAGTAGTAACGTGTAAAACTCCCGCGAGCTTACATAATTGACTCTCTTCAACAAAAAATCATAGAGCTCAATTTCCCTGTGTAGGAATCACCTAAGGTTGAGCCTTAGCTCAGTGGGTAGAGGAGGTTCATCAAAGGAGGAGGAAGCTACCATATGATCTTCTCTGATACCAATTGTGATGTGCGCATGCATAGATGCATGTGTGTTGTGTGGATATGACAAAGGAAAAGAGAGAGTGCAGGTGGAATCTATAGTGGAGTGTGTTAACCTCACCCATTGACCCTTATTCTATCAAATACAATGAATGGGGTTATTGGTTAGTTGATGCTCAGTGTTGTTGGGTCAGCCACATTGCCTACAACCCCAACACTATAGACAACCGATTTATTGTAAGCAACAACCCAAAGTCCATAACCTTAGCTCCCACAACTTTCCACCCTGTAATCCACCAACTTCAACATCAATCTTTGTGCTAATGAGAATGTTGTAGTTTTTGTGAATACTATGTACCATCTCAAAGTCTCTTGAGTTCTCAAATACAACCAAGTCATGAAGATTGACAGATTTCTAGTCCCTCTATAGTTTTTTCTTTTGGTGGAAGCAAACATTATAGCACATTAGGTTTTTGAGATTGACCCCAAGCCAAAAATAACCTAATGGCATCCTAGATAGCCATTTCCTTGAATTTCACCCCCCATCAAACTTGGTTTAGTTTTCAATATCTCTCTCTCTCTCTCTCTCTCTCTCTCTCTCTCTCTCTCTCTCTCTCTCTCTCTCTCTCTTCATCGTCCACTCCCCCCCAGCCTCCCCCAAGGCAAAAGGCTGTCCTATGGGGAGACGGTAATCCATACCCCCCCCCCCCCCCCCCCCCCCCCAAAACCAAGCATCTGTGTGATGTGACCTGGTGCAACATCTCTACGACCTAGCAAGTCGTCGCTCGTCACTGCGGTTCCGACCTACTGCCGACATCTACAATACTGCAACCTCCAAGCAAGGTGATGACTTTGTTAGGAATTGGATCATGCGAGCTATGGTGGATGAAAGAGAAACATAGCATCAATGTGTGAGTGTGTGTGTAAGCAAGGTTATCACTCAAGTGAATTAGGTTCCAAGATAGAATTAGCTTGGACTCATAAACACAATCTTGAGTATTGAATTAGATTAGCACAAGCTCACCATAGACAAGCATGTAGTGCAAAATAGAGTTGTGTTTATTCATTCATGAAATGAGCTTTAAGTAGCTCTACAACCTTGCTCCAGAGCATGTGGGATAAATCCACTCTCTTCTCCTTGACTCACACTTCAGGACAAAGTTCACACTTAACAATCCTCCCCTTGAGGTTTGGACTATGACAAGATACTGAAGATGCATGATCCACATAGGATGATAAGTTTCTATCCACACAGGATGGT
This sequence comes from Adiantum capillus-veneris, assembly GCF_014529385.1. NCBI lineage: Eukaryota > Viridiplantae > Streptophyta > Polypodiopsida > Polypodiales > Pteridaceae > Adiantum > Adiantum capillus-veneris. Next base: position 61,763,479 of record NC_140939.1, read on the forward strand.
AATATCCACACAAACTAACAAAATCCACAAAGGATGGTGATATCCACACAGGATGATAAAATCCACACAAGGAAAAAGTCCTCCCCTACAAGTAGAGAAGCTGCATCTTCAAAATGGGTCTTCATAAAAGACAATGTTGCTCTTGTCTTCATTCTTTTTGTCTTCTACTATGTGAGCTGATCCTCTGTCAGGTCTCTTCCCTTCATGACTTTTGCTGCTGCTTCTATTGCTGCTGCTTTCTCCACTGCTACCGCCTCCATTTGAGTAGCACCAAGAAGGAGGGTGTCCCTTCTTACCACATTTGTTGCAAGGTTTGTTTGTGTAGCAGTCTTTCACTACGTGTCCCATTCTTCCACATTCATAACACTTTCTTCCGTTTGTCGATGTTGATGGCGAATACCTTCCTCTTGAGGATGTTGTGATAAAAACTCCTCCTGATGAGGTTAGTGAACCTCTTTGCTTTCTTTCTTCTGCTTGGACTGAGTTGATGACATCTTGGAATGGTGGCGCTGGTTCTTTTTCTTCAAGAATTGCGACTAAGTGGTCATAAGAAGGTGGAAGTGCACTTAATAGTATGGCCACTTTGTCATCTTCTGGTACTTCAACCTGGATGTAAGTGAGCTACGTGACAATGCTCTTAAGCCTTTTACTAGGCTAGCAATGTCCTCCCCTTCAATCATAGTGATCTTGTAAAGTTGTCTTTTTGAGACTAACTTTACTTCTTTTGGCCCTGGCTCCAAAATTTCTTTTTAGAACATGCCAGGCATCATGTGCATGTGTACATTCGTCTATATATGAAGTGCACATAATTATCATGCAAGGAGGTGATGATGATTCCTAATGCTTGTTTGTCTTTGGCCAAATTCTGTGCACTTGCTATGAGTGTAGATGCCCTAGTGTGCACTCCATCAGGTTCGGCTTGTTGCTCTAAGGCAGTGCTAATGATAGACCTGTTGGAATTAGGGTTGCAGAGAAACACACACAGCTTGGAGAAGACGAAGGAAGCTCAAGGCACACAATAGAGAGTGTGTTACTTAGTGTGCAATGGAAAGATAGATAGCCCTAGAGTGATGGGCGTATATACAATGCACGGGGAAAAAAACCTCCTAAAGAGGGAAAAAATGCCCCGGCGGTCCTAGTGTGTTCACACACATCACTACCACATGTATATGGTAACAAATCCCCCCTGGAGTGATGCGGTGAACAAGAGCTGGCACATGAGTAAAGGGAAGTGCCATGCCCTGAGGACAGGATCAGTCCACAAAGGGGAGTAAGCCCAAAGCTTTGCGGAAAGCTTCAAACTTCTCACGAGACAATGCCTTTGTGAAAAGATCTGCAAGGTTGTCCTGTGTTGGCACATAAGCCAAGCTGATCTCTCCTGCTGAGAGCCTCTCCCTGACATGGTGGTAATGCACCTCAATGTGCTTTGTGCGAGCATGAAAAACTGGGTTCCTCGCAACTGCCAATGCGCTCTGACTGTCAGTGTAGATAGTGTTGGCAGTGTCCTGTCCAACACCCAAATCAGCCAAAGGCGTCTGAGCCATACACACTCAACCGTAGCTGTGAAGACTGCCCTGTACTCAGCCTCACAACTCGAAGTGGCCATAGTAGGTTGCTTCTTGCTCAACCATGATATACATGAACTGCCAAGCATGAAACAAAAACCACTTGTGGACACTCGCGTGTCAAAACACTCGCGTGTCAAAACAACCACCCCAATCTGAGTTCGAAAAAGCATGTAAGTCTGGCGGCAATGATCCCCCCTTGGGATGAAACAAGCCAAGATGTAAAGTGCCACTAAGGTAGCGGAAAATCCTCTTGACAGCCTGCCAATGCTTAGACCGTGGGCTATGCATAAATCTGCTGACCTGTGAGACTGCAAAAACTGAATATCCGGCCTCGTGTTGCATACATAAATGAGGCAGCCAACAGCAGTTTGGTAAAGAGTGAGATCAGCAGGATCACCAGCATCATGTAGACTCAACTTCAAACCTGTTTCCATGGGAGTGGCAATAGGTTTGCAATCCTCAAGTCCAAACTTACATAGCAATGTCTCTATGTAACTTTTCTGACACAAGGCAATACCACCATCACACTGCTTAAACTGTATACCCAAATAATGATGCAACAGCCCCAAATCTTTCATCTTGAAAGTAGCATTCAAATCAGCCTTAAATTCAGCAATATGTCTCTCATTTGGTCTAGTGATTAGAAATCATCAACATAAAGAACCACAATGAGAAGTACATCACCCTCACGCTTTACATACAATGTGCTTTCTGTTGGACTGTTACGAAAGCCTTGTTTGATGAAATGAGTGTTAGCTTTCTCATACCAAGCACGAGGAGATTGCTTCAACCCATACAAAGCCTTGTTACATTTGCACACTTTGTCCTCTTGTCCTTTTACGACAAAACTCTGAGGCTGCGTCACATAAACTTCCTCAAATATGTCACCATTCAAGAAAGCAGTAACAATGTCTGATTGATGTACATCCCAACCAAAATGAGCTGCCAATGCACATAGAAAGCGCACAGTAGTCATACGACAAGTGGGAGCAAAAGTCTTTTCATAATCTATGCCTTTTTGCTGTGCATAACCCTTTGCAACAAGTCGAGCCTTATGGCGATCGATCTCACCATCCGGCTTGCGTTTCAACTTGTAAACCCACTTTGTACCAATGGCCTTTTTTCCAGGAGGCAAATCACATAAAGTCCATGTGTCATTCTCTATAAGTGCATCATATTCTGATGGCATGGCAGCCATCCAATTTTCTGAATTCTGTGCTTCATCAAAAGACAGAGGCTCCTCAACATCATGTAAGCTAGACACAGCCAAAGCATAACAATCTAATGCATAAGATGCATGGCGAGAGCCTGAACGAGTACGACTAGACAAAGGTGCATCCAATTTACTGTCACGCAAAGTGTGCACCAGTCATTTTGGCATACCTCTAGCCTGCTCATTTTCAGTCCTTTCCTCATCAAGTACATCATGTACATCTGCATCAGTAATAGATTGATCTAAAACATTTTTAGAAACCCCCATAGGCTGTACATTTTCCTCATTGGAACTTACATTCGTATTTTCACCATTGAAAAGAGGCAACAAAGTGTCATAAATGTCCTGTGAGCTTACATTACTGTCTCTAGTACATGACAGCAAGGGCTGAACAAAATCTTCCACAAACACTACATCCCGAGAAATCAGAATACGTTTTGTTTGCTTATGATACAACTTGTAACCTTTTCTTTCAGCACTATAACCAACAAAAATACATTTGATAGCCTTATCATCCAATTTTCTGTGTTGCACTTGTGGCACCAAAGCATATGCCAAAGAGCCAAAAACACGCATGTGCTCAATAGAAGGTTTTCTATCATGCCATGCTTCATATGGAGTAATAGACTGCAAAGATTTCATAGGACACCTGTTAAGTACATAAGTAGCACACATAATGGCCTCAAGACAAAAAGAATGCGGCAAAGATTGACTTTTGACCATACATCGTGCCATTTCCGTCAGTGACCTGTTTGTCCTCTCAGCAACACCATTTTGCTGAGGTGTATAAGGCACTGTACATTGGTGTTTTATCCCACAACTAGCCAGAAATGCATTAAATTCATGAGACATATACTCCCCCCCTCGATCGGAATGGAGGGTGCCCATAGTACATTTCGAGACATTTTCAGCCATAGTCGAAAATTGTTTGAAGCACATAAAAACTTCGGACTTTGCTTTAAGCGGAAATACCCATGCATGCCTGGAGTAATCATCAATGAAAGTCACGAAGTACAGGTAATTGCCCAAGGACGGAGTTTGCATGGGCCCACAAACATCACTATGCACAAGCTGCAACCTGCATGTGGCCCGAACTAAACCATCCTTTGGAAATTTAGAACGCTGCATCTTACCCAAAATACAGCCTTCACAAACATGTTTGACAGGTGCTTCAAGAGGCGGCAAAGAAGCAACCATATCAGATTTCTGGAAACGCAACAAAACGTGCATGCCAAAGTTTTGCATCTGAAATAGCCCTTGAATCTGCAAGAGCATTTGCAAAATTTTGTCCACTCTTGTCATACAAAGTGAGCTTATACAGCCCACGGCACAAAACGCAAGATGCAACAATTTCATCACCAAAACTTAGATCATGAACTGTACATCTGTCAGCCACAAATTTGACTACAAGTCCAAGTCTAGCAAGTGCGGATACAGACAAGAGATTCTTCTTGATCCCAGGTACATAAAGTGCACCAACAAGTGTGAAGGAACTGCCATTAGCAGCAGTGAGCACAATCTTTCCAACTCCTTGAACTGGATAAGAGGCGTTGTTGGCACAAGTGACAGAATTCCCATGAGGGACTGACTCGAGAGAGGTAAACAATTCACGATGTGAGGTAATGTGCTTTGTAGAACCACTGTCAAAATACCACACATGTGAATCTGCAACAAACTGACAACCGTGCATCATGGACAACAGGATTGTAAGTGCACTCTGCGCTAAAAGCCCATTCTGCATCAACATCAACATTACAGTCTCCTTTCACAGAAGACTCAACAATGGCTGCATTTGTAGTGGAACCAGCATTTGTAGTGGAACCACCCTCTTTCTTCTTAGCCTCTTTGGCCTTCAACTTAGGACACGACCTGATCAAGTGATCATTGGCTTTACAATAATGGAAACGCATCTTCTTTTTGCCCTTATCACCAGAATTGCCAGACGAAGTGCTGCCAGCAGAAGCATTAGGAACAGAATTTTTGCCACTCGCAGCAGAACCATAAGAAGTGGCTGCATTACTGTTACCACCCTTTCTTTGAGAAGCAATAAAAGCCTGTTCAACTGCACGTTGCCTAGTCCTGTTTTTTCTGGAAAGTGACTCTTGCAACAACAATGTGCATAATGCATCAAACTTGACAACTTCAGGATTTCCTTGGGTCATAAGTCTCCAAGTACTAGCAAAAGTCTGGTAGGAATCTAGTAAGGCATCAAGAACAGTCTGCACAAGGGAACTTTCTGAAATGACTTCACCTGCAGAAAGAAGCTACTCATTGATATCCTTGATACTAGCAAGGAAAGTGTCCATATCATCTTCCTCATGCATAATCTTCGACTCCAGCTCTTTACACAGCAAAGCAATTTTAGCCTCCTTGCGGCTTGCATAAAGACCTGCTAGAATATCCCAAGCCTGTTTTGCAGATTTTGCTGAACGGATGTGAGGAAAAATGGTACGCTTCACAGACAACGCAATCAATGCATGAGCCTGCGCATCCTTAACATCCCAAGGAGCTTGTTCTGCCGTAGGCAAAACAACTCTAACAGCTGCAATCCTTGCAGCAAGACTTGCAACATCCTCAACATCGCCTACATCCTCAGAACCAGGACGTACATCAATGCCTTGCACAATGTTCCAGACACCCTTTGACACAAGAACATGTTGCATCATATAAGCCCACATAGGGTAGTTGTCCCCATCCAACCTGTCCTCAGCAGCAAACATCTTGAACACATCTGTGTTGTTGTTGTCAGCCATGGTAAATGCTGCACCTGATGTGAAAACTGCCCGAAAAAAGGAGAAACGGAGCGGCAACAACCTATGCTATATAGCACAAACCGTAGAAAACTATAAGACACGTGTTATGCAGAAAACGACACTGACATAAATTCTAGACAAAATGACGAAATAGCCTGTGCAGTACTGCCTGTAGTGGAAACGGAGGCCGAAATGAGTCCAAATCAAAATTCTGAGCAGACCAAGCTCTTTGAGTGTTCCCAAAATATTTGTCGACCTGCGAACACTTGCCAAAGCTCACTGAAATCGGAGAAAGTGAGCAGGCGTGTGCTGGAGCAGCTGGCGACTAAGCCCGGGAGGACGTGACCTGCTCTGATACCAATTGTTGGACTTAGGGTTGCAGAGAAACACACACAGCTTGGAGAAGACGAAGGAAGCTCAACGCACACAATAGAGAGTGTGTTACTTAGAGTGCTATGGAAAGATAGATAGCCCTAGAGTGATGGGCGTATATACAATGCACGGGGGAAAAAACCTCCTAAAGAGGGAAAAAATCCCCCGACGGTCCTAGTGTGTTCACACACATCACTACCACATGTATATGGTAACAAGACCACAAATTTGTTTTCATAAGGTAACCTCTTAACTTCATTTGCCAGGTGTGAAACCCTTCCCCGTTGAATTTTTCTATTCCCTTGTCCCCCATTTGTGCTAATAGAGGGGTCTTAGCTTAGGAGACTCTCCTAGCCAGTGTCTACCTCTTTACACGAGCACAATTGATGATAGAAAATTTATTTTGCAAAATTTTGTGCTTGGTTGCAAGATTTCAAAAAAAAAATGTAATGAGGGAGAGAATAAGAGAAAATTCCTTTGAATTTTGTGAAGCTCCTCTTCACGTGTGTGAAGCCACTCTTCACAAAAATATCGTTTCATTGCTCGAGGAAGTCTTTGTCTTGAGAAGCTTGTTCCTTTTGATAAGCTTTTGATGCTCTTTACTTTAAGGATTTGAAGTTCTCGTTGTCTCCTTTGGATGTTTGACGAAGCTTTCCTTTGCCTTTTGGATGTGGGAATCTACCCTTGAGTTGAAGATCCCGTGCTACTCGTGTTTTTTGCACCTTGGTGGGAGCAAGCCCTTAAAGGGTCTCGGAGGCTTGATGCAGCAAGCTCACAAGAATGGGCTCCTCTTAGGGGTTTATCTTGGTGCAACAGGGTCATGGGAAGCGGGGCCCCATAAGGGTGTTGGGCATGGACATGCACGGCACGCGGGATCTACTGCCTACGGAGCCAACCTAGTTATATGGCAATTTGGGATCCGGTTGGCATCCGCCACTCATGGAGAAAAAAGTTGTGCACGTGCATGCTCGCTAGCGGACCTGATCGGATTCTTCACTGCAATTGAGCGCCAAACTCACGTCCGTCCAATAAACACACCAAAAATAGGCACACCAAGTCGGAGCTAATGACCACCTTACCAATTTTAGGAGTGAATTCCTTAAACCAAGTAGCCCATGTGCCTTGAATGTCATTAACCTTTGAAAAACAGAACCTTATGCTTGGCTCGGCAGTCCTTTTCCCACACAAACTCTCACACACACCTAAATATAAGCAAAATTGGGGATGGAGTTTAAGAGGTTTCTGAGGTCGGATTGCAGAGCTTGAAGGCTCTATGGAAAGCTTCAAATGAGCACTTTGGGATGAGGTGAGGAATGCAAAAAGAAAATGAGTTCAATGAATTTAATTGAAGAGGCAAATGATGCAAAAATTGACGCAAAAAGGCATAATCAAGTCTACCTAGCCATGAAGGGTAGTGGCCTCTTGGGTGTGCCAAGGACATGCCCACACATAGCTAGATTAGTGCTTAATTAGTGAGAGATGCAACTAGTTATGAAAATGTCAATGGGCCATAACAACAATTATGAAATGCTAATCGCTCTAATGGAGATGCTAATAATCAACACACACTAATGCATAATGACAAATCTAGCTAGCATAACCTAAAGCTCTGATACCAAATGTTAGAAATTGGATCGTGCTAGCTATGGTGGATGAAAGAGAAACATAGCGTCAATGTGTGTGTAAGCAAGGTTATCACTCAAGTGAATTAGGTTCCAAGATATAATTAGCTTGGACTCATAAACACAATCTTGAGTATTGACTTAGCTTAGCACAAGCTCACCATAGACAAGCATGTAGTGCAAAATAGAGTTGTGTTTATTCATTCATGAAATGAGCTTTAAGTAGCTCTACAACCTTGCTCCAGAGCATGTGGGATAAATCCACTCTCTTCTCCTTGACTCACACTTTAGGAAAAACCTCACACTTTACAGACTTGATGCCAACATCTGTAATACAACAACCTCCGAAGCAAGGCGACAACCTACACAATAGCAATCTGCACGACAGCAGTCTCCCAAGCATCTGCGATTCGACCTCAAAGAAGGGTGTTTCCCTTAAGGAAGGGCATTCTCATGGCTACCCGGGCCTTGTCTCGTGATAAACTCAGCTTCGTCGGAGTCGTGGCAACACCTCCAAAGGGGGACAACATGACCCGCCTTCAAACCAAGTTGAAATACTGCCCAAGGAGAATACTGAGCTGAAACAAAGTCTTGCAGCCCTTGAGGATCGGCTTGCCATAGTGGAACATTACAAGGAGGAAATGAAACAGATGGAAGTAAATTTTACTAAGGTAAAGGAGAAAGTCTAGACCGCCCTCACAAAGGAAGTCAAAAACCAAGTACATGAGGTAATCTCTTGCAAGGTCGAAGACCGGGTGGCATCCACGATACGCAAATCACAACGAGACAAGAGGACATATCCCTCAATGTTTGCATTGGCGGTCTCCCAAGAGATTGGAAAGGGGAAGGGGACCTCAAGTTTCATGAGTCCTTTGTTCACATCCAATCCGTAATCGACTTGGTATATTGGGATCCACCAACAATCAGTTCTCTTGCACACAAGCATCATACCAATCATGCAATCCTCCCCTTCAAAACCAAGGCAGACGAAACCAAAATCCCTGAGAAATCGACGCTTCTCAAGGACACCAAAATGTGGCTTGCATAGGATCTCACATCCACTCAACTCACGCAGAACTCCAAAAGATGCGAGAAGCTCGCACAACAAGGAAATGGGCAGTCTATCGCGGAGGTAAAGCCATTATTTTAGAGTTTTGAACTCCCAAATCGGCTTCCTCCTCACACCCCTCTCCATAGGTTTTGTTCATCCTATCTTCCTCCCTCTTTTCTTTTCAACCCTCAGTCCTTAACTCAGATGTAGCCCGCAACCCCCCTCATTTTGCAGAACCTGCTGTAATTTTTTTTGTTTCTAGTCCCATAGGTCATATTTAACCTCCGTGGACGATAATTCAATCTCTCTCTCTCTCTCTCTCTCTCTCTCTCTCTCTCTCTCTCTCTCTCTCTCAAAGTTGGTAATTTTGCAATCCACAATGTGGTCTTATCAACAAAGCACTCACCTTGATGGGGCCTTGTCCTTTAGATTTGCACATGTCAAAGGCTTCAACTCCCCTCTTGGAAGCTAAGCCTTGCTTGTTCTCAACCCATCATGTCTCTTGTAGGGTCCCGATCACTCCAAGGGTTCTATTTTTACTCTTTTATGTTAGCGGCGGGGAAAATATCCAAAAAGGAGATAGCCGTGCCGATGGATGTAGGCGGTGGCTCGGTCTTGAGACCGATGCATGATATGGAAATGTCAAGCCCCAACTCGCCAAAGGCTTCAACAATGAAAGAGGAAAAAAATGTACCGATTGAAAAAGTTCCCTCTAAGGAAACAAGAGAGAAAATGGGCTCAGCGCAAGGGTTCAAATTCGAGGTAAAAACCCTCAAAGACGAGGTTCCTCAAGGTCCCAACTGTGCGAATGTAAATAAAGTGTCAAGTGCATCTGCTACTCATAGGCCAGGTATTTCATTTGCTAGCATACTCAAGGGGCCTAACTCTAAGGATTATGGAAAAGGCTCAACAGAAGGGTGAAGGAGATATCAAAAAACTACAGAATACAGAAGCTAGGCTTCAACAAGAGCTTATGAAAGTCAAAAAAATGATTGAGTCCGGCCCTAACAACAACAAAAGAACTTGCTCCAATACAGAATACAGTGGGTTGACGGGTTGACAGATCGAGCCTTCTCTGCTTTAAAAAAGTCTGTGCCACAGCAGGTGGAGATTGTCGAGGCTATTATTGTAGTGATTCCACCAAAACTTATCAAAAAATAGCTAGCCATGCAAGCTAAGCTAATGCTTGTATTTGTGTTCAGTGGAAGAATCTCGAACATGTTTGAGATGATTCAATGGCTTCAGGGCCCTCAAATTCTTGGACATGGAGGAGCAGTTGAAAGTACTTTTTACCTAGCTAAAGGTTTTTGTTCATTGAGACTCAAAGAGGCCTCCAATGTGGAAAAGATCCTTGACAAAAGACCCCTAGGATTTAATAGGACTACGATTTGTGTGGTGCCTTGGGAGCCAGTGTTCGACCCAGCTGAATCTCTACAAGAGTTTCATCCGGTCTGGGTTGAGTTTGTGGGACTGCTTAGCTGGTTGTGGGAAAATCTCAGGATGCTTGCTAGCCAACTAGGCACTCCCTTATTTATACCTAGCAAGAGAGGGTTTGGTAGAACCTCAAATAGGGTTTGTATAGGATGGGATGCATCTAAAACGCCACCTAAGAGCATGGTTATCAATGTTAGAGCTGGGCTTGTTACTATTCCGCTAAACTTTGGAACATACTTTGCGGCATGTTTTAAATGCAACAACTTTGGACACTTCACCAAGGGTTTCCCCTTGAAGTCTAATGATACCGCAACTCCGACAGCACAGGCCCCCAATAAAATGGAATCCCTGATGGAAGGGCTGGAGAAGCAAGGAGGCAGTAACGAAGGGACAAATGCAGGGAAGGATAACGGAGATATGGTATGTGAGAAAATGGATATTAAGATGCAAGAAAAGCTTGTGGAGGAATCGATTCCCATACAACAAAATTTCGAAGGTGCAAATAATAATAATAGGATCATTACTCCCGTTGCTACCCCCAAATTTATGACAGTGACAACGGCGAGGACTGTCCAAGTCCCTGGTTTGAAAAGAACCAAAATAGTGAAGGCAGTGGCAAGAGACTCCAAAGTGATTTAAGTCATGAGAACACTTGAGGTGAAAGGATCTAATTCATTCTCCACCCCTTCAAAAGGAGGGGGGTTCATTGTCCCACTGCACAATCCATTTGCAGCACTGCAAAAAAAGAAATCCCCTGACTTGGAGCCCTTGGATTCTCCCGAGACCAAGGAGAAGGGTGGGGGGTAATGATTCGGATGCTGAAGAATCCGTTCCTCTATCCCAATGAACCCTGCATTAATGATGGAGTCTCTCATTATCCAATCTTGGAACGTAAAGGGGTTGAAAACCCGTAAAAAGAGTACCCTATTCTGGGAGGAAGTAAAAAAGGAGAAGACAGTCAACTACTGGGCCATCCAGGAACACCACTTAGATGCCCATAGAAAAAGAAAGCAGGTGCTAGGAAAGAAACTGGTATTCTATGGAGAAGGAAGTGATGATTTCAGTGGCGTCCTCAGCATTGCGGACAGAGAATTGGAGCCGAAGCTGGTTCTTAACCACCCATCCGACAGAATCCTGGGGATTAGAATCAGATGGAAATGGAATCCCTTCACCATTGTGAATGTGTATGGCCCTTGCAATGCAAAAGATAGAGCTAAACTATGGATGCATCTTAAGGACTCCTATTGAAGGGGAGTGACTGTTGGTTGGTGACTTTAATATGGTAGAAAAGAGCAGGGATGAATAGGATCCTCCAGTATGCTGGCTGGCTTAGAAAGGTCTAAATGGCAAAGTTTGTGCAAAAAGTAGGCAATGATTGACTTATGGGAAGTTGGCCCATGGAACAGCATGCCTGGTTTCACCTACACAAGCCTCCAGTATGCCCGCACTGCCTCTAGGATGGACAAATGCTATTTTGCTTGCACCAAGCTGACTGGATACCGGTGTTGATGGAGATGAAGGTAGTCTCAACAAAAATCCTTTTGGATCACAGTACTATGCACATACATTTTAAGAAGAATAAAGAGGAGGAGTAGACCCCAAGAGGTGAGAAAAAACTATTAGTAAAAAGAAATCAAAACCTCAGGCCCCCAAATCGAGAAATCTAGGGAGGTACACCTTGTGCATCTTACAACGGAGGTACAATTGCTTACCTCCATAAAAGCTAATGGGCATGCTACTGAGGAGGAGCACAAACAATGGCTCGAAGCCAAATCTAACCTTGCTAATGAGATGTTAGAAGATATTAGAAAGGCAAGGCTTCTCTCCAGGGAGACTTTTCTTCAACCTGAAGCCTCCAATCAAGCTCAATTTTATAGGGCTTTAAAAACCAAGAAGAATCGGGGCCACGTCTGCTCGCTCAACGATGAGAAAGGGACAATAGGTCATAACCAGGATGAAATGGCTGGTCTAATGTTGAGCTATCTTAGTCAAATCATTGGACGGTTACAGACCCAGCCCCAAGAAGTGGAAGAAGCCAGAGGGACCTTACTTCAAAGTGTCAAGAAGGAAATTTCCCGCTCAGAAGCTAATAGCTTGGAACGGACATTCTCCGAAGATGAATGTTCACTAGCATTGCAAGCCCTTGGCAAAGAAAATTCCCCTAGCTAGGATGGGATGACGGTGGAATTCTTTAAAGAAATTTGGGATGAACTCAAGGCCCCAATCTCAAGATTGGCCAATAAAGCCATGGTCGAAGGGTCGTTGGAGATAAGTGTAAAGAGAGGGCTTATCAAACCCATCCCAAAACAGATTTGGTATTCTCAACTGAAACATTGTCTCCCTATAATGATTATGTCGGTGGCCTACAAAATTATCGCTAGAGCAGTAGCCCTCAGACTAGCCCCCTTACTAACCAAGATCATCTCTCCGCATCAACATGGGTTCATCAAAGGAAGGTCCATTTACGATAACATCTTGGCAGCAATGGTGAGCATTGCATACGCCGAACTGTCACAAAGCATGAGTGCATTTTGCTGCAGTTGGTGGACTTGGACAAGGCTTATGACAGAATAACATGGACATATATAGAAGCCGTCATGGAAGCTCTAGGCTTTGGGCCTCGCCTATGTCGGTTGGTACGTGTAATGGGGTCTGGAAACCAGTCAGAGCTCCTATTCAATGATAGAATTGTGGAAGCTTTTGAGGTCAAAAGGTCTATTAAGTAGGGATGCCCTCTGGCCTCCCTACTTTTCCCATAGGATCACATCCTCTAATCACGATGCTCGAAGCTAGTGGGGAATGAGGGGAGTTGCAAGGCCTTGCCTTACTAGGAAATAGCCAACTCCTAGCAAAACTTTTTGCAGATGATTCTCTCCTCTTCTTGAAGGCGTGCCCCCAGGTCATCAGAAAATCTATGGAGATTGTACAAATATTCTCAGTAGCTTCGGGGTCCCAGTGTAATATAAAGAAGTCAAGGCTGATCTCTCTATCGAAAAATGACTCATTTGACCCTTATGTCTGGTCGGAGGAGATTGTCACAAAAGGGAATATCTCTAGACATCTAGGAGCCCCCTTGGGGGTGGATGTAACTCACAAACACAGATTTGAGTGGGTGCTTGAAAAAATCAAAACAAAAATGCGTAGGTGGGAGTATGATCTTCTCCCATTCCCAAGTTGGATAAAAGTGATGAATGCCTTTATGATTCCTTATATTGCCTTCACTAGCCCGCTTCTCAAGATGGATAAGTGTCATTGGAAAGAGTTCTTAAAACCAATAAAAAGGTTTTTATGGAAAAATAACATGAAATCATCCAAGCCATGGCAATGGGCCCGTTGGGAAACAGTTGCTCGGCTGGGGAATCACGGAGGCCTAGGAATTCTCAACCCTGTGACCCATGCAGAAGCTTGTTGCACCAAATTTGTTGTTTCCTTGGCTAAACAGGATCAAGTTTGGCCTGTCATGATCAAAGATATGATAGAAGCAGCTAAAATTGGCTCGAAGGGTGGGAAGTGGAGAGGGGTGGAGGTTCATGACAAACTGTTAGCCTCGGCGTGGTCTACCTTAAGAGTGGGGGGCAACTCAGGAGAATTGGTAACAAAATGAAAATAGAGCAGCAAGAGCCTTAAAGTGGGGGGAAGAAGCCAGATACTTCAAGAACTCCATTTTGCATTGGCCCCCCTTGATTTTTAAAGTTTTAGATCCACCACAAACTCCCTATTGGATTGAGACAGCCAGGAAGCTGAATAATAAGGGTATGAAGCAACTTGGGCACTTCTGGGACAGTGGCAACAAGAGTTGGAAAACCATTGACCTTATGGTTACCCACTACCAACTTAATAGCTTGGAGGTCTTGCTTGTCCACAAAGTGATGAAAGAGCTTGACAATCTAGTGATGCCAATTTGTGATTTCGTAGTTGGACTGGAATGCCTGGAAATGGCCCGGAAGTAGTCTCTTGCGGAAACCCCATACTAAAAGCAGTTATCAGACAATGATGCAAAAGAAGAATTGGTCTAGCCCCCTTAACAAGCTATGGAAAAAGCAATGGACGGAGGAAAGGTGGGAGCATGTAATGGAGAACATATGGAAGCCAAAGGTTCCACAACACATGAAGGTTTTCTTATGGAAGGTTATTTGGGATGCTCTACCGATGGGGGTGAAGATTCAGGAGAGAGGGATTGGGTCAGATCGATGCTTGGGGTGCAGGTTGGCTAGTGAAGATCTAGCCCACCTATTCATGGACTGCCCAACTATCAAAGGCCTCGTAGGGAAAATATGCAAGTAGGTCCAAAGAACATGGAAAATTAGTTTTTTCAAGACTGACCTATTCCTTGGAGGTAAGAATTCAGGTAGTCCTACACTCCTCATCAACACTCAGATTGTCAGATACTTCTTCTTACATAATGTATGGCATACAAGGAACCGCCGTGTGTTTGAAGGAGGTTTTGAGGTGGCAAGCTTCACAGAAATTATACAAGAAAGCAAAGTGCTAATATAGACACTCAGGTGCAAGCAACACTCGGAGGATTGGTCTAGGACTACTTGTGCCTTGTTGTCAGCAAATGGAATGCCTAGGATGGGGGCAAATCTTGGCCATCGGTAAATAAAAGATCTCAGAATGACAAGAGTATGGACCTTGTGTATCAAGGATGAGGGGGCAGGTTGGTAGGGGTGGCTGCCCTGATAGCCGATGTGATTATGGTCCCTAGATGTTGTCATGGCTTAACATGAGCATGATAAGACCTTGTAATTTTTTGGGATGTTCAATATAATTTACTCACAATTGTGAGTTTTGCTTAAAGAAAAAAATATTAAACAAAGAAAAGAAAAGATAGCCCTTTGTGTAGTTGGACATTCACAACCCCCTCAAGCCCTTTCATGCCACAAGACTTCCCTAACCTCTCTAGTAAACATCCTCTGTTTTGCATTGCAAGAGAACCAATCCTTAATTTTAGTGCATTCTCAGACACACACTAGAATTGAACTCCGGATGCCATTTTTGCCTCTAGTTCACCCCTAGTTCAATGCGCAATCTGATGGCTGAGACCAAAGACACTTCGAGGGCCCAAATTTGGACCGTAGATCCCTCTTGGCTAACCCCGTGTGACATAGTGACGGGGGGAGGGGGTGCCTCGGGACTATTTGACACCCCCTTGTCAGGTGGGATCGACGGTGTGTGTGGGGCGGGGGGGGAGAGAGAGAGAGAGAGAGAGAGAGAGAGAGAGAGAGAGAGAGAGAGAGAGAGAGAGAGAGAGAGAGAGAGAGAGAGAGAGAGAGAGAGAGAGAGAGAGAGAGAGAGAGAGAGAGAGAGAGAGAGAGAGAGAGAATTGAACGAAAAGTTTCATGAAGTAGAGGGAAGAGATCTTAGCTCACAGCTTTGTGTAGATTGGTCGTTGCTCAAAATTACTTAGTCTGAAGTGGGCCTTAGACAAACTAGTCTTTAACTATTCCTCCGGATGAGGGGGAGGGTTTTTTTTAATACAAAAATTACATTTTCCTTAATCGATGAAAATAAGGGAGAACTTAAAAATTTCTTGATTTTTAGGTCAAATTTTGAAGCTTTTGCCGGTAATTACATTAAAACTTGGGTAAATTTCTCGGTTTTATTAAAGGTAAGATCAAACTCTAATCAAGATTTTACAATTTTGGCTAGTTAAAATACACTGGACTTGGGTTTTTTCTAACATGGAGAGAGAGAGAGAGAGAGAGAGAGAGAGAGAGAGAGAGAGAGAGAGAGAGAGAGAGAGAGAGAGAGAGAGAGAGAGAGAGAGAGAGAGAGAGAGAGAGAGAGAGAGAGAGAGAGAGAGAGAGAGAGAGAGAGAGATATTTTTAAGGTTAAGTGCAAACATGTAATAGGCCTAGTATTTTCATCATCCTTTGTTCTGTTTCCAACATCGCCATGCCCAACAGAGAAGAACCCCATCTCAAAAAGCACCACTAAAGCCCCTGATTGAAGATTTTAGTCCAAGAGAGGTTTTTTAAGTTAAGTGCAAACATGTACTAGACCTAGTATTTTTGTCATCCTTTGTTCTATTGCCAACACCACCATGCCCAACATAGAAGAACCCCATCTCAGAAAGCACCAGTAAAGCCCATGATTGAAGATTTCAGTCCCCCATTGACATGACATTCCAACCTCTCTCTCTCTCTCTCTCTCTCTCTCTCTCTCTCTCTCTCTCTCTCTCTCTCTCTCTCTCTCTCTCTCTCTCTCTCTCTCTCTCTCTCTCTCTCTCTCTCTCTCTCTCTCTCTCGCCCCAATCCGGACTACCATTTCCCCTCACAACATTTTGCAACTTCTCCCGCCAACTCGCTTGCCAGCTATCCATGCTCATAGTGTTATCTAGTTGTAGCAGCTCCAAATTGCGCACATCTCCAGATTGCCAAACCAACATTGGATAAGATATATATTGGCAAGAAATGGGAGACGCTCTGTACAGACACCCACCATGGAGGACATCGACACGATCATGCACCAACCAATGCGAGCTATCACCAAATTTTGATACATACATATCCAACGTATCTATTTTGAGATTCCTACCCACTTTTTTCTATGTGTACCCCACATGCTCATGCTATCCACCTTTTATAGCTGTATAAGTAGTGTTCTTGCTTTTGGAAGTCACCTAGTTACAACAGCTCCAAATAGCGTGCTTCTCTATGGTGCCAGAATACGATCGGATCTGTATTGGCAAGAAATAGGAGATGCCTTATGTGAACTCTCACCATAAGGGACATTGACACAATCATGCACCTACCGATACAAGCTATCACTAGAGTTTGATATATACATCTGCAACATATGTATAACGGGACATAGCTACATCGGCTGACAAGGGAGCCACCCCAAGGAAAGAAAGGAGTCTGCCTCTTCACCCAAGCATTGTTAGTGCCTGATATGTCAGGGTACTTATCTTTTTGGACTTTTTTTTTGCCATGCTGGAGACGAGCCATGAAATCTATAACGGGACATAGCTACATCGGTTGAGAGGGTAGCCACCCCAAGGAAAAGAAGGAGTCCGCCTCTTCACCCAAGCATTGTTAGTGCCTGATGTGTCAGGATATTTATCTTTTTGGACTTTAACAAAGGTCTTAGCTTTAAGCCTTAGAGGCATGTTTACACAAGGCCTAATGCCTAGGTCATTTTGAATACCCGAATGTTCATATGGTGTGGAGCAGTTTTTGGATGTAACCGACATGCAGTTTTGGCAGTTACCTGTAGTCGTAATGCTGTGTTTTTGCTCTATAGTTCAATGGTGATGATGAATATATAATGAATGCAGTACTTTCTTATCTTCATTATGGTGTTTCTTCTTCATCTACTCTACAATTTTGTGATTAAATGTGCAGTCTCCTGCCTGGATTAACTCAACACTGCATCATTCTTGTATTGATTACTTGTTAGGGTTGTGAGCCCCTAACACTTTGGCAATCCTGCTGGCTTTGGCCATGGTGCTGAAAAGGAACAAACTGGGCAAAGGAGAGACTTGGGGTCATTTGCAAGTTCTTGACTGTTGAACTCCTTGTTTAGATTCCTGCTCGTTTTTGTTGTTGTGCCAAAAGAGGCACAACCTAGAAGAAAAATGTGTTTAGGATTCTGTTCATTTTCAAGTTTTTGGTAATTTTTAGATCCCTGACAGCATGTAGATAGCAATTTAAAATCTACAGTTTGCTATTTGTAATTTGCAGTTTTAGGCAATGTGCAGTCTGCAATTTGCAATTTGCAGTTTGCAGTTCAACTATTTACATATTGCATATTTTAGCATTTCAGTTTGCAGAATGCAGTTTCATTTTTTGAGTTTGCAGAATGCAGTTTCAGTTTTTTAGTTTGCAGAATGCAATTTTAGTTTTTTAATTTACAAAATGGAGATTCAGTCTTTCAGTTTACAGAATGCAGTTTTAGGTATTTCAGTTTGCAATGCAGTTCAAGCAGTTTCAGGGTTTAAAGAGGTACAAATGCTCTCTATTCTTTTGATATGTGATTAATGGCAAAGAAGAAGAAGACAAAGTGTGCAATATGTCAAAAGTATGAGCACTGCACAAAGGAATGCCCTTACATGTGCAAGCCCTGTCAAAAGGAAGATATATGTCTCACATATTGTAGGCATAAACTGTGCAAGAAGTTGTATTGGATTGTCAGATCTTTTTGAGATGCATTAGATCATGAGGAACTATGTGATGCACAAGAGGATTTGGATGTTTTTTCTAATATTCTTGACAAGGCAAAAAATTGGCATGAAGGTTGTGAAGAAAAAAGAAGAAAGTCGTGCTCTAGTATGCGCAGGATACAGATGCTACAAGAAGCAATTGAAGGCTTGACAGAGAAGTATGAAGATCAGTTGTAGGAGGAAGACAAAAGTGATAATGAGTGGGGAGTTACAACACCAATGTTTCCCTTGGTTGGGAAAAATCAGGTACAATCATGTTTAACTTCTCCAAATGCGCTTGATGTAAGTCCCAAATCAATGAAAGAAGTTCAAGCACAAAGCCAACCTGAAGAAGTCAAGAAGGTGATGTTGGAAAGGGGAGAAGAAAAGGAGCATCCTAAGAGCCAAAGAAGCCAAAAGCAGCCCTTAGTATCCCAAAACCACACTCCAAATAGACTTAAGGGTTTGTAAGATGCTGAAGAACTTGAATCAACAATAGAGGAGGTATTTGAAATCAAGTCAAGAAATTGAAGACAAAAGTGGGCTTAAAAGTATGCAGGGTCCCAAAGAAGACATGCAGTTTCTAGTAGAAGATATGCAAATTTCTAAGGGCGTGGGAGGTTCTAAAGGCATGCTTGTTCCTAAAAATTCACAAGAAATTGAATTTGTGAAAGACGAGGTTATTGTTCATGCGGTAAAGAATTTACATTTGCAAGAGACTAAGAGAAAGGTTGAGAATGGGTTAGTCAAACATGGAGATGTTGAAGTTCAATGCAAGCTAGATGGAGTCCAAAAGATGTTGATGGAAGAAAGAGGAAGCCAAGAGCAGCTCATGAGCCAAAGGAGCCAAGAGGACTGCTAGCTATCCCCAAACCTCACATCAAAAAGACTTGTATCTTTGCAAGAAGAGAACAAGAGCTACCCGAAAGAAGAGTTGGTGATCGAGAAGAAGGGACCAATACCACATATCAACCCATATACCAACCTTGGACATCAATCTTGAAGAGATTGAAATTTAGAAAGAGATCAGATTACTGTGTACTGAAAACGGGAAGAGAAGAATATAGTTGAAGACATAATGTGTTTTGATGATGAGGATGATGTGATGAATCAGTTTTTGATGTATCTTGATGAGGAGTATCCCGCAAGTGATAGTCAGGAGTGTGTTGATGAAGAAGTTTTTTTTGGAGTTTTGAAGAGGGAAAGCCAATTTCCAGGAGTGGATATGATTTATTCAGGTTGTGAAGACAAGGATCTTGAATTTCAGGTCCCTGAATTACAAGTTGTGATGCCAAAGGTCCTTGAATTACAGAGTTCCACAATACAGGTCCCTGATCCTAAGATTATTAATTTTCAAAGAAGTTATGTACCTGAATTTACTGAATGACAAAGTCTTGTTATTTCTCAAGAAGAGATGATCCACAATCTTTCTTTGGAGTTGGTGAATGAGAGGTATTCAAATATGGTCGCGGATAATGAAGCGGTTTTCAAAATCAGTCAACTTCAAGAAGAGAAGGCATCATTGATGGTGGACATTTCTGAGGCTCAAGCTGAATTTGACTTGCATATTCCATATTGTTATGAAGTTCATGATGGTCTTAAGAAAGTTATTTTGGATAAGGATAATCGAATTGAGGATTTGAATCTTCAACTTACTCAAATTAACAATGTGGAGTCTTCTTCAAACCTTGATGTTACGGAAGATGTCTGGAATGATGATGTTGTTGTGAGTGATCTTTATGATGTTGGTGCTTTTGAGAGTTCGATCAAGGAAAGTGGAAGAGCATATTTTTCCAAGAAAGTTCAATTTACTGATGATATTCTTGAAGATTTGTATTCCTGACATTGTGGTCATATTCCTGATTTCAATGGTTTTGTTGATGCCCAGGATATGGTTTTGATCGATGATTATGCAAGCCTTTTGCAAGTTCTTGATGATGGTGAAGTGGGTTTTCCTAAAGATGGTTCTACATTTCTATGTGATGTTGCTAATGGAGGAGATGATGTTTGATATTCTTATATATCACTGGTTTTATGTCTTCATGCTTGATGACATAAGGGAAGTTTTTCAGGGAGCAGAAGTTAAAAGTTTTCAGTTTCAGGGAGATATTACTGATTGGATAGATTTGCAGCTACAACTTAGTGGATTTCTTTATGTTTTTGAGAGGGGATGTGAGCAATACAATGATAGCCGACTTTCTAAAATCAAAGAAAAAAAAAAGAAAAACTTATTCCCCCCCCCACTCTCATTACCCCCCCCCCCCCGTAGCTTATTCCCCCCCCCCGCCCGACGGGCATTGGATAAAATAACACCCCCCTCTCTCTTTCTCATTTTCCCTACATACCTCTCTCTAATATCCTCTCTCCCTCTCTCCCAAATTTACCCCCACTCTCATTACCCCCCCCGGCCAGGCGAAAACTTTGAGCACTCACCCCTACCCCTCTCTCGTGCTCCCTCTGTGCGAGCCGCATGGAAACAACCCCCGCCCCTCTGCTCTCCCGAATTCTTACACTCACCCTTTACATTCCCCCCCATACTTCCCCCCCACTCTCATTAACCCCCCCTCGGCCCGCTAATATTCTTTCCCCGACCCCTCCCCCCCCTCTTCCCCACCCGCTCGCATCACCCTCCCCTCGGCCTCATTCCCTCCCCCTTGGCCCGCTGATATATTGCCTCACTCCCACCCATTGACTTGCTTCCCTCCTCTCATCCTTAAGCTCCCATGCAAGACAGTAGATACTATTCCCTCTCCTAACCCACTCCATTGCCAACCCCCCCCCCCGGTCCCCCTTCCTTCACTCTCTTGTCCGGCGGCCCACAAGGCGTGGACCTATCCCTCTCTCTCCCTCACTCTCTCTCTCTCTCTCTCTCTCTCTCTCTCTCACGAGCCTGTGAAGGCGCCGCAGGAAATACACACTCTCTCTCTCCCTCTTATCCACACACCCTATCCCTCCCTCTCCCTCACAATCTCCCTCTCTCAGCCTCACAATCTCTCTCTCTCTCTCTCCCTCTCGGGTGCTCAGATTTTGCGCAGTACAATCTCCCTCTCTCTCCTTCTCACGGATTGCGGCAGTAGAACCTCCCTCCCTCTCTCTCTCTCTCTCTCTCTCTCTCTCTCTCTCTCTCTCTCTCTCTCTCTCTCTCTCTCTCTCTCTCTCTCTCTCTCTCTCTCTCTCCACACACACACACACCCCCTCACTCTCCCCCTTTGGCGCTGTGCACGAGCCCACAACAACACGCTCTCTCTCTCTCTCTCTCTCTCTCTCTCTCTCTCTCTCTCTCTCTCTCTCTCTCTCTCTCTCTCTCTCCCCCAGTCAGGCGCTCAGGCCGCAACAAACCATATACACACACACGCACACACACACACACACCGCACGCATTCACGCTCTCTCTCTACCCCATCTTCCCTCCCCCCCCATCCCCCTCGCGCAGTTTTAGCAGGTAGTCGGCCGTCAGCCATCAACGAAAGAAAAAAAAATATAAAATAAAATAAAAAATATTGTATATATATTAAAGTCCTTCCCACGCACGTTTACGCGCACACACATACATATACATACACACACCCGCTCTCATGCACCAATACCCACACACACACATATACGCACCGCAACACAAATACAAAAAAAAACACAAAGGTTACGACTACGACATCGATGAATAAAGAAGAAGGATCCAAAGCACGCGTCGCCAACAACAAAAAGAGAAAATGTGCCGAAGGTATGCCCCGACCAACTCTGAAAAGAAGTACGCTCGACATCGACGCACCGGCAGCACACCATTTGCCGGCAACACGCAACCACGACGCCATTGCAGTAATTTATAGGTTATTTTCATCATTATTTTCAGTTTTCACCCGAGCCATTGTAAATTTCCATTTTTTTTGTAAATATCCTCTCTCTAGGTGATGGTCACAAAGGCCCACCTAGAGATTCCCATCTTTTAAATAACCTCCCAAAACAAAGCAAGGGTCAACCACACCGGGCCCACCACTTGCTTTGTCTCCCCGATTAAGCTTACCCTAACCACACTGGGATTACCATAATCCAAGCAGCCAACACCTATAAATTGGCACTGAGAGGTCACTATCGGGGGGGGGGGGGGGGGAAATTCATAAGGAGCCAAGCATTTGGTAGAGTGTAGTGGGAAGGATTGACACCATCACCATCATTGGAAGGGGGGGTTTGTGTGTTGGATTTTCCTTGGGAATTGCACCATGCGAAGGGAACCACATCCATCTCTCGACTCCAATGGTTGATGCATACACGTATACACGCTCATGGTAGTAAGTATTCACAATCATTGAGTCGTTTTAGAGAACGTACCAAGTAGGTTGCACCGCCTTCTTCCCCTATCTCTCTACCACCACGGCATGCCACTTTGGAAATGTTGCAGAAATAATTCACCCTCACACCCCTGAGGGTTTTCATCATTTACAAACTTCTCTCTCTGTGTGTGTGTGTGTGTGTGTGTGTGTAAGTTTGCGGTGTTCATATCATTGTGGTTTGCGTCCTAGCCGCTCAAAGCTAGGTGGTGCCCCGTGTTCACTTTATCGTGGCAGGCTCGAGGTGCGACATTCGGCCCCCGTCGTTTTAGAGGCCGTCAGGGTTCGGGGTCTGGTTTGCGTCCGTGATTTGGTGCCCCCACTGCGGAGGGCTTTTCTAAGACCCTTCAATTTACAATGCTGAAAGTGACGCCCACTATCAATCATGGACGAATGGCTGAAGAAATTTTCTAACTGGAGGACGAAAGAAGAGGAGATGAAGGAGGCACTAGCCGCCTTCATTGAAGTGCTACTGCCAAGCTACAGTGTCGTCAGCATTCAAGAGGTAAATTCTCCATCTCGTGTCACTCGTTCTAACTATAAATCGAAATCATCGTTCTAACTATAAATCGAAAGCATCAGGTGGGAGGTTGGTGAAGTGCCATCACTGTTGTCAACCAAGGCACACTGTCAATGAGTTCCAACAACGAAGGCAGCGAAAGGGTTGAAGTCATCTACATCGACATTCATTGCAAAGAAATAATTCACGTCAAGGAAGGGAAGCAAATGGTGAGACCTCTTTTCCCTAAAGAAACTGCAGTCAAAGATATAACTCCAAAGTGGCCTAAAGGGGCTGCTCGAGCCAAAGGCAAGGAGAAGATAAGCCAGTATGGAAACACATGACCCCAAAGGGAGAAGCATCTGGCCACGCAAGTGCTTCAAGCTCAGAAAGCAGGGTTGTACCCACTTTGTCAAGGAAGAAGTCATTTGAAGCTAAGTGGCGAAAGGTCGCCTACCAATTTGCACGACGCATGGGCATGCGAGTGCTACCAATCCACTTCAACAATTTGGAAGAAGAAGTGGTAAGAAGATTCCCATGCCCTAGAGAAGAGTGGTTCGGCTACTGCTCTCGCTGTTTTGGGAAGCGAGTGGAGGACCTTCCTCCTTCCCTGTACAACTTATCCTGAAGAAGCTCTCTACCACGGGAGAAACCCAGTGGCTTGGGGACGAGTTGCAATTGAATGGAGTAGAATTTATGCAACATGCCGATTACGGAAATTACCTGCAATTTCTGTTAGCCAAGAGGCTGAGAGTGGTCAGACGCGTCGCCATCACCCTGTACGTACTGAGCAACGAAGGAAAGGTAGAGCCCATGAAAGGCGACGACCTCTTGTGGATGTGCCGACTCATCAACACTGGCACGGTAAGATTATAAGTAAGTATTTTACCCTCTGTGCATGATGGAAAATGGGCCGACGGCATTCCCGTTCAGATTCCTGCAGCATATGCATGTGAATATCTATGTAGATAGGAAAGTCTTCTACCAACAGAAGATCGTATACCTATTCGGTGCGGCGGTACTAGGAGAAATCCTCAATTCCCCGAACCCTATCATTCTTCCCATATTAGATTACCATCATTCCTTTAATGTCTCTATTTTTATCTTGTTTTAACCTATCCACCCACCCCTGTAAAAAGCCGCTATGAGCCGCTACTGTTAATGTTAAAAAAAAAAAGGGTTCGTAATTTCCTGAGTCACCACCATGGCAAGCGTTTCTTTCCCCACGTTCAGTGGAAAGAAGGGAGAGGATCTCACCATCAACTTTTTGGATTATTTCGACATTGCTTGTGTCATCTCCAACAAAGATGACGACGTTTCACGACTTAGAATTTTTCCTCTACTGATGAAAGTAGAGGCCAAGTCCTGGTATAATGCATTGCCCCAGGCTACCAAGAATGCATGGGATGTGTTAAGGGATGCTGTTGTAAAGAGGTTTGGTGGAGGCACAACCTCGGAGAAGCTATGGCAGCTCTACTGACATAATTAAAGCAGGGAGGCCTGCTGGAGTATGCCACCTACGAGTCCAAGTTTGTGGACTTATGGGAGAGATGGGCTGCCTCACTGGAGGAAGGTGAAGGAGCACCTAATTTCCTAAAGAAGGACTGTTTTGTTGCTGGTCTATGGTCGCCGTTTAGAGAGAAGGTGAAGGGGGAAGGTTTCTTGCAATATATGAGTTGGCAGTCGAAGTAGCCCGCCTTCAAGACAAGAAGCTGCTCATGCAAGCAAGAGTAAACGAGTCAGAGGAAACAAGATTGGCCCGACCAACCCCAGTGGCTGCAACAACCAATCATAGAGTCCAACCATAGGAGGCATCAGAAGAACAACAAGACCTGCTGAGTCGCATCACCACCCAACTAGAGAGTTTATCTGTGCATCCGGTGAAGCAAGGGCATGCATTTGGCAGAAACCCAGAACAAGGAAGGGGACAACAAAGGCAGAACCCAGAGTACCACTGTTACAACTGCGGGGAAGATGGCCACACCCGAGGAGGCAGAATTTCAATAGAGGGGGGAGACAGAATCAGATCTCTCCGCCAAGAGCAAGACCACCACCACCTAGGCAGCCAGGACCAATCCCACCGGTCCAAATCCTTCGACCACCTGTACAACAACAACCACCACCCCAAACTCTCATTCCGCCACTACCCCCACCACCTGCTGTGAACCAAGCGGTGAGTGTTATTAGCTTGGAGGCTAAAGGGAAGGCGAAGGTACAAGAATCAGCTCGAGAGAAGCACAAAGGAAAAGCGAAGGTAGAAGAAGTGGATGATATGGGAGTGAAACATGCGAGGCACGAGGAGGCATGTCAAAGAGAAGAGAAGATGAAAGGGAAGGCCGAGTCTAGCAAGCAAGTAGCTAAACCGCGGTGGAAGATAGACATCGTGGACTTCTCACTAGGTGAGTATGCAAAACCCTATGACTTAGTTCAAGATGTGTTAATGCAGGGCCCGAAGATAACTTGGCCCCAATTACTCCACCTTGCACCCAGAATGAGGAGGCAATGGACGAAAATGGTAAGTACCAGGAAATCAAGACCCAGGATAGCTGGGGCTATCTCTGCGAGGGATCTCGACAACATCCTGCCAACCATGGACGCTCACATCAAGGGGCAATGGATTTCAAACGTCTACATAGATGGTGGAGCGCAAATATGCGTCATGAGTGAGAAGATGATGCACCATCTAGGTCTAGAGGTAAGTAGGCCGGCACCCTACTGAGCCAAGATGGAAAACAATGTAAGAGTGAAATGCGTAGGCATTGTAAATGCGGTCAAAGTAAAAGCATTCAATACAGAAGTGGAGGTAGACATCTTCGTCATGCCACACAAAGGGGAGGACTACCCCATCATTCTTGGGAGGCCTTGGCTTATGGCTATGGAAGCTAAACAAGACTAGAGCACCGGGATGATCCAGATGAACGATGCTAAAGGAAAGTCCATATTCTACGACATGAGGACTAGAAAGCAGCGCAACATGATCTTGGAGGCTTCAGAAGACGAGTCCACCAACGACTACTCGTCTACCTCAGGAGAAGAGACGACCACCACCAACGGAAGTGATAGTAGCATCAAAGTAATGGGAGTCATTCTGAAAGACCCAAACAGATTAACACAATCTGAAACAACCTCGACAAACCAAGAGGGATCATCAGATATGCAGTCCTTGGAGGATACAGGTAAGCTACAAAAAATGCTCTCAAATGAGTTAACCAATGAAGAAAGAAAGGAGTACGTCTCCATGCTAGGTAACTTCACTACTTTGTTCATTGATGGCTATGATAAGATCATAGGAATTACAATAGTACAACACCACATAAAGCTCAAGGAGGGCAGTAAACCCGTAGTACAAAAGCTCAGAAGACTTGGAGTAATCCAACAAGAGGCATTGCTTAAAGAAGTGAGAAGTTTTCTACAACCAGGTTTCATCTATCCTGTCGAAGAATCAGAATGGGTCTCCCCAGTAGTAGTCACAACGAAAAAAAATGGTAAGTGGAGAGTCTGTGTGGATTATAAACCTCTCAATGCAGCCACGAAGAGGGACCACTTCCCCCTCCCATTCCAGGATGAAATACTCAATGAAGTGGTAGGTCACGAACGATACACAGTATGCGATGGCTACTTAGGGTACTTTCAGATTAGCATTGCGGAGGAGGATGAGAAGAAGACAAACTTCATCACACCATGGGGATGTTTTGCCTACAGAGTGGTGCCGTTTGGCCTCACTAACGCCCCAGCCACGTTTCAACGCTATGTGACTTTTGTTTTCCAACCCTACTTTGGAACATCAATACGGGTTTTCATAGATGATTTTTGCATTTATAGCTCACGAGCCCTTCATTTAAGCAAAGTCTATGATGGCTTAACCAGGCTGCAAACCTTGGGTGGCCAACTCAACGTCGACAAGTGTCACATTGGTGAGAGCAAATTCACTCTCCTTGGTCATGTAATTTCAGCAAAAGGAATCGAGGCTGACCCGAGCAAGATTCAGGCTCTGGTATCTTTATCATCACCCACCACCGCCAAGCAGCTAGTTTCTTTCCTTCAGAAGGTAAGATACTTAAGCAGGTTCATTCACCTGCTATCTCAAGTGGTCCTTCCACTACAACAACTCACCCAGAGGGATGTCTTCTCATGGAGTGAAGAGAACGAGCAGCAGTTTACTGAGGTGAAGCAAATCCTAGCTAAGCTTCCCACTATTTCACCTCCTAAGTGGGACGAGCCATTTTATGTGAACCCTAGTGTGGAAAGTGATACACTCGGAGCACTGCTAATGCAAAAGGACCCCAAAACTTCTTTCATGCGCCGTATTGACTTCTCTAGTCGGGTCATGACCCCATCAGAAAAAGGATTTACCGAAGTAGAACACATGGTTCTGGCACTAATGTTTGCTACCACAAAGTTCCGCTCCTACTGCCTAGAGCCTTTGTAATCCTGACAATGGAGGAGGTCTTCCCATATGTAATGCGACACATGGATGTCTCATCTAGGATCTCAAAGTGGTTCATTAGACTACAAGAGTTTGACTACACCATGCAAGTAGAAAACTCCACTACGGCTAGTTTAGCGGGAATTCTCACTCATTGCCATTATGAGAAGAAGCTGAAGCTCAACACGGAAGCAAAGGAAGAAACACCAAAGGTAGAAAGTCCTAGTCTAGAGAGAGCTCACTCTCTTTTCTTTGACGAAGCATACAAGAGAACAATGGATCAGTCTGCACAGCAGGCATGGTCATTTTTAATGAACAACAAGAAAGAGTATTCTCCATGGGGTAGTTATTACACTCCCACTCCAACAATGAAGCAGAATATGCAGCCCTAATTCTTGGGTTGGAACAATGTATTTCACAAAGAATTCAGCGCCTAAATGTGTTCGGCGACGCTTTGCTTTTGATAAGGCAGATAAATGGCATGTGAGATTGCAAAAATCAGGTTTTACTTGGTCAACTTCGCCAAGATAAGGACCTTCTAAAGGAGTTTGAAGCAATGAAACTATTCCATGTCCCCAGAGCAGAAAATCAAGAGGTAGATGCGCTAGCTAAAGAAAGAATACAAGACGTTCCCGTAGGGGCGATTAAATTAAAACTACCCCTCTTCCAAGGTAGTGATGCTATGCCTGATATCATCATTTTTCTAGATACAGGAGAATGTCCATCGGGACACACCAAAGGCCAAAAACAGTGGCTGGTAAGGAAGGCTACTAGGTACCGCCTTATAGACGACCACTTGTATTGTAAGGGCAAAGATCAAATTCTCAGGCGGGTGCCAACCTCTAGTGAAATCATAGAGGTAATTTCAAGTTGCCATGACGGTGTCTGCGGCGGTCATTTTGCTCTAGATATCACCAGTAGGAAGATTCTACACGCAGGGTACTTTTGTCCTAGTTTGAATAGGGATGTACACCATTGGTGTAAAACATGCAAGGCTTGTCAAGTGTCCAGTGATCGCACGTTGACCTACGAGCCACAAACCCCTATCATCTCATATGGTCCTTTTGAGAAATGGGGAATAGATGCAATCGGTTCTTTACCAAGGGCCCAATTAGGTAAACTGTACATCATAGTGGATGTAGACTACATGACTCGATGGGTAGAAGCAACAGCCACCACCCGCATTACAGCCCAAGAGGTGGCAAAGTTCATTTTTGAGCATATCGTTTGCCGTTTTGACACTCCTCTTGAGATAATATCAGATAGAGGACCAGGATTCAAAGGTGATTTGGTGGGAGAACTGATGAAGAAGTTAGGCATCACACGTAGGCATACCACACCATACTATCCACAATGCAATGGTCTAGTAGAGAAGGTAAATGGAATGATTTGCAAAATCATCACAAAACAGGTGAACAACCACATAGGGGACTGGGATAAACATCTCATGGTAGCTCTTTGGACCTACAGAACAACGTTTCGAACATCACTAGGTTTCACTCCTTTCCATCTAGTTTATGGGAAGGAGGAAATTCTACCCATTGAGGTACAAATAGCCAGCTTACGAGTTTTTGGCTAGCCAAACACATCGTCCAATTGTAAACCTCCGAAACCACATCTTGGATCTGGAGAGACTCCAACTGGATAGGGAAGAAGCTATCAATCACTATGTAGCACAGGTAGAACGACGTTGGCTCACTTTCAATCAAGGGCTTAAAGAAAAGAGACTGGAAAAAGGCATGTTAGTACTGCGATACGACAACAGATTTGACACCAAAAAGGATAAGAAATTTCAACCCAGATGGGAAGGGCCATTCATCATCAAGAGACGCTATGACAACGGCAACTATAAGCTGATGGAAGTAGATGGGAGAATTCACAAGACTAGGGTCAATGGATGGAGACTGAAAATGTATTTTCTTAGGTTTGACCCAGAATTCGTGTTAGAGATTCCAGAGGAGGGAGAACCCTCTAACTCTACAACTGAGGAAGCAGAAGAAGGGCTAGAAGCATGAATGCATCTAGCCAAAGGGAGAGGGCTAATGATAGCCGACTTTTGAAAATCAAAGAAAAAAAAAAGAAAAACTTATTCCCCCCCCCCCCCCCCCCCCCCCCCCCCCCGCGCCTGACGGGCATTGGATAAAATAACACCCCCCCCCCTCTGTCTCATTTTCCCTACATACCTCTCTCTAATATCCTCTCTCCCTCTCTCCCAAATTTATCCCCACTCTCATTACCCCCCCGGCCAGGCGAAAAATTTGAGCACATCATCCCTACCCCTCTCTCGTGCTCCCTCTGTGCGAGCTGCATGGAACCTCCCCCCCTCACCCCCCCCCCCCCCCCCCCCCTCCGCTCTCCCGAATTCTTACACTCACCCTTTACATTCCCCCCCATACTTCCCCCCCACTCTCATTACCCCCCCCCCCTCAGCCCGCTAATATTCTTTCCCCGACCCCTCCCCCCCCTCTTCCCCACCCGCTCGCCTCACCCTCCCCTCGGCCTCATTCCCTCCCCCTTGGCCCGTTGATATATTCCCTCACTCCCACCCATTGACTTGCTTCCCTCCTCTCCTCCTTAAGCTCCCATGCAAGACAGTAGATACTATTCCCTCTCCTACCCCACTCCATTGCCACCCCCCCCCCCCCCCCCCCCCCTCTTCCTTCACTCTCTTGTTCGGCGGACCACAAGGCGCGGACCTATCCCTCTCTCTCCCTCACACACTCTATCTCTCTTCCGAGCCTGTGAAGGTGCCGCAGAAAATACACACACACACACACTCTGTCTCTCTTATCCACACACCCTATCCCTCCCTCTCCCTCACAATCTCCCTCTCTCATCCTCACAATATCTCTCTCCATTAGGAGAAATATGAACCCTCTAGGGGCCCTTTGGGATTAAGGTTAATTAGAGGCCAACCAATAGGAAGAGGGTGGTGGACACACTCTACAACTAGGAAGAGCTAGGTGTGTCATAGTTTGTCCCCTCTTTCCCTTGGTTTGCCTAGGTCAAAACAACCTTTAAGAGGAGAATACCATGCTCTTACAAGCCTTTAAAACCAGGAAAAGGGGGTGTGACAGTGAGGTGACAGTTAGAAAAGTGAAGATGACATGATGGTACAATGTAATTTGAATTTGGGGAGGGGGAAAGGGGGAAGGGGGGGGGGGGGGGGCTTCAATCTCAACCATTAGATCCTTTTTTCATCCAATGGATATCATCAAAAGGCGCCTTTCAACCTCCACCCTTCATCTTGAGTGAGATCTAGTGGGTAGGATGGGCTCCCCTCTCTTCAAAATCCACCTTTTCACCTCCTCCCTTGATCTTGATTGAGATCCAAAGGCCAAGATTGAGCCCCCACTTCAAATGGCGCCTTTCAACCTCTTCCCTTGATCTTGTGCAAGATCCAATAGTCAAGATTGCATCCCCACATCATATGGAGCCTTGATCTTTTACCCATTAAACAACTTGCACCTTCCCCTCCAATTAACCAATGGTCCATCTTCCAAGGCCTATTAAATATGGGCCAAAGACCCCACTAGTCAGTTTCTTTTGAAAACTGATATATTCTAGCTCAAAACCACTAAGAGGTTTTTTGTGTCCCCTTAACCCCCTACCAATTAGAAACTTAATCCCAAACCTTACAAGGCCCCAAAGAAGTCCAATATTTTCCTAATGCTCTCCCTCTCGGGTGCTCATATTCCGCGCAGTACAATCTCCCTCTCTCTCCTTCTCACGGATTGCGGCAGTAGAACCTCCCTCTCTCTCTCTCTCTCTCTCTCTCTCTCTCTCTCTCTCTCTCTCTCTCTCTCTCTCTCCCCACACACACACACACACACACACACACACACACACCCTCACTCTCCCCCTTTGGCACTGTGCACGAGCCCACAACAGCACGCTCTCTCTCTCTCTCTCTCTCTCTCTCTCTCTCTCTCTCTCTCTCTCTTTCTCCCACTCGGGCGCTCAGGCCGCTGCAGACCATATACACACACACACACTACACACAGACACCATACCCACACACACGCACGCACACACACACACACACACACACACACACACACACACACACACACACACACACACACACACACACACACACACACACACACACACACACCGCACGCATTCACGCTCTCTCTCTACCCCTTCCCCCCCCCCCCCCCCCCCCCCCATCCGCCTCGCGTAGTTTTAGCAGGCAGCCGGCCGCCAGCCATCAACGAAAGAAAATAAAAATAAAAAATATTAAAACCCTTCCCACGCACGTTTACGCGCACACACATACATATACATACACACACCCGCCCTCATGCACCAATACCCACACACACACATATACGCACCACACCACAAATACAAAAAAAAACACAAAGGTTACAACTACGACATCGACAAATAAAGAAGAAGGATCCAAAGCACGCGCCGCCAACAATAAAAAGAGAAAATGCACCGAAGGCATGCCGCGGCCAACTCCGAAAAGAAGTACGCTTGACATCGACGCACCGCCAGCACACCATTCTCGCCGGCAACACGCAACCACGATGCCATTCCAGTAATTTATAGGTTATTTTCATCATTATTTTCAGTTTTCACCCGAGCCTTTGAAAATTTCCATTTTTTTTGTAAATATCCTCTCTCTAGGTGATGGTCACAAAGGCCCACCTAGAGATTCCCATCTTTCAAATAACCTCCCAAAACAAAGCAAGGGTCAACCACACTGGGCCCACCACTTGCTTTGTCTCCCCGATTAAGCTTACCCTAACCACACAGGGATTACCATAATGCAAGCAGCCAACACCTATAAATTGGCATTGAGAGGTCACTATCGGGGGGGGGGGGGGGGGGGGGAGGCAATTCATGAGGAGCCAAGCATTTGGTAGAGTGTAGTGGGAAGGATTGACATCATCACCATCAATGGAAGGGGGGGTTTGTGTGTTGGATTTGCCTTGGGAATTGCACCATGCGAAGGGAACCACATCCATCTCTCGACTCCATGGTCGATGCACACACGTATACACGCTCATGGTATTCACAATCATTGAGTTGTCTTAGAGAACACACCAAGTAGGTTGCACCACCTTCTTCCCCTATCTCTCTACCACCACGGCATGCCATTTTGTAAATGTTGCAGAAATAATTCACCCTCACACCCCCGAGGGTTTTCATCATTTGCAAACTTCTCTCTCTCTCTCTCTCTCTCTCTCTCTCTCTCTCTCTCTCTCTCTCTCTCGATGTGTAAGTTTGCGGTGTTCATATCATCGTGGTTTGCGTCCTAACGGCTCAAAGCTAGGTGGTGCCCCCTGTTCACTTTACCGTGGAAGGCTCGAGGCGCGACATTCGGCCCCGGTCGTTTTAGAGGCCGTTGGGGTTCGGGGTCCGCTTTGCGTCCGTCAACATCTTGGTGGTGTTTTTTATGTGTGAAGGAGAGTTCAAATTCTTATTTTTAAGCCTTGAATCAGATCGGTTTGATGAAGAATCAAATTAGTTTTGGTGTTTTTTGAATCAAATTATTTTAGGATAATCAATTGTTTTGGCATATAGAGTCTAAATTAGGTCTCCCAATGTTTTATCTATATGCAAAGATATTGTTCAAGAGGCAGTGTCTAATGGTTGCAAAGTTTGGATCCTACCTTGAATCTTTCTTCAATCTTTTTGAAGAGAAACCTGAACCTGATCCTGAATCTGAACCTAAATCTGAACTTGAACTCGAACCTGAACATGAACCTGCTAATGTGTTCAGTAATCCATACCAGGCCTTTGTTGAAGAAGAGGCTAAGGAAGAAAATACGTTGTTGCAGAAGAAGTTTAGTGAACTGAAAGATCATTTTATACAGCTGAAGTATAAGGGGGAACAACAGGTTCATGACCAACCTGAACTAGAGGGTGTTGAATGTGAAGTGATACTGGCGGATAATGCAGATCAAGAAGTTCAAGAGCAGTTAATTGAAGATATAGTTCTAGTTATAGGAGAGGAGAATGAGGCATAGCATCTCCCTGTTGGGGAGGCATTATTGAACACTATCAAGGAAGTGTTGGGTAAGAACATTGAAGAACATACAATGGATGAGGTTACAACTGAGATGGAAGTAAGTATTGACGCAGAGGAAGAAGCAAAGGAGGAGAATTTGTTTGTGCAAAAGCAGTTTGATGAACTGAAGCAGTAGTATGAGGAATTGTAGAAGCAGTTGGAGCAGCAGAAACATCATCAATTTGAACAACTGCATACTCAGAGTGATACTGTAATGTTGGATAAAACTAAAACTAAAGTTCAGGAATAGTTAGTTGAATGTGCAGTCATAGTTCCAATTGCAGTTGCAAGTATAGAAGCAGGTGTTGGAGGTGGACAACAACGGTTTAAAGATCCACTACTGTCTATTGTGGATGAGATACTCAGTGAAGAGATGATGAGGTTCCAATGAAAGCACGTAAAGATGAGGTGGATGCAAGAATTACTGGAGAGAACAACACAACTATTGACCAGGATGAAGATGCAAAGGTACAACAGGCTGAACCTGAAGACTAAGTTGATTTTAATCAAGGAATTGTGGGTCCTCACAATGTTTGAGAAACATTGTCCATCGAGTGTGTCAGGTGTTAGTGCATGATGCATTAGGAGATTTCGGAGGTCTTTTGGAGGGCCTTTTGGAAGAGAGAGGAAAATAAGCTCCTCCAATGAGAGAAGAGCCTACGTTTACGTAGAAAAATAGATTGATATTAACAAAAATATAAAAGGTGTCCCTCTCCTCATTTAATAATCTAGTGGTCCTTGAAAACGAGCACTCTCTTTCATTTAATGCGAGCACCTTTTTCAGAAGGTAGATGCGGTGCATTTGATACGGGCTACGTCATCACTAGAACTCAAAAAGTCACAAAACTATCAAGTGGTGGAAGATTTTGAAACTTTTGATATTGTCAATGCGTCCGGAACGCACATATCTCCTAGAAATGAATGTCCAATTGCCTCGCTCAAACATCCAAAGAGGCAAAAAAATGTCAAAAAGCCCTAAAGGAACATTTTACTAACGGCGCGCGAGGGGCCATTCCAAAATTTTGTAATGCCTCCTTGCGCGCCGTTAGTAAAAATCCCCTTTTTTCTCTTTTTAGGGAGTTTTTTGAGAGGAAAATGTCCAAAAACCTCTAAAAAGGGGATTTCTGGAAAGATAAGTGTCCAAAAATCACTAAAAGGAGCTTTGTACTAACGACGCGCAGAAGGGCATTCTAGAATTTTGGAATGCCTCCTCGCGCGCCGTTAGTAAAAAGCCCCCTTTTTCCTCTTTTTAAGGAGCTTTTTGAGAGGGAAATGTCCAAAAACCTCTAAAAAGGGGTTTTCTGGAAAGATAAGTGTCCAAAAATCACTAAAAGGAGCTTTGTACTAACGGCGCGCAGAGGGGCATTTTAAAATTTAGAAATGCCTCCTCGCGCGCCTTAAGTAAAAAACCCATTTTTTGGGGTTTTTTGACATTTTTTGCCTCTCTGGTTGTCAGAATGAGGCAAGTAGACATTCGTTTTTAGGGTATTTTGGCGTTCCGGACGTATTGGTGGTGTCAAAAGCCTCAAAATCTATCATATTTTGACAGTTTGTGACTTTTCAACTTTTAGTGATGACGTAAGCTGCATTGAATGCGCCGCACCTGCCTCCTGAAAAAAACGCTCGCATTAAATAAAAAAGTGTCCGTTTTCAAGAATGATTGGGAATATAAATCTACTTTGTAGAGTGTTGGGTTGTCCTTTTGGACGTACTCACAAGGTGCAAGTGCATTTTATAAAAAGTTTCTAGAGAGAGAAATACAATTTCTTACAAGGCCCTCCAAATGACCTACGAAATTTTCTAATGTGTCAGGGTTCTTATCTTTTTGGACTTTAACTAAGGTTTTAGATTTAAGCCTTAGAGGCATGTTTACAAAAGTGCCTAATGCCTAGGTCGTTTTGAATACACTAATGGTCATATGGAATGGAGCAGTTTTTGGATATAATCGACATGCAGTTTTGGTAGTTACCTGTAGTCGTATTGCTGTTTTTTTGCTCTGTAGTTCAATGGTGATGATGAATATACAATGAATGCAGTAATTTCTGGTGTTTCATCTTCATCTACTCTGCAGTTCTGTGATTAAATGTGCAGTCTCCTATCTCTACACTTCAACATTCTTGTATTGATTACCTGTTAGGGTTGTGAGCCCCTAAAAAACATGTTATTCAGGTCTTGTTCCATTCATCGGCTGACAGGGGAGCCACCCCAAGGAAAGGAAGGAGTCTGCCTCTTCACCCAAGCAGTCAAGGGCTTGTTCCATTCATCAAAACTTGTTTGCTTCTCAATGGTGATGATCGCCCCCTGCTTTCTTGGATTATCTCTGAGAATTTAGTTGTTATAATGGTGTTCTCAAAGATGTGGAAATTTCTTGCCTTTCATACATGTTTAGAGTATCAAAATCTCACTACTTCTGATCAATCCACTCTTAGTTGTTGCCACCCTTGCTTGTACTACCATGTTGGAAAAAACACACACTTTTCATTAGGGGTTTGTCATGCATAGGACCTCTTGATCCTTTCCTTGTAGTTTGTCATAGTTCGGAACACCTTTGTCAGTTGCTATTTTCTAGTTGCTACAGCTCTTAGAGCAGTTTCGCACTCCAACCCAGTGGAGAAGGTTGATGTGAGAAATCTTGGAGGGAAGTGCCTAACAAAAACTTAAAGCCGATCAGAGTTTTTGTCTTGTGCTTTGATCAAGGTGAGGGTAGCACCAACTTTGCCAAAATTGGCAGAGTGGGGAGAGAAAAGCTTTGCTGACGTTTGCTAGGTAGGGGTGCCCCTGCATGTGGGTGCGCTCTTACCTCAGAGCAACGTACATCACTATTAGATCACCAATGTCCCCCACTCATAATGGTATTATCTAAGTGTCGTGGATTCATAATTACAAGTACTCTCTCTCTCTCTCTCTCTCTCTCTTCCCCCCTCTCCCCAAATAGCAAGCTCGACAAACAGCCCCTGCACTCGCTGGGTGCAAGGGCGGCACCTAGCCCTCCATGGATACTCCATAAGCCTCACCCTCCTTGTTGAGGAAACCCCCTACCTTCCATGCTTTGTAGCTCCACCCATCGACGCTGCTGGGTGCGCATCCTCTCGCCTGCTTACGACCCTACATTCCTTGGCAACGTCGATTCTGCACTAGCTCTGCACGTTGATTCTACTTGAGCTTGTATGGTTTTGGTGACGCTCTGCAGAGCTAGTTGCTCGTCGTGTGGTCCCGCTCACTGCCACAAAGCCTCTGTCTTCCCCGACCCACCATCGAATGTCCAAGCTGTGAGGGTTTTTCATTTTCAATACACATTAAAGTAATACACACTAAGCCTACTTGCGTAGAGCTTGGTCACACAGCTGTTCAAATTTATCTCCAATGATGAATACCCTGAAGCTCACCACAAGGGTTTGGCCAAGCTTTGCGGTAGTTGTAGCAGCTCCAAGCAAGCTCACACAGATTGGATAGCTTCAAGCAACCCTTGATCGGCTTGTGGATGAGAATCATGACCTTAAAACTCACCTTAGCAATCTTGAGACACTCCGATGAAGAAGTGTTGCAATGAGCAATAGTTACACAAGATGGCAGTAGCATAGACTTCAGCGAAGCTCACTGATAGCTGCATGGTGAGTGGGAGGGTATTCTGTTGCAAAGTTGGGGGGGGGGGGAGAAAGAGAGAGAGAGAGTTGAAATGAGAGCTTATATTAATCGTCTTGAAAAGGCCATGAGACCAAACTAATACAATCCTGATGAATCTAAACCATTGCTTGGGTACAATAATTTTTTTAAAGTAAAATGAAAGACTGAAACTAGAAAACCATCATCATCGTCGTCACTGCTCGACATTGTCGGAGAAAGTATTGCACTGCTCGTTGAAGAACTTCATCAATGTTCACCACTGTAAGTAACAGTACTAGGAGGGGGAAGAGAGAGAGTGAAAATGAAATGAAATGTTATATTACTCATCTTCAAAAGGCCAAATTTACATATGAGACCAAAATGATACAATCGGTGTGAATCGAATCCAATCTCTGGATACAAAATAAAATGAGGTAAAGGGAAATACTAAAGTCGGCCCGGTTGAAAGCAACATCCTTATTGTCAATGCCCGAGGATGCTCTACAACAAGCGTTTGTCTGAGAAAGTAGTGCAGCGATCGCTGCAGAGCTTTGTCAATATCCGCTGCTGTACATAGTCGTGGGGGGGGGGGGGGGGGGGGGGGAGAGAGAGAGAGAGAGAGAGAGAGAGAGAGAGAGAGAGAGAGATAAATGAAACGACTGCATGGGAGAATTTTGACTGACTTTCCTCTATAACAAGAGAAAAACTCAAGACAATACACAACAAAATCACTATGAGAACAACCAAATATGGCAAGAACGCATATAAGAGACTCTTGAGAAAAATCCAACAAAGTTTCCTTCGTATAATCACTGTCCTCCGTGGGGACACCAATTTGAGGCGGTCCGGGGCGGGCAACAAGAAGAGCAACCTCTAGACATCCTTCAAGGCTCCCGTGCTGCTCAATGGGGCTGGGGCACAACACAACACAAACCAAAACAACAAACCCACAGCCAAATCCCAACTACACAAGGGGCACCACCTAGTTTAAGAGCGAACTAGGACGCAAAAGAGGAGAATCGTTAGAGCAACCCACAAACAAGCAAGGAATTTACACTAACCCTAACACCAATGGAACACTCTCACACACTAAAACACGAGAGAGAGAGAGAGAGAGAGAGAGAGAGAGAGAGAGAGAGAGAGAGAGAGAGAGATGGTGCTCGGGCTGCTTTGAAGTGTATCGTTAATGATCAAGCAAACATAAATATATATATGTAAGAAAGAGAGAGAAGGGGGAAGGGGGTGCTTGTTGCTCTAATACCTTCTTACAAATCTGTCATGACAAATCAAAGTGAGATTAGTATTTGTTCAACATAGCTTGCGTAAATTTCACCACAACACATCACAAGAAAAGCCACCCCAATCACTGTCTTAAGGCTAGGGGAGTCCTCTCCACCCTGTCACCCTCTTACAGTATGTGGGATTTATGGCTAGATTGATGACAACACCAGAGACAAGCTATCAAGAACTTAACAAAAAACACCAAGACACTTACGCATCATTGTTGTCCATTACTTCACGTTGGAAGGGAGACAAAGTATCCAAGCTTAGTCCAAATCCACCCTCCTTGATTCAGCAAATGTTGGGCTTACACTAGTAGGAGAAATGATAGATTTCCTACTCTCAATTGAATGATCACTCTCTCTCTTAAAATGGCATAGAGTTCCCTTGCTAATCCCCTATTACAACACATGCACATGCATAAGACAATGAGCTTCCACTCAAGAGCTCCTTCTAGAGAGGTTGAGCTTGGCTTCTCAAGCTATAGCATAGTGCTCTTGCTTATGGCTCTCCCTTTTTTGTGCTAGCTACACCCTCCTTTTATAGCAATTTTGAAGGCTAGGGTTACTCCTCTAACCATGGTTGGGTTAGATTTTCCGCAATTTATCTAATTTCTTTTGCTTGGAATTATCAAGAAGTTGGTGGGGAAAGAGAGAGGAGAGAAATGGAGGTGATAGGACTTTTCATAGTGGGTTAGTGTTAGTAGAGTTAGTATTAATTTACAAATGGAATTGGATATTTACAATGGGAGTATCCATGTAGGATACAAATAAGGAAGAAAAACTCTTAAGAGGTAAGAAAAGGTGGATTTCTTACAAGGTTGATGCTCCAAGTGTCTTGAGTAGGGCCAATTTTTGACGCTTGTTGACGGTCCACTAGCTTTGACGGTACATTTTTTCTCCACTCTTGACCTTCCTTGAGAGACAAGGTAATTGAAGCTGACTAATCAACCACCATGATGCTGTCTTTTAAGAGAAGAGGCAAAATGAGACTAGGTGGTCAATTTTGGAATGGAATTGTGTGTGGGAGGTATGAGTTCACCATGGTTTCTCTTATTCTTCAAGGTTGAGGAGAAGGTGAGTAGGGTGCAGAGAGGAGTGGTGAGAGAGGTGGGGATGATGAGTGGAGAAGTGTGTGTGAAAGAGGAAAATGTTAAAGTGGAAGAGACAGTGTGGCTGCATAGCATGGGAAAACTGGGGTCCACTAATAAAATCATAGCTCACAGCTCGTAGCTCAAAAAAATATGAAAAAATTTGAGGCAACAGTTCAGCCCACGAGCTACAACTTTTGCTTGTATCACCTTTTCAAATTCGGAGAGCAAGTGAACTTTAAAAATTCAGCAAAACCGACCGTTTGTTTCCAGTGCACAAGGTCCTTGTGGGGTCCTTCTTTGGATGATTCTTTTGAATACCTCCAAGAGTGAGCCCTCCATAGTGCATGTATGCATGCCACCTACCCTTGACCTTATTTGGTAGGTCTATAATTGAAGATATTGTTGAGATTATGATATAAGTGAATAGTACAACTAAGAAAATCAAATATTGAGGGGTCTAAAAAATATGTACATGTCAAATATAAATAATATAAGTGGAAAAAATATAAAGGGGTCAAAAGAAATCTCTCTCATTATGAGGCTACCATAAAAAGATAAATATTTTTGGTGTTCTAATTTTTTAGAAAAAAAAACAAAATAGATGTAGGAAGGGAAAAATCACAATAGTGAAAAAATATACACATAAATAAAACTAGTTTTTTTGGATTTTTGTTGGGGTGGAGTTACACCAAGTATAAGAGAAGCTTACATGAAAATATTTCTATATGGAATAAAGAGTATGAAAAATGGTAAGAAAAAATTGTGGTAATGGTGAGGCAATGTACAGAGCATAAATAACACACACCTAGGTAGAAATATTTAAATAAATACCAAAATAATTATGAAAAAAACTTTTATTTAGGCCCTATATACAAAGAAATATTTACATACGCATGGGCCATAATATACTTATATTTTTTATTTTTTATTATTTTTTTGGCTCAACTAGTCCAATGACTAGCTAATTGAGGGTTTTTTAAGAAGATATGGGAAAAGTCTCGTGACTCACGCACGCCTATGTACAGTGAAATGGTAGGGATATCCACAGTGTTTGGGTGATTTTGGTAGGGTGAGGTAACTCACTGTGGCAATTACAAAGAGCCGAAAAACGGCTATCACTAGCTGAACTACCCGAGATTGCCAGCTCTAGAAAAGGGACCGGCCATAGAGGAATACATGGTGAAAACCCTAAAGGGCGTCATGTTTTTCTTCAAAAGTCTACCGGATCTCTCTTGTGCAATGTTGAGGAATACATGGTGAAAACCCTAAAGGGCGTCATGTTTTTCTTCAAAAGTCTACCGGATCTCTCTTGTGCAATGTTATATAAATATGTCGAATGCTTCTCACATGTATTGAAGTTTTTCATGAGCCAGAGCAAGCAGGCACCTCGTGGATGTCATTCTTGCAGTGAAATAAAGGTTTGTGCTATGATCTCAATGGCCAACCTTCCGAAGAAGTCCTCTATGGCTTCTACGCTAGATGCATGTTTCTACCTTCACACAATATGCTGGCATTCGAGGAAGCGTTCTACACGGGATTCTTCACTTGGGGAAGGAAGATATTTGTGCCAGTGAATCAGCAATCTAACCTCAAGGTTTGTAGGCTACTCAGTGGTGGAGCTAAAGAACAGAGTAACCATGCAGTTTCTGCAAGTGCTAGATAAGGAAAGAAAAATCAGATACCAAAAGGCATTGAATGCTCTTAAAGACCGCCTCGCCAGTCGCCGCCAACTCAAAGACTATTTCAGCTCATAAAGTTGTGTCAAGGGAGGACACAGGCAAGGAGAGGGGGAATGTTAGCAACAAGCTAACACGGGTACCATTTTCAGAGTTCTCTTTGTAAAACATTTTGATAAATCGAGAATATTATAACTCCTATTTTCTCGGATAAACTTTGTAATTAATGAGCCGGGTCTACAAGCTTCCAGATTGTATCAACCTATCATTACCCATCTTTGGTAGAACTCCCAGATTATTAGTTTTGACCACCAAAAAACCTTGGCTAAGGTATAAAAGCCAATTTTTGTAAGTTATTTTCAAGTTTTGGATAATGAAATACACAACGTGAGCTAACAACGCTCACTCCTCTCCTTCTCGCGCTTCCTACTCCCTCCCCGGTTGTCACATTGCAATTGTGTTTGTTGCATTGCAACCGCAGGTAAGATCTCTACGCATTGACGTAAGCACATCATAGTAATTCGTAGCTTTTGGTGTCGCCAACCCGCGGCTTAATTTCATCATAATTATGAATTTACACTTTCAAATCAAAACTAAGCATAGGCGGGGTATTGGGGCATCATTGCTAAGCATTTAGATGCATTCTGGGTCGAAAATGACTAGGTCAAAAATCCACTGCTGTTAATAATCGCGATTTTGGAACCTAACCTGAAGTGGGATTTGAGACCTTAAGCATGTGTGCTTAGGTCTTTTAAACATGTCCTAGAAGTTTCATTACGTTTGGATGTCATTTGATATTGTAACGGATGTGATTTGTTTGCTAATGGAGCGATTGGCTTTTGGTGATTTCAATCACTTGACTGTAGCTTGAGTTATATGCGAGTTGCTAGTTGTTTTCCAAGAGATTGACAACCTCTTGTAGCCTCTATGCACTAGTCGTGTCAGCTTCATCCCATGGATTGACAAATTAATCGTGGTTCTTGCTAATATTGCAATAAGATAGGATGGTGAGGTTAGACATGCATCCCACATTTCCCTTATCATCTCTCTCTCTCATACTCGTCTACAATGGACGTCATCTCTCTCTCTTAGCCACAACCACACTCTCAGTTCCACACACACATACACCAATGGCTGTCGGCCATTTCTCTCTACACTTTGACTACATCTCTCTCTCACTCTTCTTCCCTCCTCCTAATTAATAATGCAACTTTTTTACCAAAGGCAACTACAATTACTTTAATTGTTTTAGTCTCTCTCTATCTTGCTCTCACCCTCCACGTCTCCAGCTGCCATGCATGAACCTCAAGCGCTCGACTCAAACACCCCCAAACCACTGCATGCAGGCAATTGCAAAAGAGGAAAAAAATAAAATAAAATAGTATAGATTGTCTTTATGCCACCTTCAACTCACATCACCTTCAATTTGAGTTGTGCAGGAGAGACATCAAGAAAGATTTTCTTGTATCTCTTTTGGTGTTTGTTTGTGCGCAAATCCTACTACACTAGCAGTGACTACCATTACAACGGATAATGCCTTTCATATGATGTTGTGGAGCCATTTTTTGGCTTATTCTTGGCAGTTACCATGCCATTTTTGAGGCTCAGTTTGAAAGAGCCCTTTCTTAGACTATGGCTAGTCTTTGAGTCTACATAGCCTTTTTGTGAGGATTGTTGGATTAGGTTTTTTGAAGCCGAGCACTAGGACTGGGTTACCTAACGTGAGGTAGATTCTCTTGCTGGAGATCCCTTTTGTGGCCTCACCATAGGTTATGTATGGATAGGTATAGGTGCTTTGATGCAAATTTGGCAGTCATCCCCTGACAATTTTTTTCATCAGTTTATTCTACTCTATGCCTAGTCAACCTTTAGCATAATCAAGTAGCTTGCATGAATCACGAGAATTTGAATGATCCCTTCATTCCCATTGCAAGGCAAAAGGTACACATAATTGTTAGTACTAAGTTGCAATTTCAGCGAGTAATTCGTAGAATTTTAGGTCCTCTTAGGTTGGTAGAGATAAACGCATCAGTAAATCCTTTTATTTTGCCTCTCATTAGGTACGACCTTAGTTTGGACATCTATATTTTTGTTTTGTTTTAAGAATTAGGTCATGCATAGACCATGGATAATGGCCCAGGAATACAGGTTTTTCCCTTTCATTTCACTCCACACATTAGAGTAAACATTGCAATTAGTAGGAAAATCCATTTTCAACAACGTATGGTGTTCATGTTTGGTGCCCAAAGAGTAGGAGAAATTCTCGCATCACCAAACCCTGTCATCCTACCTCTTATTGATTATCATAGGTCGTTTGATGTGAATATCTTTATTTTGTTGTAGAATAGATTGCAAGCTAGAAAACATTATTGTGTAAATCTTTTTAAGAAAGAAAAAAAAACGGGTGTCACTTTGAAATCAATTCAATGGAAAGCCAACGCCAAATGTCTGGG
Organism: Adiantum capillus-veneris; assembly: GCF_014529385.1. Classification (NCBI taxonomy): domain Eukaryota; kingdom Viridiplantae; phylum Streptophyta; class Polypodiopsida; order Polypodiales; family Pteridaceae; genus Adiantum; species Adiantum capillus-veneris. The sequence continues at coordinate 61,807,019 of NC_140939.1, forward strand.
TATCCTCTTTTCTTTGGAGAGCCTGGAGAGGATGCAGAATTATTTTTAGCGAATTTCAAGATGTCTTGCCGTATCAAGAGGATAATAACTGATCAAGAACGTGTAGAAATGTTTGAGGTGGTCCTTAGGAAAGATGCTAGCACTTGGTTTGACTCTTTGCCTGAGGAAGTTAAGGGGAATTACACAGAAGTTTTGAATCGTTTCAAGAAATACTTCTTTGATCCCCAAAACACTCAAAAATTATGGCAAGACATTGTTTCTCATAAGCAACAAGACTTAGATGACTACTACTTGTACAAGCAAGAGTTTATACGTCTTTGGGCTCTATGGATACGAAATGTTGCTAACCCTGGTGATGGTGCAGAATTTTTAAAGAAGGAGAGGTTCATAGCCGGACTCTTTCCTGACCTTAAGGTAAAAGTTGAGGCGGGTGCACCTGCTACTTTTGATGCAGCGGAAACTAGGGCTGCTGAGAAGTATAGGAAACTCAAGTGCTTAAGGGGAGAGGTTCCAATAGAAGTTCTTAGACCCAAAGGTAAGTCACAAGCATCAACATCTAGGGAGCTTCCTGAGGTAACGGCTGAAGTGATTGAGAAGTTAAATGAATCTTTAAGAAGCCTGTCAATTCACCTTGCACAAGCTGTAGGTCCAAAGGGACAAGCAAAGAAGTCAGAAGAGAGAGAGAGCCACGAACTAGGAGAGTCTTGCAATGTTGGAATTGCGGAGAGTCTGGACATGGGATGTATAATTGTCCTTGGCCCCGTGGAGAGCCAGGGAGACCTAACTTGAATTACCCAGTGATGAATGCAGGAGAAGGAGCTGGTCAAGAGCTGGTCAACAACCAAGGCTTCTACAAAGACCAAATGGACCAAGACCACCTCCACAAGGGGTAGAAGGAGTTCCATCTTTGCTAGATCCAAATGTGCATGTGGTAGAGGTGACAAACTCAAATGAGGTTGACATGGAATCAAATGGCATTAAGTGTGGCCGAGGAAAAGGTAAAGAGAAAGAGGGTGTCCCATCACAGAGTGACCATGGACAAGGCAAGAAGGCAAAGGAGACCAAGGAAGCTAAGAGGACTTGACCTCGTATCAATCTCCAAGACTTCCCTCTTGGACATGGTATGGCTCCATACAACCTGTTGGAAGACATGCGAGGTAAGGGTCCTGATATCTCATGGCCTCAGTTTCTTGCATTATGCCCACAAGTTAGGAGGGATTTAACAAAGGCAGTTAGAACTAGGAGAAAGGTAAAAGAGAGTTTTCCTGTTGTAAAAATTGCACATGCTGAAATGAACGAGGATATTACACCTGTGCTAGATTGTTACATAAAAGGAAGATTGGTTAGGAAAGGTCTAGTGGATGGGGGTGCACAAATTTGCATCATGACAGAAAGCCTCATGCAAAGACTAGGCATGTACATCCATGAGACACCTGAAATCAAAGTGAAAATGGCAAACAATAGCAAGGCTAGGTGCGTAGGCATTTGTAAAAATGTTTTTGTGGAGGCCTTTGGCATTAAGAAGGCAGTGGATTTCTATGTCATGCCTACCAAGGGAAATGGTTACCCACTTATCCTAGGAAGACCATGGCTAATGAAAATGCGAGCTTTGCAGGATTGGGAGAGTGGAAAGCTAATTTGCAGGAATGACAATCACAAGAAGGTTGTCTTTGACATGAAGGAGCAACGCCAAGAGGAGCTCCATGAAGAATCATCTCGAAGTGAGACGGAAGAAGATTGGACTGAAAACACTTCAGAAGAAGAAAGTAGCAGCAGCATTACTGAAGAGGAGTCTTCCATCGAAGTCATGGGGGTAAGGTTTAAGCCAAGAAACCAAGAGACCTCTTGTCGAGGTTTGGAAGAGGTAGGTTCCCAAGAGAACCAAAAGGTGGAAGATGAAGGAATGTTAGAAGGTATGTTGTCTACAACACTTACAAAGGATGAACGAGAGGAGTTCAAATGTGTGCTAAGGAAATTTCTGAGGCTTTTTGCTAAAGACTACACCGATGTGCGTGGAGTAGATGTTGTTCAACACAAGATTGAGTTGAAGCCAGAGGCCACACCTAAGGCTCAAAAGCTACGAAGGCTAGGAGTCATTAAGGAGTAGGCTCTACTCAAGGAGGTAAGAAAGCTTCTAGCAGCAGGTTTCATTTATCCAGTGGAGAATTCAGAGTGGGTCTCTCCTGTTGTTGTCACTCCTAAGAAAAATGGCAAGTGGAGGGTGTGTGGATTACCGTCCCCTCAATGAGGCAACAAAAAGAGATCACTTTCCCCTCCCATTCCAGGATGAGATACTAAATGAGGTAGCTGGTCATGAGAAGTACACTGTGTGCGATGGTTACTCAGGTTACTTTCAAATAGGGATTGCATTGGAGGATCAATTGAAAACAACCTTTATCACTCCTTGGGGTTGTTATGCTTTTAGAGTCATGCCATTTGGTCTGGCAAATGCTCCTGCAACATTCCAACGTTTCATGAACATGGTGTTTCAAGCATTCTTTGGAAAGTCAATTAGGGTGTTCATTGATGATTTTTGCATTTATAGCTCAAAATCATTGCATCTACAAAGGGTTGAAGAAGGTTTAAAGAAGCTCTACGACATGGGAGGTCAACTCAACCCCGACAAGTGCCACATAGGTGAGGATGAAGTGATCTTGCTCGGTCACAAGGTTTCCTATAAAGGCATTGAGGTGGATCCTTCAAAGGCAAAGGCTCTTATTGAGCTCCCATCAACGAAGAGTCTTAAGGAGGTCATCTCTTTCATTCAGAAGGTGAAGTATATGTCACGCTTCATTCACTTAGCCTCGGAGTTGCTTCATCCTTTGCAAAAGTTAACACAACAAGTAGAATTTGCATGGTCTGATGAGATTGAAGAGTATTTTTGTAACATTAAAGTCATTTTGTCAGAGCTACCAACACTCATGCCTCCTTGTTGGGAGTACACATTCTTTGTTAGCTCTAGTGTTGGAAGGGAAACAATTGGTGCTATGTTGCTACAACAAGATCCCTACAGTACAAGGATGCGACCCATCTACTTTGCTAGTAGGGTCATGAATGCTTTGGAGAGAGACTACACAGAAGCAGAACTCATGATGCTTTCTCTCATGTTTGCGGTGAGAAAGTTTAGATCCTACCTACTACCAAAACCTTTTGTAATTCTCACTGCAGAAAATTTGTTCCCTTGGGTGTCATCTCAAATGAATCTTAGTACTAGGATCTCAAAGTGGATTATGGAGTTGCAAGAGTTTCAATACTCTTTCAAGGTAGAAGATAGTGTGCGTGCACAATTGGCAGGGATTCTCACTTATAGGGTACATGAGAAGGAGATTAAGGTGCCTGAAGTAAAGACCCTACCATTGCCACCACCAAAAAGTATTCCTAATGCTTTTACCTTGTTCTTTGATGGAGCTTTTCGTCGAGCCACAGGAAAAGCAGGGGGAGGGCTAGTGTTGCTCAACCCAAGTGGAGAGGTGGCCATGAAAGAGAAGTTCAATCTACCAAGTTCAGCTAGCAACAATGAAGCAGAATACGACACACTAATTCATGGTTTGAAGATGTGCATTGGCCAAGGGATACAACGCCTCATGGTAAAGGGAGATGCACTTCTCATTGTTAAACAGATTTTAGGCATTTGGGCATGCAAGAATGAAAGCTTACGGACAAAAGTTCATGCCATTCGTAGATTGTTTAATCAATTTGAAGAAGTGCAACTATATCATATTCCTAGGAAACAGAATGAAGATGCCGATTTACTTGCACAGCAAGTAGTTACATGTGTTGAGAAAGAAGTGCAGGTCATCATGGTGGCAGCAACTGTCAAGCAACCGAGATACCAGGGATTGGAGTCATTCACTCCCATTATTAGCTACATTTTGGAGGGCGAGTTTCCACAAGACTTCACGAAGGCTCAGAAGAGGAGACTCATGAAGAAGGAAAGCGCATATCTCTTCCTAGAAGGCTCCCTCTATCAAAGAGGGAGGGATCAAGTATGCAGAAGAGTACCAACTATTGAGGAAATTCCAGCCATTCTAAAAGGTTTTTATGAAGAAGCATATGGTGGTCATTTTTCCCAAGAATTAACTGTGAAGAAGATTTTGCTTGCGGGGTATGTTTGGCCAAGTCTGCATGTGGATGTCCAACATTGGTGTAAAAGTTGTCACAATTGTCAGGTAAATGGGAATAGAAGATTGGTTTATGGTCCAAGGCAAATCGTGCTTGCAAATGGACCGTTTGAAAAGTGGGGCATTGATGCTATGGGTCCTCTGCCTAGGACAAAAAATGGTAAACTCTACATTCTAGTGGCTGTAGACTATATGACTAGGTTGGTGGAAGCACAAAGTGTGGCAAAGGTAAATGAGAAGACAGTGAGCAAATTCGTCTACACTCACATTTGTTGTAGATTTGGCACACCTTTGGAGATTGTTTCTGATAATGGTCCAGGGTTTAGAAAGGGATTGCTCACAGAAGTCTGTGAAGAACTTCACATTCTACATCGTCACAGTACACCCTACTATCCCCAATCAAATGGTTTGGTAGAAAAAGCTAATGGTGTCATTGCAGGCATCATTAGAAAGATGGTGAAAAACAAGACAAAGTTGTGGGATGACTTCTTGGATGGTGCCTTGTGGGCGTATCGAACCACATATAGGGAAGCCACAGAGTTCACACCATTTCACTTGGTCTATGGTCAAGAGGCTTTACAGCCAATTGAGCTAAACATTCCAACAATGCGACTTCATAGCAAATTAGCACAAGATGATCAAGAAGCATGGATGGATCGACTTCTTACCTTAGCTGAGCTTGAGTGGAAAAGAGAAGCAGCATACGAGTGCTATAAGAGGAAAGCCACACAGACAAAGGAGAAGCTTGACAAGAAACTGAAGGACAAAGGCATCAATGAAGGAGATCTTGTGCTAAGGTATGACAATCGACTTGATAATCATTTTGATGCCAAATTTGAAACAAGATGGCAAGGGCCATACATAGTCAAGAAGGCTTTCAATTCAAGTTACTATCAGCTTATGGACTTGAATGGTAAAGAGCACTCCAGGAAAGTAAACGGGTATCGCTTGAAGCCCTATTTGAGTCGCCTTCTACCAAAGGATCTACCAAAGATCTGTCAAAAGGCCACTGTCTCATGTAAGTATTGTTACATGAAGCATGAGTGTAACTCTAGCCAAAATTCTGAGGGGCAAAACAATAAAAATCTCGTCAAGGACTCTGAAGCACTCTCTTTGGAAAAGATGCTCTATGATGGTACATGAATATACCATCATCCAGGGGGAGGGCTAATGATAGCCGTTTTTCGGCTCTTTGTAATTGCCACAGTGAGTTACCTCACGCTACCAAAATCACCCAAACACTGTGGTTATCCCTACCATTTCACTGTACATAGGCGTGCGTGAGTCACGGGACTTTTCCCATATCTTCTTTAAAAACCCTCAATTAGCTAGTCATTGGGTTAGTTGAGCCAAAAAAAATAAAAAAAATAAAAAAAATAAGTATATTATGGCCCATGCGTATGTAAATATTTCTTTGTATATAGGGCCTAAATAAAAGTTTTTTTCATAATTATTTTGGTATTTATTTAAATATTTCTACCTAAGTGTGTGTTATTTATGCTCTGTACATTGCCTCACCATTACCACAATTTTTTCTTACCATTTTTCATACTCTTTATTCCATATAGAAATATTTTCATGTAAGCTTCTCTTATATTTGGTAAGCCTCATAATGAGAGAGATTTCTTTTGACCCCTTTATATTTTTTCCACTTATATTATTTATATTTGACATGTACATATTTTTTAGACCCCTCAATATTTGATTTTCTTAGTTGTACTATTCACTTATATCATAATCTCAACAATATCTTCAATTATAGACCTACCAAATAAGGTCAAGGGTAGATGGCATGCATACATGCACTATGGAGGGCTCACTCTTGGAGGTATTCAAAAGAATCATCCAAAGAAGGACCCCACAAGGACCTTGTGCAATGGAAAAAAACGATCGGTTTTGCTGAATTTTTAAAGTTCACCTGCTCTCCGAATTTGAAAAGGTGATACAAGCAAAAGTTGTAGCTCGTGGGCTGAACTTTTGCCTCAAATTTTTTCATATTTTTTTGAGCTACGAGCTGTGAGCTATGATTTTATTAGTGGACCCCAGTTTTCCCATGCTATGCAGCCACACTCTCTCTTCCACTTTATCATTTTCCTCTTTCACACACACTTCTCCACTCATCATCCCCACCTCTCTCACCACTCCTCTCTGCACCCTACTCACCTTCTCCTCAACCTTGAAGAATAAGAGAAACCATGGTGAACTCATACCTCCCACACACAATTCCATTCCAAAATTGACCACCTAGTCTCACTTTTCCTCCTCCAATTTACCCATATCTATCAAAAAAACCACAAAATTCAGCCTCTTCTCTTAAAAGACAGCATCATGGTGGTTGATTACTCAGCTTCAATTACCTTGTCTCTCAAGGAAGGTCAAGAGTGGAGAAAAAATGTACCGTCAAAGCTAGTGGACCGTCAACAAGCGTCAAAAATTGGCCCTACTCAAGACACTTGGAGCATCAACCTTGTAAGAAATCCACCTTTTCTTACCTTTTAAGAGTTTTTCTTCCTTATTTGTATCCTACATGGATACTCCCATTGTAAATATCCAATTCCATTTGTAAATTAATACTAACTCTACTAACACTAACCCACTATGAAAAGTCCTATCACCTCCATTTCTCTCCTCTCTCTTTCCCCACCAACTTCTTGATAATTCCAAGAAAAAGAAATTAGATAAATTGCGGAAAATCTAACCCAACTATGGTTAGAGGAGTAACCCTAGCCTTCAAAATTGCTATAAAAGGAGGGTGTAGCTAGCACAAAAAAGGGAGAGCCATAAGCAAGAGCACTATGCTATAGCTTGAGAAGCCAAGCTCAACCTCTCTAGAAGGAGCTCTTGAGTGGAATCTCATTGTCTTATTCATGTGCATGTGTTGTAATTGGGGATTAGCAAGGGAACTCTATGCCATTGTAAGATAGAGAGTGATCATTCAATTGAGAGTAGGAAATCTATCATTTCTCCTACTAGTGTAAGCCCAACATTTGCTGAATCAAGGAGGGTGGATTTGGACTAAGCTTGGATACTTTGTCTCCCTTCCAACATGAAGTAATGGACAACAATGATGCGTAAGTGTCTTGGTGTTTTTTGTTAAGTTCTTGATAGCTTGTCTCTGGTGTTGTCATCAATCTAGCCATAAATCCCACATACTGTAAGAGGGCGACAGGGTGGAGAGGACTCCCCTGGCCTGAAGAAAGTGATTGGGGTGGCTTTTCTTGTGATGTGTTGTGGTGAAATTTACGCAAGCTATGTTGAACAAATACTAATCTCACTTTGATTTGTCATGATAGATTTGTAAGAAGGTATTAGTGCAACAAGCACCCCCTTCCCCCTTCTCTCTCTTTCTTACATATATATATTTATGTTTGCTTGATCATTAACGATACACTTCAAAGCAGCCCGAGCACCATCTCTCTCTCTCTCTCTCTCTCTCTCTCTCTCTCTCTCTCTCGTGTTTTAGTGTGTGAGAGTGTTCCATTGGTGTTAGGGTTAGTGTAAATTCCTTGCTTGTTTGTGGGTTGCTCTAACGATTCTCCTCTTTTGCGTCCTAGTTCGCTCTTAAACTAGGTGGTGCCCCTTGTGTAGTTGGGATTTGGCTGTGGGTTTGTTGTTTTGGTTTGTGTTGTGTTGTGCCCCAGCCCCATTGAGCAGCACGGGAGCCTTGAAGGGTGTCTAGAGGTTGCTCTTCTTGTTGCCCGCCCCGGACCGTCTCACCAGGTTGGCCGCTTCTTCGTCAGTGCCTCATGTGCTTGCCAAGTCCTTACTCTTGGTACAGGACAGAAGGTCGGATCTCTTTGCAGGACCGCAGGTGCTCTTGTGAACAAAATCAAGTACCTTGGGTTTTTGTTCAACCAGCTCAAATCGCCACTTCGGGTGGTCTTTATCTACGCCATCTATTTGCATGTCTCCATAGAGCCTTTCCTTAACTTGTAGTAACTCAACCTTTAGAAGAGGGTATGTTAGGGACTACTGGTGCCATTACACATTGATTTGATTGGGAGTGATTTGTGTAATGTTGATGAAATGAAGGACTCTCAACTCCCAATCCATCACTGCCTTCCACTGCTCATCCACCTCTTGTTTAATCTTTTCTTTCAGTGCATCTTGTTTAGCTTTTGAGAGCTGGACCATGGGAGCTTTTGAGAGCTGGACCATGGGCACTGTGTCTGCGTCTATAATGTTTACCTGAAAATCATCCTCACCACTCAGATCTGCTGTGCATTGCGTGTCAACAAATGACACTGAGGGTATATCTATTTGTGGCTGCTTTGAAGTGCCTGCCTCTTCTTATATCTCCAGCTTTCCATCTCTCAGTAGTTGGTTAACTCTTTTAAACTCAATTATCTCCTTCAACAACTCTTCTTCTCTCTGGACCCACATCAAAGCCAGGTCCTTGCGCTGAGATTGCTCCAGCTTTAGCTCTAGCTCGAGGTCCTTGTTCTTTTTCTCTAATGCCCTGTACACTTCATCTGTGTCCTTTGATTGAGGCTACGACTGGATTCTTTGTTCGGAGTATTGTAAAGAAGCGTTGGTGACATCCAATTGCACTTGAATTTTTTGAGCTGACTAGGTTGTCGTTAGAAGTTAGTTTGTAACTTCTGTCAGCTATTCATCTTTGGCTTTACATGCATCGGATAACTTTGTAAAAAGCAAATCACCTAACTCTTCCATCTCCTTCTGATGTCTATCTCTGGCTAGCTAATGCTATTCAGCTTCAGCTTTCATTTCCTGCACTTGCCTCTGAAGATCGGTGATAATGTTCATTCTGTCTTCTAACTGTCCTTGCATTAGGTGAGATCTGGACTCACAAAGGGGCCCTTTAACAAGTTTGACTTTACCTCTCTCTACCAAAACGGACGCATGGATAAATTTTTGCAAACAAACTGCAAAGTTGGTGGAGGTTTGACAGTTAGAATGTCCTCTTCAAGCTCTATCTACAATATATACCATGCCATGAGATTCCTCATGTTTTAGAAGATTCTTCTTTTGATTCACCTATGATGTGACAACTGTGTTGGAATCTAAGTGAATCAGAAAAGAATCTTCTAAAATATGAGGAATCTCATGGCGTGCTATATATCACTAGATAGAGCTTGAGGAGGACATTCTAACTATCAAACCTTCGCCAACTTTGAAGTTTGTTTGCAAAAATTTATCCATGCACCCCTTTTGGTAGAGAGAGGTAAAGTCAAACTCCTTAAAGGGCCCCTTTGTGAGTCCAAATTTCACCTAATGGAGAGCGTCAATCACCATCTTGGCCTTTGTGCTACGGCCAAGTGCTGCTGATCGAAGTCGTTCCGTCATATCCTGGATTTGCCTTGCAGATTTGTTTACTTGCAGGATTACACTGTCATTAGACTGCCACTCTTCTTGTTTTGCTAGCTGGGTTGATGTGCCTACTCTGCTGCAGCCTCTTGTGTGTCTATAGGCTGTGTCGTGGGGACTGCTGGTTCTTCTTGCCCTTGAGGCTGTGTCTGTTCTTCTTCCGTGGAGGTAGAGGGTTGTGTCACAAACTTCTCTTGCTGTGCTACGGTAGAGGGTCTTGGCTCGGATTTTGTTATGTCCTCTTTTGTAGTACTTGTTTCCTATTGGGCAGATTCGTCTACCTTTTGCTGTTAAGGCTCTTGTGCAGATTTGGTTGCTTTCTCTTGTTCCAATGTCAGGAGTTTTGGAAGAAGTGATTGCGCATATGTACATACACATGCATGGTGCATCGAATAAAGGATTGTCCATTTTCCAGAGCCAGGTGGTTGTGTGGGGCCCACATGTGTACAGGTAGGACAACATGTACATAGTGCATCAATTTTCACTATAACCAGTACCAATGTGTTTTTCCTATAATAATGAGGAGTTGGTAGCACGTAAAACTTCTCGAGGAAGCTATCCGCGGGCCGATGACATGAGGTAAGCAGGTGCGTCAGATGGCATCTAGTGGCGTCAGGAGGTCGGATGTCTTGACAATGGCAAGGCCGGACTATAGCATGGCTCCTAGCCCATTGCCCTAGTTGGACTCCATTTCTACACTGCCTAGCCTGGCCTTGCCCTTGTCTAGTCCAGCCATGCCGTTGTCCTGACATCGAATGGGGTCAATACTTGCACGTGGATAAGTACGAACACAACGTGGGTGTTTTCTTATCATGATTATGCAGAAAGGTCATCATGAGGACTATATTTGGGGGCCACTTCACGTGGTTGCGGGATGCATTATTGGAAAAAGCTGAGTGCCAGGTGTGCGGATGGATGCAGCAGGGTGACAACTATGCACTGCGAGGCCACTTTTTGGTTTGTTCGGGGTCAATTTGAGGTCAACTAAAATGCCAAAGGTGCCCAAGTAATAAAGCTAAGTGTGGAAACTAAAAAACCTGAGAAAAAGACCAGCAAAACATGGAGAAGAGGAGCAATACCTGCAGCTCAATTTTTGCTCATTTGGAGCATTTTTTGGCCCTAAACAGCTCATCCGAGGTCGGATTTGAGCACTGTGACATTGTAGGGTGGGGTTTTTGGCCGTTCTGGATGCAATAATGCTATCCATTTTACCAAATTCCTCACATATGTTTTTCTATTTTTCTGTGTAGTCTTCTCGGATGAGTGAAGCCTCTGCTTAACTTTGTTGTATCTGGTGTATTTTCTCAATATTGTGTAAACTATTTGCCCCATTGGTGTTGGGGTGAGCTTCATTAAGTCTAAACAACAGCAATTTGCCTCCTTTGAGCGGGAAAGTGGGAAATCTCTTCTCTTCTCACTCTCTCTGTGTGTTTGCTGTCTCGCCCAGGCGGGTTGTGTAAGCCTAGTGGTGCCCCATAATGTGTGTGTGTGTGTGTGTGTGTGTGTGTGTGTGTGTGTTATTCCAAGAGTATGTGTCCGCTTATCATAGAGGCTTTGTGTGTGTTTCCAACCCGCTCACATTATTTTGGCGCCCCCATGGAGGATCTTCTTCGAGTACCCTCAACTTCGGGATTACACGTTGCAGATTATAGGTTATATGTTATAGGGACAGGTACAGGTACATGTGATTCACATAGGTACAGGTAGCTGGAGTAGAGTGATACAATGACAGTGGAAGTCACTTGCAGTTGTCGTGGGTATGCATGATTTGGCGTCTGTTTGAGTGCATTGTCTTGTATTGTACGTTACTTGTGGAAACTGCCATTGTACGCCTTTGTGGAGTCATACTTGGTTTCTAGTTTTGGCAGTCCCAGCCATTTCTGAGGCTTGGTTTGGAAGATAGTCGTTTCTGAGACTTGACTATACAAGATTTGCATACGCTTTCGTGAGAGGGTCGATAGCGTGAGGTTTTATTGAGATGGGGGATTCTCAAATGTGAGATCCTTTCAGTGATATAGGTGGTTGGAGCACCCTTTTCGTGACCTCACCACAGGCTATATACTAGTAATTCCTACTTGATGCTCGGGTACTATTGTTGGCAGGTTATGCATACATATACAGTCTATATTTTGGGTTCTCACTACTCTACTTATGGGGAAATACTGCCAAAATTTTTCCAAGTTGTGATGGCCGGTTTTTTTTGGTCTTTTGAGCTGAAATTCTCAAAAAATCAGAGGATAAGTCAGGTGTGCCTTCTTGGGAGCTGCATGGTTGGCTTTAATGGATGATCAAAACGGACCTCAATTCACTCCTTCTCATTTAACACAAAGAATCCAGATAAATGTTCATGTGTCCGGGAAGATTTTTTTCCAGGAGCGCATAGTCTTTATGTTTGGGCCAAGAAGATTAAGAGAGATACTGGAATGCCCTTTGCCTGTTGTAATTCTGATGATTAACTATGAAAACTCATTTGATGTGCATGTGTTTATCCTTATCTAAAGACAAGCTCCATTGACGTTTCTATGGATTGAGTCAGTCAAAAGCTTTGGGTTCTTGCACGTGTGTTCGAAGGGGTTCTCCAAACATCGTAACTTGGGTAGCCATGGATTTCTCTTATCCGGAATTTCATGAAAGAAGTGATAAAGATGTGGAAGATGTTTTGGAAAAGATGGAGGTTGCTTGCATTAGAAACCAGATTCATGACCCGGCACAGATGTTACGTCTTCTCTAGATTTGTTTGAAGAGTGATGCATGAGTTTGGTCCAAAGCATTTGAAGAGGAGTTGCGTGTGGCTGATCCACCTGTAAAATTGAGTTGGGACAATCTAAGGCATGGATTGGAAGTGGAGTTTGTGAAGATAGAAGATCCTGACAAAGTGTGGCAAGAAGTACAAGGTTTGGTGCAAAAGGAAGGTGAGCCAGTAGTGTTGGGTATGCAAGCCCACTTGTCCGGTGTCTAGCTCGTGGGTACAAACCCTTATAGCATGCAGGTTAGCTTCAATTAGAGATGAGTTAAAGTTAGAGTCTTGCATGGTTAAACATGTTATATAGTTGTAAGGTTGTTTCAAAAAAACAATCAATCAAAGAATAGCGTATCACTTTCTGCTGTGTGGAGCTCTCTCTCTCTCTCTCTCTCTCTCTCTCTCTCTCTCTATTTCTCACTTCTACTACTGCTGCTCATCATCTTTCCATGAATCCCCTTCGGATTCATCCTCCCTAGCTGCCTTCTCAACACATGGTATCAGAGCCCCAAACTCGTGGGTGTGTTGCCAAGCATGGTGTTTTGAAAGGTGCTCGTTTGCAGCAGGTTGTAGTCGTCGTCTTCTTTCTACACAAACCTAGGCGACATCTCAATGGCCTTCTAAAACGCAGGCAAGATCGTAGCTTGTAGGTAGTGATTAGGAAGGAATATCAAAACGCAATTGTTTCCTAAGTGAGTGTTGGTAGGCGGTGCAACATACCAAGGCGGTGCAGAAGCCATAGTTTGGACAAATTTTTGAAACGCTGCCCTGTTGTAGCAGTTGAATTGCCTCTCAAAAAGATGTCTTCAGTAGTGTGATTTTGAGAGCATCTCAAAATGCTCACATTTGGTTCTATGCACTGTAGTCCATATACCTGTCCACAAAAGCATATCAAAATGATGCAGTACAAACTAATACCATCGAAGACACCTTTTGAAATGCTATCTAGCATAGCTAGTCATAAAAGGCACAACAAGTTATGGCCGGCTCAAAGCTGCACCTTAAAACACCATTTGTGGTGCATGCAAACCAACGAAAGGCTTCTCAAAACACCGTACAGTTTGGAAAAGATTTGTTTGCATGAGAAGAAAGCTGCAAATGAACAAAATCAAGCACTGGAGTTCCATTGTGGAAAATGGTTATCCGTCTATTAAATCTAAAAAAGGAGGTAGAGTGAGGTGTCAACTCTTTCTTCAGTACATGTTGATCTGGAAAAAGACGAAGAACATCCAAAAGAAAATAGTTTGCTTCCAGCACCAAGAGGTACATCAACAGATGCAAAAGAGGAAGACCTGCTTCGAGATTGTGGTACAAGACTTCACAAACTATTTTTATCTGCTCAGTGTCATAGAAGTTTTATGTTTGTCAACAGAGTCATATACTTTTCAATCAAAGCCTTCTTTTAGCTTGTCTATTGTCAATTAATGCCATGCCAAAAACTTTATACGGGTTATAGACACTACCATAAAATAAAATGGTAAGACCACCCTTTGTTGTTTGGTCGAGTTCTGGTCTGTCTCACATTGATGGTTGTTTGAGGGAAGTACACACACACACCTATGCTATAGTCAAGAAGGGGACTTCTACTCATTGTTTCAGGTGAATGAACTCTACCATGGTATGTCTATCTCAAGTCCATTGTCAATGGTTTGGGCTTGAGGGGGGGTTGCTGGGTGTGCAAGCCCACTTTTTCGGTGTCTAGCTCTTGGGTACAAACCCTTATAACATGCAAGTTAGCTTTAGTTGGAGATCAGTGAAAGTTAGAGTCTTACATGGTTAAACATGTTATATAGTTCTAAGGTTGTTTCAAAAACACAATCAATCAAAGAATAGCGTATCACTTTTCTGTTGTGTCGATCTCTCTCTCTCTCTCTCTCTCTCTCTCTCTCTCTCTCTCTCTCTCTCTCTCTCTCTCTCTCTCTCTCTCTCTCTCTCTCTCTCTCTCTCTCTCTCTCTCTCTCTCTCTCTCGTCGTCCTCTGCAGCAGTGCTCCCTCCTCGCCATGGTTTGTCACCGGCTTCACCCGCCATAGCCTCGATCCTCAACAAGTAGATGCGTACATACGTAAGTTTTCAGTGGCATGGGAGCGGATGTGCAAGGCATTAGCACCACAAGTATCCCCACTTGACATGATGAAGAAGGAAAAATTCTTGGCTGGTCTTTGGGAGAATATACGTTGGAGAGTGGAGCTAAAGAAACCTAGAACATATAAAGATGCATTGGAGGTGGCAAGGAACAAAGAGTGGAAGCTGAGAAAAATGAGCCAGCTAGGGGTGGAGCCGTCGCCCAGGAGGTCTGAGTTTCAGCCTATGGACTCTTTACAAGGTCGCATGCCAGGGTTTCATCATGAACCAGTGGTTTCTATTACTCCTCAGGTTATGCTAGCAGTGGTCACTAGAGCAGTGCAAGATGCTGGGCTAAGGAAAGACATGAGGCAAGTGGTAGATTTAATGAAGAATCTCAACCTAAACATGCTAGCTAATGTGGGAAATAATCAAGGTTGAGGGAGGTTTTCAAATCAGCCAGGAGGTGAAGAAAGACCGAGGAATGGTGTTGGACAAAGCAATGGTAGAGTCTGGAGGCAGACGCCCACATGTTAAAGTTGGGACACATCAACCCGCAATATGATAAGCCACCAAGGATGGGGGGAGACATGTATCCATTGCCAAGACAGGTGCTAACTAGGTCAGATGATTATGGCATTGAAATTAAGAGAGAAGAAGGAACCAATGGATTAACCCAAGAGGAAAAGGAAAAGACAAAAGTGATAAGTGTGGTCACCTTGGAGAAGGCAGCAAAGCTGGAGGATACATTAGTGATGCCTATTGGGAAGAGGACCACAGAGGACAAGGAAGAAAGAAGTGCCCTAGTTCTAGTAAGAAGAAGGGAAAGAGCCATGAAGGCGAGGATGTCAAGGCCAAGAGGAAAAGAAGGGCTTGTTGCAAATTTCATGTTTCAAATTTTCCACTAGGGGATGAGCAATTAAGCTATGAATTGAAGGAGGATCTGATGAGCAGGGAAGCCGATGTTACTTTTGGGCAGCTTATAGAGATGGTGCCTAAGCTAAAGAGACAATGGAAGAGAATGGTTAACCCAATGGAGAAAGTGCCAGAGAGAGGTTCAGTGAAGGTGTTGGGGATGGATGAGCTACCAGACATTTGTCCAATAGTAGATGTGTGGCACAAAAGAAAAAATCTAGGACAAGGTTATGTGAATGGTGGAGCCCAAATATGTGTCATAACACACTCATGCGTCGAGAAGATGGGTCTTATAGTGACTGGGGTGTCAGGCTTGCGGATCAAATTGGCACCATCAGAAAGTAAAATGTTTGGGTGTTGTAAAGAGCTTAGAAGTGGAGGCGTATGATGCAAAGGTAGTGGTTGATTTTCATGTGATGCCAGCGGGGTTGGGAGTATATCCTATTATACTGGGCAGACCATGGTTACGTGCAATGGGAGCTGTTTAAGATTGGAGACGTGGTACAATTAGCCTCTATGGAAAGACAAGTGCCAAGAAGCTATATAATATGGACACAAGGAAAATATTGGAAGAGATTTATGAAGATGAGGATGAGTCTAGTGATGAATACTATTCCACCGTGACTGATGAGGACAATGATAGTACTACCAGCAGTGATGAGGATGTTGATGTTGCATTTCTTTTGATGGACAAAGAAATCCATGAGTTTGGTTTAGTCGCATTTGCAAATGAGGTTGAAGATGAAACTGAAGGGCCTTATGAAGTGATTGAAGGGCTGATGCAAACCAAGGTTGAATTGTCAAAGAAGCAGGAATTGATGACACAAATGATCAATGGAGACCTCTTAGCTATGGAGAAGGAGATATATTTGCACATGCTGGCTAGTTTTCTTGATTTGTTCATTACTTCATATGAAGATATCAGAGGGTTCAAAGGAGAAGAGATGTATATAGAGATGAAAGAAGGTGCTAAGCCAATGTGGCAAAGGCTAAGAAGGATGGGTCAAGAGCAGATGGAAGCCTTGAGGGAAGAGGTGGACAAGTTATTGAAGGCAGGGTTCATAGTCCCTGTGGAGACCACATAATGGGTGATTCCAGTAGTAGTCAGCCCAAAGAAGGATGGGAAGTAGAGGATTTGTGTGGATTTTAAACCCTTAAATGCAGCCACTAAGGAGAACCCATACCCTCTTCCATTCATTGATCAAATCTTGGATTCAGTGGTAGGTTATGAGAGGTACAGTGCGTGTGATGGGTTTTCAGGCTGTTTTGAATTGAAGATTGCTCTTAAAGATCGAGTAAAGGCAACTTTCATTATGCCATGGGGCTGTTATTGCTACACGGTATTGCCATTTGGGTTTTCAAATGGACCATCCTTCTATCAAGAGAGAGAAAATTGGGGATTGGCACCATTCATTGGTAGTTGGGTGGATGCATGAATAGGTGGCCCGGTTTTAACCGGTTGAAAGTTGCTTTTGGAGGCTTAAAATTTAGGGGGTATGAAACTGGTGTTATGGGCAAAATTTTTTTTAATTAAATAATCGTGTGGAGGATACAAAATCTTAAAAATTATGTGGAGGATTCAAAAATACCTGTGGATCCCACGTCAGAACGAATGTTCAGTTGAATGTTTTCATGACTGTGACTTCTTCGTATCTCTGTGCCTTTCTCCTTCTACACCTTTCTCAGCTCACTCTACAGCCCCCTGTGCATGCTGCATATCCTTCGCTATGGATAGAAACCTAAGAAAGAGCCCAAGGAATGCAGCCCGACAGGTCTCCCCCACAAAGACCCGACATTCTCCCACGAAGGTATGTCACCTCTCTCTGTCTCTCTCTGTGTTGTGTAGAACGGAACTGTATGTGTGGTAGAGTATTGAGGTGTGGATACATTGAGTAATGAATATGGATTTATTCCTTTAAGAGACAGAAGTTACAGCCTCCTCCCAAAATCAATCGCTTTGTTCACCCCAAGGATGTGGGTGCCATTAAAGGCATTCTACACGACAAAGGAGGATTTTCACAGGGAATATGGGTTAAGTCTTGAGGGGAAAGATGTTAGGAAGTTGACAGATGCAGATGTGTCCATATCCGACTGGATGAAAGTTTTTACGTGTCTTCCAGTGAAGGAAAAAAAAGTGCCGATAAAAATAGCAAGGCCGGATCACTACAAGGCACTCTACCAGCTCTACAAGAAGGTGTACCAATCCAAACCACCAAACTATCTGCTGGGAGTCAAGTTTGCACACGGATATGTTTATTTCGTATGCACAGGTCCGGTAAAGTGGGCTGAGTTTGCATCTGAGGTGGTGAAGAATGTGACCAATGAAGGTCACTTAGATAGGAAAAGAGAAAAATGGAAGTTAGAGACTTTCCAAGTATCCACAGGAACCCCAAGTGGTTCTGCCATCTTCTTAGTAAATATCCCATTCGGAAGTGGGCTTTTCGCGACGACTAAATAGTCTTTGTTTAGTGTTGAAGTATCCACTTCCTTGCAATAACTTCTTGTTGAGGTTAGAAAATCTCATGAAAATGTATCAGCCGAGTGTCAGAAGGCTAAGGATTCTATGGTCAAATCTGTTGCTGATGTGCACCGCTGTGAGGGTGCCCTTGACACCATCCAAATGCACTTCCCTGACGATGCCAATGTACCAACAGGCTTGCTTGAAAACCTCCAAGAAACATTTGACCAAGCAAAAGCCACCCTACAACAGGCACATGTATTCTTTTAACTCCATCTGATTGTAGTATAATACCTGCAAAGTACCATACAATATGATTTTTCATACCGGTAGGATTATATCATATTCGGTAAGGGTAGATGACAATACCGATAGGATGTTATCATACCGGTAGGATTATACCCTACCGATATGATTACATCCTACCGGTATGATTATATCCTACCGGTATGATTACATCTTATCGGTAGGATTTAGTATATAATCCTACCGGTATGATAACATCCTACTGGTATGGTTACATCCGACCGGTATGATAAAATCCAACCGGTTTGATGTTATGCTTCTGGTATAATGTTATCCTACCGGTATGATGTTACCGGATGTTATCCAGTATAATGATGTTATACTATCCAGTATAATAACATTAGACCGGTGGGATAACATCATACCGGTAGGATGTAATCATACCGGTATGATAACATCATTATACCGATTTTCAAGCATTCATACCGATTTTATACCTGTTTGACATTGTCTGATAACAGAGGTCTCTTGCCTACAGGAAGAATTATCCAAATGCTTGGAGCGTGAGAAAACCTTTGGTCTCTATGTCACGTTTGTGACAGACATGATTAGTCAACCAATGCTACCTGAAACCATAGTCTTGCCTGCACGAGTTTCAGCTCTTGGACATAGTGTTGTTCTCATTGATGTGTGTAATGCTTGTGGTGTAAAAATTCATGATCACAATCGCTCAAGCCATGTTGTTCTATTGCCTTGTTCACATGCATACCATGCATTCTACTATGCTCACTTGGCTGAGAAAGGAAAGTGTATGCTTAAGGATTGCCCCGGAGTTATTTTTGCAGAAGACCAATCCCTTCTAAAGAAGAAGCCAGTTGAACCATGCCCAAGAACAGGTGAGAAAATTGTTTCAATGGGTAATCAGGTGGTTGATTTTTGTCTTCTCTGATGTTTTTTCAGAGTCAAGCTACTTCAGAACTACTGCCTGTAAATACACAAGGAACGATGCAATGACGCCTGCATACAAGACACCTGTGGAGGTTTTGATTGATGAAAGTGTCCCTGGTAATGCTGAGAAACCTGTTTTGGAAACAACAAAAGAAGAACAAAACTTTGAGGTAAAGGAGCAGAGTACAACTGGTGCTAAAGGGAAAACCCAGAATGAGGAAGACGATGTGTTTCTAGACACTGGCGTGCGGGTGACAAGATCAAAGACCCCAAGAAAACGAGGCCAACATGGCAAGAGTAAGTTTTTTCATTGATTATGGCTCTAATAAGTGATCTTTTGCTGCATAGCTTTCTAAAGCTTATGGCCGTGTAGATGTCAGGCTGGAGGGAAGTCCCGAGGAGACCCTTGCTCAGCATATAAGAAAGGCAAAAAGAAAAAAAATCGAGAAGACTGGAGATGAGAAGCCTGAAATGGAGCAAAAAAGCAAGGAAGAGGAAGAGACTCAGGGGCAGCCAGAAGAGGAGATGGACATAGAAGACACTAAGGAGATGCTGAATACCGGCACAAGTTCTGACCCTAAACCCCGAGCCTGCAAAAGATTATAGTTTGCCCCCCCTATGTTTCTTTTTATGTAACCACTTCTTTTTATGTAACCACTTTTGAAATTAATATAACGTTCTTTCCCATTCGACGTCTCTTTCATCTTGTGCCTAATTTTTGAACATTGTGTATTTTTATTGTATGATTTCAATCTATAGAGATGTCCTAATCGTATATTTAAATTTGAGTCTTGTGTAATTTTGCATCTGCAGATATGTTTTCAGTTGAAGAATGGCGCCTTGCAGATAGGTTCAGGGCTGACAGGCAGGGCTGACATTTGTGCAATATGGAATTGCGTGTTGTCTCCTGCAGTGCTCGTGTTTCCTCTATGGTATAGACTAATTAAGAGAATCCCACTGATATGGCCAAGGCCACCACCTCCGTTGAGTGTCCAACGTAGGGTTCTCATTTTGGACCTTAATGGATTACTGCTCAAGAAATTTGATGGAAAATATGGTGAAGAATTTCCCTACTGGCCAGAAATGCGGTATGTTGTTGAAGGGGATACACAGTTTTGGGTAAGGCCCGATACAGAAGTGTTTCTAAATTTTTGTTTCAGATGGTTCGAAGTGTGCTGCTACGAGTTTGAGAAGCTCAAACGCACGCTAGCGACAGTGTTCCCTGAACACCACAAAAGATTCAATAGAGTGGTAAGTCAGGCGCAGTGCACAAGGGCCCCTTTTAAATTGGGCGCAACAAATAAAGCGGTGTTCCACAAGAATCTCGAAAGTTTTCCTGACCTACCACCTGACACACTTATCTTTGATGATTCTGGATATAAGCTAATGTTTAATCCATTGGGGTCATTTCTTGTTTTTCCCAAGCTAGAAAAGCAGTCTAAAGAAGTGCGCGCCTGTTTTCTGTCAACCGCTGTCATAAACTGGCTGGCACACTGGTTGTACTCTAAGGACAGAATTGAGTATACAAAGAGGACTTTAATTTGTGCAGACGGACATCATGATGACACCTATGTGCGTCGTTTTTATTGGAAATGGCGGATTGAATCCTTCAAGAAGAAAAGAACAGATTAAAAAAAAAAAAAAAAGCTTCATAAAGTTTGTGAAGTGGGCGAATTTTGTCGATGTATTTTTTTGTCGAAGGATGTAAATGGAGAATTACTTAGCCTTCTTGTCAATCAATGTAACAGAATTCATGTATAATACATTTACAAGAAAGTTGCACGGAAATACGTTGTATTCTATATTTGAAGTATCTTGCAAATAAAAGGGGAGAGAGAGAGAGAGAGAGAGAGAGAGAGAGAGAGAGAGAGAGAGAGAGAGAGAGAGAGAGAGAGAGAGAGAGAGAGAGAGAGAGAGAGAGAGAGAGAGTCTGATACCGGTATGATACTGGGCAGTGACTGGTATGATACCGGCATGATACTGAGAAGTGAGAGAGAGAAAGAGAGAGAGTCGGATACTGAGAAGGACTTGTATGATTCTTTGAAGTGACTCGTATGATACCGGTATGATACTGAGAAGTGACACACACACACTCACACACACGCACACACACACACACACACACACACACACACACACACACACACACACACACACACACACACACACACACACACACACACACACACACAGAGAGAGAGAGAGAGAGAGAGAGAGAGAGAGAGAGAGAGAGAGAGAGAGAGAGAGAGAGAGAGAGAGAGAGAGAGAGTCTTATACTGAGAAGTGACTGGTATGATACCGGTATGATACTGTGAAGTGAATAAAAGGTTATAGGTTGTACCATCCACAAACAAAGCGTATTTTGGTCTCATGTGAGGTTGTGTTTGTGGAAGATTCTTTTCAGCCTTTGTTGTCATGTACTAGAGACACTAATGTAAGCTCACAGGACATTTATGACACTTTGTTGCCTCTTTTCAGTGGTGGAATTATGAATGTAATTTCCAATGAGGCAAATGTACAACCTATGGGAGTTTTTGAAAATGTTATAGATCAGCCTATTACTGATGCAGATGTATGTGATGTACTTGGTGATGAAACGACTGAAAATAAGCAGGCTAGAGCTATGCCAAAATGTCTTGTGCTCACTTTGTGTGATAGCAAATTGAATGCACCTTTGTCTAGTGTACTCATTCAGGTTCTCGCCATGCCTCTTATGCATCATATTGTTATGCTTTGGCTATGTATAGCTCACATGATGTTGAAGCACAAAATTCAAAAAATTGGATGGCTGCCATGCAATTAGAATATGATGCACTTATAGAAAATGACACATGGACTTTATGTGATCTGCCTCCTAGAAAAAATACCATTGGTACAAAGTGGGTTTACAAGTTGAAACACAAGCCGAATGGTCAGGTTGATCGCCATAAGGCTCGACTTGTTGCAAAAGACTATGTGTAGCAAAAAGGCATAGATTATGAAGAAACTTTTTCTTCCACTTGTTGTATGAGTACTGTTTGTTTTCTATGTGCATTAGCAGCTCAATTTGGTTAGGATGAACAACATTAGTCACACATTGTTACTGCTTTCTTGAATAGCGACATATTTGAGGAAATTTATGTAATGCAAGCTCGCAATTTTGTCAAGAAAATACAAGAGGACAAAGTGTTCATATGTAATGTAAGAAGGATTTGTATGGATAGAATAAATCTCCTCATGCTTGGTAGGAGAAGGCAAACACTCATTTGGTCAAACAAGGCTTTTGTAATAGTCCAATAGAAAGTACATTGTATGTTAAGCTTGAGGGTGATATACTTCTCATTGTTGTTCTTTATGTGGATGATTTTCTAGATCATTGGTCCCAATGAGGAACATATTGCTAAATTTTAGGCTGATTTGAATGCTACTTTATAGATGAAAGATTTGGGGTTTTAGCATCATTACTTGGGCATACAATTTAAGCAGTGTGATGGTGGTATTGCTTTGTGTCAGAAAAGTTACATATAGACATTGCTATGTAAGTTTGGACTTGAGGATTGCAAAACTATTGCCACTCCCATGGAAATAGGTTTAAAGTTGAGTCTACATGATGCCGGTGATCTTGTTGATGTCACTCTTTACCAAGGATGCCTCATTTATGTATGCAACATGAGGTCGGATATTCAGTTTGCAATCTCACACGTCAGTGGATTTATGCATAGCCCATGGTCTAAGCATTGGTAGGCTGTCGAGAGGATTTACTTGAGTGGAACTTTACAGCTTGACTTCTTTTATCCCAAGGGGGGATCATTGTCGCCAGACTTACTGTAGGGATGCATTGTAGCACGACCTAATCGCAACCCACAAAATTGTCAAATCGTGGAATGGTAACCCGGCTAGGGCATGGAAGCACGAGCCTAAGATCTATAGGCATAGAGGATTCAAGGGATCCTTCTACTCATCATAGAGAGAAGCCATGGAAAGGGCTTCCTCTAATCAACAACACATTCCTACTCACTAATCACTTGCACACAATTTAAACTCTCACATCAATCACTCTTATTCACAACTACACAAGCATGCAATTAACATACCTACTTTGCATTAGTGTGTCCATTCCGGCACAACCCCTCAATGCGATTACGTATGCACACACACTAACCACACCTTGTAGAGAGAGATGAAGAGAAGGAAGGCACACCCTCACACACCATGGCCAATGGTGTGGATAGAATAGATTAACTCAAAAAGGGATTAGAGATCTACCATCACACTAATACAATCTCACTCCACATAATCAAACAAAGAAGACTAATAAGAAAGAAAGTGTAATTGATTATTAGAAATCAAGAGCTACATGGGCATGGAAAGCCCATGAGCCTCATGACCATCCACTCTACAAAGAGGAGAACTCACCCAAGAATGACTTCTCATATTGCATAGGGCTCTTTTATAGCTTTGGGCCTCAAACCCATCAACTATGGGATAAAGTTGAGCTCTCTAGCCTAAACTCATACATCTTTGGAACTCCTAAATGAGCCCAAGCCCTATACAATGAAAAAGAAATATTGTGCACTATAGCACATCTACAGCTTGGTGAATAATTGGTGTAGCCTGTGTTAGCCACTGCTAACATTCCCCCCTTTTTAATTTGGCGCACATCCTCATCTGCCGGTGAAGCAAGACACGGTGACATGGTAGAAAGCAAGTCCATGGAAGAAATGTTGAGCTGCAAAACATAAGAACAAGTAATGAGCATCAAAGGCCACCAAGAATGAATAAAACATGAAGCACAAATGAACAATCATGCAAAGTGATTTTTTTGCTTCTAAAATATGGGTCAATCATAGTCAAAAACTAGACAACATAAAGCAAAAAAAATACCTAAACTATTGTGAAGATTAAACCACTTGAAATTTTTAGATTTATGCATGAAACACAAGCAATCAATTATGACCCTAAGCTAATGAAAGTTCATAAACCTACTAGCCTAAAAACTATGTGAACAATCTTAATAATTCATCCAAGTCTAGCATGTCTACAGGCTATAAAAAAGCTCCTAATCTATTAGTACATTGTCAAAGCTTTTTGAAGCTCATGGAAGTTTTGTTTTTGTCATTCATTGAAAAGTGTAAAGCACAATCACAAGGCTACCACCCAGGGAAAGTCTAGGTGCGACTCTCGGCTCCTTGAACACTCAAGAAGGTGTTCCAAAAGCCTACTAGCCTACGAAGGCAACGGCTAACCCTTATCATCCCAAGGCATCGGTTTAGCGCCTTGACCAAGAGAGCCAAGGTGATTCCCCTCACCTGCCAAGTGCCAATAAAGCGCTAGGCCTCACATAGACACAACATAGCATATAAGTTTTCTTTTCATGTGTCTAGTAGCACTTTTTGTTACTTTTTCTTGACACTTTTTTGCTTCATTGTTTCATTTTTTAGCAACTTTCTATTTGCTTCCAATTTGAGATGCTAATGGCAATTGGACTAAAAAAGACTAAAGCCTAATCATAGCCCTAGGTCATGTTAAAAATGAATGGAGTATTAAAACTATCACTAAGAATCTAGGACTAATGAGAAATGAACCTACATTAACCTAAGGTCAAGGCCAATTACCTATGATTAGCACACATAAAACCTAATTTTTGATGAGTTAATTTTCACAAAGCAAAGTGTTGAAAATTTAGAATACCTAGCTTTCGAACATGAAAAACCATAGCTTATAAGAAAAAATCACTCAAGCCAAGCATGAAGAGATGAACAAAAGAGCAAATATCATGGAAGGATTACACCTATTCATGCTCTTTGTGCATCCTCGAGCAAGCATCCCCTTTGTAGAGAAGTCTCCTGATCTTTTTTATTTGCAAAAGAAGCTTTTTGAAGCTAAGTGTAAACACAAGCTACAAAAGCCAATTATTGAAAGCCAAATGCACACAAAAACATTAATGCAAACCTAAAGCTAGAGTCTTCAATACCCAAATTTGCCAAAGGGAAAAAACCCAAGGGAAAAAAATGCCTTTGGTTATTCACATGGTGCTCTTTGATAGCAAATTTATGCATACATATAAAAAATGAGAGAGATAAAATGCTTCTACATAAACAAATTTTGCAATTTTTACCATCTCTCATGCATGATTCAAAAAGTTGATTAGTTTCTAGCTCAATGAAATATGGAAAAGCAAGCCAAGAGTTGATAATGCAACTTTTGAATGAAATGAAGTGGCTCTCTGAATCCAATTTTTACAATTTAAATCTTTTCAAAAAGTTGGCTAACAAATAGCTCAATAAATTTTAAAATTTTAGAGCAGGCTATGAGCTAGAGATGACTGCAACTTGATGAAATAAAAATGAATGGCTCTCAATAGCTGAATTATGTACTTGAAAGCTCAAAAAAGTTGGCTAAACTCTAGCTCAAAATGAAAAAAGTTTAACTTTTGACCAAGCTATGAGCTAGCATGTATACAACTTTTAATCCAAAATATTTGGAATGGCTCTAATTAGCCAAATTTTACAATATTTTGCAATGATGATCCCTTCTTGGATCAATGTACTTGTTGAATAAAGAAAAACTATTCCGGTCCTATAACTTCCATCATTCGGATTAAGGTTTCCTTAGCCAATGCTTTTTTCTCCCTAACATATGTGAGGGCACAACTGCTGGTGGACTCCTCTTCCAAATGGAGAAGTTTCTAAATGCTTTTAGTGTGCGGGAATGGATAGTTACCTGACTAATCGGGTCCACCCGTCCATGATTGACAACCTTAGTCAATCCCCACTTACCACCCCGCAGTCACACGTTGCTTTGTTATTTAATTACCGCCATATTCTTGTCACAATTGAAACAATGATTTCTTTTAACTTTCATAACTGAATTTCATTAAAATAGCCCTTGAAAACAGTATTGAAACATTCTTTTAGCAAACAGACATCTTTAGACTTAAGACAAGGTATTGTCATTGTGGAGTAACTCTGACCAGTACGTACTGGTTTGTCTCAAGACCACCTATACAGGGGTGAAAAAACGGCACCCATTCCTTATTTATAAAACCGGTGTCGTGTTGTGACACGTACATAGTGGGAACGCATGCTACAAGAGTTATCTTGTAATTTTTTAGATACATAATTATCTTTCCTATAATGTACATATGCATATTTAAGTATAATAATGAGCCTTCTATCTCATCCTATTATTTTTCTCAAGGGTAACCTATTCTTACTTTATCATCAGAAAATACTATGGGAAAAGCATCAATAGCTCTGCCTCTTTAACTTGGGGCAAAAAGCATTGATTCTTTATTTCTACTATTTCATTATCATCTCACACCCTAGCTAGATCCTATATCTAGGGTAAACTCGAATATATATATTCTATGTATTTTTTTATACTTTTCTTATATTTCTTTTTAAATAGCTACTAGGAGAGAATCAAATCCTAGTGGGACACTAGGTGGCATGATTTCAAAGATACACTTATTTTAATGCATTATTGCAAGCATGATTACAAAACTTTGTCAAGGAGCAATGTCATGCTTTCATATGGCATGAGGTATCCTTTGGAATTAAATGAAAGTCAAGGCTAAGGAGACCACATGAAGACTTTTGCTGCCATAAATGGACTCTATTTTGATGAATTTTTGACACAAGGTTCCAATCCGAATTGGAGAATGATTTTAAAATGAAAATCGTAGCTAATGAGCTGAAGTTTCTGCTCATATTTTTACTTTTTTATTTGGAGCCACGGTTGAAGAGATATGATCAAAATACTGGACCCCAGTCTGCCCACATCATGCAGGGACAACTCATTTTCAACTTTTCCAATTCCTGTTCACACTGGCTCCTCTCTTCTTGTGTAAACCCTTGGGGGTTCCCTTCACCTATAAAAGGGGACCTCTTCTTCCTTGAAAAGGAACTCAAGCATTCAAGCCATTGATGAGAGGAATTCTCGAGGGAGTGAGTAGTAATGCTTAATTGTACTTAGCCATTAACATAAGCCCAAGCCTACACTTTCTCCTAGAGGGAGACTAGCCATTCTTGCAACAAGCTAACCTTGGAAGATCAACTCTAATCAAAGAAGGTCTTACACTTGGTGTATCAATCAAAGTGGAATTCTCCACTCTTCTTCTCTCTCCCATCAATAATGGTGCCGAAGGGTTTCAAGTAAGATGTGTTCTACATTGATGTTTTCTTGATTTCTTGTCGTTTTCATTTTCATCTCTAATCCAACATATATATATATATCTAATCTCATCTCTTTAACCAAATCTATCTCTTTCACTCTTAGTAATTCATCCTCTCTACAAATTTTAGGTTCTCCTTGCTACAGGTACATCTCTCCCCGCAGTATCCTTATTGCCTACGGGCAAGAATAGGGCTTGGGAGGGAAACTTCTCATCTCTTCACTTCTCTCATATCTACATTTCTCACATACTATCCTAGATGAATAACCCACATGATGATCATTTCTATCGCTTTCACTCTGTACAATCTATTAGAATTAACGTATGGATTAGCCGTAAAATACACTTTCAACAACGTATAGTGTTTCTCTTTGGCCCTGAAAGGCTCAATGAAGTACTTCTATCATCGGATCCCATCATACTACCTCTCATAGACTATAATTTTTCTTTTGATGTAAGCGTAGTTATCTTGCTATGAACCAAGAGGATTTGTACACACAATTAATCCCAATCACTAGACAAAATATATATATTATGGTAAGCACAAAACTATAATTCCAAAGAACAATTCGTAGCCTATTTGGTCAGCCAAGATTGAATGCCATTAACTCATCCATTAACCCTTTCATATTACCCATGATACGATATGACCATAGCCTTGATGTTTTCATCTTCATTTTGTTTTGACATTCTCTTTTGCGTCCTTTCTTTGTGTGTGTGTGTGAATGCAAGAGAGAAAGGGTGAGTCTTCTTTGATTGCACTTCTTTCCAAACCCTAGTCTTCATGGCATCTATGGTTTAACTCCTTCATATAGTTTTTGTCGAGTTCTCTCACAAACTCTCACAGCCATAAGCCCGGTGCTTTCCTGGCAAGACCGCAAATTTCTCGACATATTTTTGGTGAACCCGACGCGAATCTGCTAGGGTGAGAGTTTGTGGGTAACCATGGGTGATCATGTTGAGCAACAGGGTATGCATTTTGACCCAGCAACAATGCAAATGTTTCAAGCATTTGCAATGTTCATGCAACAACAACATGCTACTGAAAGAAGGCAGATTTCAGCAACGAAGGCCATACAAGCGGTCGTCAACAGAATGGATCAGTTCAATGGCAAAGATGTAACCAAGAACTTACGCGAGTATGTGAAGGAGATGGAGTTGCATCGCGTGTCAGAAGGTGAGATGATTCAAAGCTTTGAGCTAGTTGTTGCTCCAGAAATTAGGGAGCATGTTAGGGCAATTAAAGATGGGCATGGGAGAAATTGGGAAGAACTCAAAGTAGCTTTAAAGGAGGAATATTTCATGGAGGACTCGGAGAGAGTGACCAAAAGGACATTCTTAGAATGGGTAGTCAAGCCAAAGCAAGGACTATCAATAACAGAGATACTTAGGGAATTTGAGCGGCGCTATGCACAACTCACTAGGACAGAAAGGGCCACACTAGATGCAGAGAAGACATATCTTTTCTTACAAGCTGTAGGTAAAGAGTTTCAAGAAAATTTGGAGCTTCTTCTTGAAGATGAAGATGCTGAGCAAGGACTAAAGACCGACTGGAATGAGGTTGAAGGTGCTGTCTCACTGCTTGCCAAACGACAAAGAAGAAGGGACAAGATGGTAGTAAACACTACAAGTCCTTCCACCTCAACTTCTGACAAAATGGTAAAGCCTACTTTTATCGCTCCTAAGTTTGATGAGTCCATGCTAGATGAGCTTGTGAAGGGAATGCGTGACTTGAAGGTGAAGTTTGCAAAGCTTGAAGAAAAAGGCCAACCATCAAGGCCACTTCCTAGGCAAAGACAACAGCCCAAAGAAGGGTTTGTTAATAGATGTATTTGGTGTGATAGTACAGACCATGTAAGAAGGGATTGTGATGATTTTAGTGATGCTTTGTCAAAAGATGTTGTCTTTTTTAAGGATGGTAAAATCCGCTTAAGAGAGACTGGTCTACCCTTGAGAACTAACTTTGGGAAGGGGGGAATGCAAACCTTAGTTGAAGATATGGCAACCAAGCATGCCACCTCTTCAGTTGAGGCAGCTACTTATGGAGTAAAAATTGAACATTTTTGTGATGAAGAGGTGAGTGACCATCATGGTCAAATTTGGCCAAATGTCATGCAATTAGCTAAAAAGGGAAAGCTTACAAAAGAGATTCTACATGAAGCAGGTGATTGCATACGTCTAGAAACAGGATGGAATGATCCAGTGGACTCATTGTTAGTGCATGCCTACATTAAAAAATGCCAACAAAATGAGGCAATTGTAGAAGAGAAGTGCAGACGTGAGAATGCTGATGAAGGACCATCAAAAAGAGCTTCTAGAAGTGGGGGAAGAAGCGACTCAATGCCTTCTCAAACACCCTCAACAAAAGGAGCATCTCCACCTGAAGTACTCATGGAGGAGTCTACAATAGGAAAGAAGAAAGAGCCAACAAAAGGAATGACAGATGCACATTCTCTGCATGAGGATTGGGGTTCTACAGATGAAGCTATGAATCTTCAAGATTCACAAATCAAAGATAGAAAAGTGTTTGGTTATGCTATACAGGTTGAAGTGACATTAGAGGATAGAGTAGAAGAGCAAGAAATCTCTTCGGATATGGTCTGTGATGGGGGTGATATTTCTTATCTGTGTGAAGATGCAAATAAAGATGCTTGCCATAAAGTGCCTACTATACAGGGTTCTAAGAAATTCGGTTGCCTGCAGGTATGCAAACAATATCTGAGGCATAAAAGGGATTTAGGTCTTGTGTCACAGGGTATAAATTGCAAGCAGGTTTGTGAGCATCTATCTGCTATGGATAGGAAGGGTATACATGGTGATTCCTTGAAGCAAGAAGAGGATGCTAGCTCTATGCTGACACCAGAGTCATGTAATGAAGAAGGGTTCTCCCTAGATGAGTGGAGACATGATTCAATTGAAGATAATTTAGCGATGAGTCAAAAACAAAGAAGGGGTGAAGATATTGTGTCAGAGACTAACTCCAAGGAGGTTTTTGAGCAGTCGGTTACAAGTGACCGGGAGCATACCTACCAGGATGATTTGGAAAGGGAATTAGACACCATATTTGAGAGGTATGCAAAGTTTTATGTTATAAAGCTGGAGAGGTATTTGGTAAAAGGTGAGAGAATTGATGAGAGGTTTACCATGCACATTTCTGAGGTTTCTCTCGATGTTGAGAAAGGCTATCTAGAGGATTCTTTTGAGAATGAAGATGCAGATTCAGACTTCTATGCGAAAGAGGTACATATGGATTTACAGGTTGGTCAGAAGGTTGAAGTGCAGTTTCAAAAATCTTTCAAGTATATTACAGGAAGCCTGGAAGTGTTTTTTGAAGCGGAGGATGAGGAACTTATGTCTCTACGTCATGAAGATTTTGCGCATAATGGAGATTTGTTACAGATGTTTTGGAGACAGATGTATATAACAATTCCTTCTGATCCGAGAGCAATTAAAAGATGCGGAGAATCTCAATGCTTAGTACAATATAAGTTTTTGAGTTACCCATATGATCCTGGAGGAGGTCATGGGATGACAGGGGATACAATTGCTTTCACAAGTTACCATGAGGTTGGCACATGCCGGAGGATGTGCAGGTTTAGAGGGGGTGGATGTCGTGTTGTGACACGTACATAGTGGGAACGCATGCTACAAGAGTTATCTTGTAATTTTTTAGATACATAATTATCTTTCCTATAATGTACATATGCATATTTAAGTATAATAATGAGCCTTCTATCTCATCCTATTATTTTTCTCAAGGGTAACCTATTCTTACTTTACCATCAGAAAATACTATGGGAAAAGCATCAATAGCTCCGCCTCTTTAACTTGGGGCAAAAAGCATTGATTCTTTATTTCTACTATTTCATTATCATCTCACACCCTAGCTAGGTCCTATATCTAGGATAAACTCGAATATATATATTCTATGTATTTTTTTATACTTTTCTTATATTTCTTTTTAAATAGCTACTAGGAGAGAATCAAATCTTAGTGGGACACTAGATGGCATAATTTCAAAGATACACTTATTTTAATGCATTATTGCAAGCATGATTACAAAACTTTGTCAAGGAGCAATGTCATGCTTTCATATGGCATGAGGTATCCTTTGGAATTAAATGAAAGTCAAGGCTAAGGAGACCACATGAAGAATTTTACTGCCATAAATGGACCCTATTTTGATAAATTTTTGACACAAGGTTCCAATCCGAATTGGAGAATGATTTTAAAATGAAAATCGTAGCTAATGAGCTGAAGTTTCTGCCCATATTTTTACTTTTTTATTTGGAGCCACGGTTGAAGAGATATGATCAAAATACTGGACCCCAGTCTGCCCACATCATGCAGGGACAGCTCATTTCCAACTTTTCCAATTCCTGTTCACACTGGCTCCTCTCTTCTTGTGTAAACCCTTGGGGGTTCCCTTCACCTATAAAAGGGGACCTCTTCTTACTTGAAAAGGAACTCAAGCATTCAAGCCATTGATGAGAGGAATTCTCGAGGGAGTGAGTAGTAATGCCTAATTGTACTTAGCCATTAACATAAGCCCAAGCCTACACTTTCTCCTAGAGGGAGACTAGCCATTCTTGCAACAAGCTAACCTTGGAAGATCAACTCTAATCAAAGAAGGTCTTACACTTGGTGTATCAATCAAAGTGGAATTCTCCACTCTTCTTCTCTCTCCCATCAATAATGGTGCCGAAGGGTTTCATGTAAGATGTGTTCTACATTGATGTTTTCTTGATTTCTTGTCGTTTTCATTTTCATCTCTAATCTAACATATATATATATATCTAATCTCATCTCTTTAACCAAATCTATCTCTTTCACTCTTAGTAATTCATCCTCTCTACAAATTTTAGGTTCTCCTTGCTACAGGTACATCTCTCCCCGCAGTATCCTTATTGCCTACGGGCAAGAATAGGGCTTGGGAGGGAAACTTCTCATCTCTTCACTTCTCTCATATCTACATTTCTCACATACTATCCTAGATGAATAACCCACATGATGATCATTTCTATCGCTTTCACTCTGTACAATCTATTAGAATTAACGTATGGATTAGCCGTAAAATACACTTTCAACAACGTATAGTGTTTCTCTTTGGCCCTGAAAGGCTCAATGAAATACTTCTATCATCGGATCCCATCATACTACCTCTCATAGACTATAATTTTTCTTTTGATGTAAGCGTAGTTATCTTGCTATGAACCAAGAGGATTTGTACACACAATTAATCCCAATCACTAGACAAAATATATATATTATGGTAAGCACAAAACTATAATTCCAAAGAACAATTCGTAGCCTATTTGGTCAGCCAAGATTGAATGCCATTAACTCATCCATTAACCCTTTCATATTACCCATGATACGATATGACCATAGCCTTGATGTTTTCATCTTCATTTTGTTTTGACATTCTCTTTTGCGTCCTTTCTTTGTGTGTGTGTGTGAATGCAAGAGAGAAAGGGTGAGTCTTCTTTGATTGCACTTCTTTCCAAACCCTAGTCTTCATGGCATCTATGGTTTAACTCCTTCATATAGTTTTTGTCGAGTTCTCTCACAAACTCTCACAGCCATAAGCCCGATGCTTTCCTGGCAAGACCGCAAATTTCTCGACACCGGGATGGAAAAAGCCATCACCCATAGTCTGGGCGCCCATACGCCAACCGGTTGCCTATACAATCGTGTGGTTTCTCTAGGATAAACTCGATATCCTAAGTAATATCCACAAGCACAAACAAGCACAGAGTAAAGACTCCCCACACATTGAGAAAACCGAATCATCAATGGCGGAGTCACCATCATTACTCATTACCTAGAGTAAAATATTTCATAGAATCAGAGGTGTCTTGAGACAAGCTATCTTAAGGATGATCAAACATCTCTTTCCTAGGTCAATCAGTCGTAGCCCAATCATTTCTTTCCTAGCTACAACCATTGCTTGTTGGTTTCTTGGAAGTCACCTTTCGTTTATGGCCAGTTAATCCTTCCTAGTCCTTACGTATGGAGTGTTAATTTATAAAATAAGTTTAATCTAATTAAAGACTTAAGTGAACAAAATGGAAATCCACTTGTGATGATTGGTCAGCCATTTGCTGCTGTGCTGGTACCTGCAGAATTTCCTCCGTAGGCCTATAACTAGGCCTAGCCTCATGGTCATGAGTTGCTCTATTTCTTTTGTTGATTGTATCCTGTTCATCGGAAAGAGGACTTCCTCTGGTTCTTTTTGGAGCCATATTGATAGCCTTTATAAAAGGAATTAATCGATTAGAGGATTAAATGAATAATCTCTTGTATTCCTTTAATCCAAAAATAGGGACTTTCGGAGTAAATAGGTATCTTTGTTAAATATTTCGATGAGGTATTTCTCTTGTAGCTTCCTGGTACTATTAGCATTCTCCCATAATATCGTATAATTATTGGAGCTATTTTTCTAAATTCTCCTTTAATTTATGTTCCAAAATACCCTATTTCGTCCTTAGTAAATTATGAGTTACCTATCTGCTAGTGGGATATTTATCTTAGATGGAGTTTGAGATGATATATCTCTAATAATTTTTTGGCTAAATCATAAAATTGATTTATAAATTTCCCTTCTAGATTTATGGTCTGATTTATATAATATTGGGCGACGGTAATTTTTTATACTAATTATTTGGGCTAAGGTAATTTTCCTAACCTTCAAAAGTTATTTTTGATCTGTTGTAATTATGAGATAATTATATAAATTCATTTACTAATTTTCTTTTCCCAATTTATACACATAATCGATTACTATTAGTTAAAATAATTAGCTAAACTAGCTATCTATGGGTGGTTAAGATATTTTCCCCTTTTAATTTTCCCTTAAAAATAGTGCTTATCTACTGAGATAATTAGGTAAACTGATTATCTGAGGTTAAGATAATTATCACGGGTTTCTTAAGACATGTTTTATCTCTGATAATGTTATCAAAGCTTTTTGGATTAGTTTGCTATTTTCCCTCTTTTATTTTTCCTTAAAATAATTATTTTCTGCTAAGATAATTAATTAAACTAATTATTTGAGGTTAAGATAATTATCACAGGTTTTTAAAGATATATTTTATCTCTAATAGTTATCTCAAAGCTTTTTGGATTAATTGGCTATTTTCACCCTTTTATTTTTCCTTAAAAATAGTGTTTTTTAATTGACATAATTAGTTAAAATAATTATCTTTAGTTGAAATAATTATCACAAGGTTTGCAAGATGAGTTTTACCTCTAATAATTATCTCAAATCTTTCTGGATTAGTTTGCTATTTTCTCCCTTTTATTTTCCCTCAAAAATAATGTTTTCCTATTGAGATAATTATTTGAGGTCAATATAATTATCATGGGTCTCTTAAGATGTATTTTACGTCTGGTAATTATCTCAAAGCTTTTTGGATTAGTTTGATAATCTTACCCTTTACTTTTCTCTTAAAAACAATATAATTCGGCTTAAATAATTACAAAAGTTATTCAAAAAATTAAAAGATAATTTTCCTAGTATATTGACAGTCTAGCACAACTCTGATAATCATCTCATCTTAATCTAAGCTTAATTAGTATAATTATCATTAAGAAATGGTTAAAATGAGTAATTTCAGTCCTTATATAATATAATAGTTAATTAGATTAGTATCCCTAAGCTTAATCTCAATAATCAACAAGAAATTTAGAATTAGGAGAGAATTTTAGAGTATAAATAGATTTAAATTAAGAAAATATAAATAGATTAACATAGTTCTACTAATTTTAAAGGGTTAATGCTAATTATCATTGATTAACCAACTAGAGCTTTGCTCTCCAGTGATTTCTGAGTAGAGGTCCCTATAGATGAGAGCGAATTTTTTCAAGGCTCCGAGTCTAATTTTTTTGTGAAGAAGGGGGATCTATTTATAGCTTTTCAGGGTCCGTGGGCTGTTTTTGGTAGGTCCTGGCACCTCAAGCAAGCCCCCAACTTCCATCTAGCACTACTGCTAAATTTGTCTTGGGCAGGTTCGTCATAGCCCCACATAGCCCCCCCAGCTTCCAGAATCGATTTCTACTATTTTTCCTGACTTTTAATGATTAAAATTGGAAATATCTACAATTTCTAGAACCTTAGGATAAAAAATCTTTAGCAGTAATAATTACTAAAACATTCAATTTTACTTAACTAATTAAATTTATAGTGTAACCTTTTAGAGCCCATAACTTTCCAATTTTATTGGAATTCGGTTCTAAAATATTATAACCATAGTAAAGCTCTGGTTATGGTTCCAAAAATACCAATATTTGCCATAGTTGGATCATTCTACAGTGTTTTCTTAACAACCAAGTTAATTTGATCAGGCTTTGTATAGTTTCTAAGGTTTCAAAAACTGAAAACCTTACATTTTGATGATTTTATGAATTTTTAATGATTTTTTGAGATTTTTTCGATCATTTTTTTGAATTTTTCAGTGAGTTCTTTCTTAAATTTTTACATTTTTTAATGAATTATCATATTAAGTATTTATTTTTTAATGAATTTTCTACGAGATTTATAAAAAGAATTATAAATTTTTTATGGTTTTTTTATTTTTCTAGATTTTTTAAATCCTTTCTTGATTTTTTATGAGTTTTTTTTAAAAACTTTTTTTTTGTGTGAATTTTTAATGTGTTTTTCTCTTTCTGTAATTTTTTAATCCCTTTTGTTAAAAATTGGACTTTTTATTTTCTAATGAATAAACTAAATTAAATAAGGAACAAAATTCAACAAATAAAAAGTAAAAAATTACCTTTACTTACCTGTGTACTTAGCTGGTTACGTTGACTTGGGTGTCTGACAACGCAGCGCCCAACGTGCTTGGTGCTCGAGGCACGAGGGGAGACATACAGAGAGGGCAGGTGGCACGGAGTATAGGAGAGCAACAGAGAGAGAGCTCCACGGCCTCGCGGAGCGCCGATAGTGATAACGTGTCTGTGTGAGTGAGTGCACGCGTGGGAGACAGCGGGAGAGTGAGAGTTAAGAGCATGCGCGTGCGTAGTAGAAGACAGAGAGAGAGCGGGGGGCAACGGAGAGTACGGGCCAACAGGGGATTTACAGTGTGTGTGTGAGAAAAAAAGGCAAGGTGGAGGGGATGTACGTGTGGGCAGACAGCAAGAGAGAGAGAGAGAGAGAGAGAGAGAGAGAGAGAGAGAGAGAGAGAGAGAGAGAGAGAGAGAGAGAGAGAGAGAGAGAGAGAGAGAGAGAGAGAGAGAGAGAGAGCGGGTGAGTGTGAGTGAGAGTTAGAGAGAGAGTGAGAGGGGGAGGTGAGAGAATTGTTAATAATCGCGATGAGGAGGGGGTGGGGAGGAGAGAGAAAGTGAGAGGGGGAGGTGAGAGAATGTTGATAATCGGGGTTTTGGCAGGGGGACGAGAGAGAGTAAGAGAAGAGAGATAGAGAGAGTGGGTGCGGGGTGGGTTCACACGGATGGGTTCACACGGAGAGGGAAGAAAGAAGAAGAGAAATTTAATGTCGGCGAAAAGTATCTCAACAGACAGGAAAGATCTATCCATCGTTGTCAAGACACCGGCAAGGCATGTGTCATGGACAAGGGCAAGGCTGGGCTAGGCAGTGTGAAAAGGACAGGCCAAAGCCGTGGGCAACTCCCCTTGCAAGGAGAAGCCGCCGAGATTCGACCTGCACAAAACAACGCCCTTGCGGGCTCTATGGCAGTGCACCGGGCGGGGGAGCAATACTCGACCTAGGGCCGAAGCTCATTGCGCCCTACAACGACCGCCATAGCTTCACCTTCCTCCTCGCGCGCTACTGCTTTGGCCGTGGCGTCTGTGAAGGTTTGAGTTCACATTAAAAATACACCTAAGGCCTTTGGCCTTGGGACTTTATTGCCACAAGGGGTGATACACACCCCGCCTCAAGCAAGGAGCTCCGATTTCGGAGTTGGTAAGCAATAAGCATTGATCCAAGGGAATCAAACGCAGGGCCGGTAAACACACACACCCACACCAATTCTCTACGTATTACGGGTAGAAACTCAGAACTTTAATCAAAGCATTCCGACGGGAGTTCAAAGTACCATTATTTTCCAAAATCAATTAACGGTTGCACGCATAATAGATTCGGCTACCAAGGAATTAAGGAGTTCCCTATATGGCGGACATTTCGGATCGATTTCCACCGGGATACTATCGACTTTGACAAAATTAGCAAGGCTAATTAAACTTTGCAAGTGCTCTCAATCTCAGGTATTTTCTGACTATTCCTTGCACCGCATTGTGTCGCCATGGATTCAAATATTGACGGGAGCAAAGCGAACCTCGAACCCTGACGGCCTCTAAAACACCGGGGACCGAATGGCGTGCCTCGAGCCTATCATGGTAAAGCAAACAGGGGGCACCACCTAGCTTCAGCGGCTAGGACGCAAACAACACACCACCATAACAAAGTTTTCATCCAAGAGAGATGGATGCTTGGGAGTAATGATGAAAAGGAAAGGGAATGAGATCAAGTGAGAGAGAGAGAGAGAGTGAGGGAGGGGGTATAGCGGCTTAGTACTTAGGCATCACAAAAGAATGGCGAATCCGCTCACCCTTCACACATACACAAGCTCAATCCAGAACACAAGACTAGGTGGCGATTCCGCACACCTCACATGGGCAAAACATTGCAAGAAAACATACTCACAAAACCTCAAGCTTTATTTAGAGAATTAGGCGATGAAATGGGGAGCATAGGGTAGGGGAATGAGAAGGGAGAGAGTGGTAGGGAACATGGCGGATAGGTGGGAGTTGATGGCGAAGACTCGCACGAGGATTATGGCCATCATCCTTCATTTAGTTGCCCTTCATCTTCCATAGCCAAGGGTGTAGAGGTCATGCTCAAGACAAGCATGGTGATTGCGGTGATGGTGATGGTGTGGGTGTGTGTGTGTGCACTAGGCACACACAGTGCATAGTGTGTTATTTGGTGATGTTGTGTGTGTATTTAGTGTGATGGTGACCCCTCTTTATATAGGGGAGGAGGGGGGAGAAATTCTAGAATTTAAAAATGAAGAAATCATTATCTACATAGGCCATGTGACTGTGGGCCCCACTTGTCTAGCTGTGTGTATATGTGCCAGAACAGCAGTCTCATGAGAGAGAGACTAAGAGAGAGGGATGGGTGGATGAAAAAAAGTGAGAGGTGACATGGAGAATAAAGTAATTACAAGAGGGGAGAGAGGGAAGTGTGTTCAGAGGTGAATCTGTGTGCAGATGTGTGTGAACATAAGAAAAATCAGGTAACCATCGGGTGGGGATGGGTTTGTGGGCACTTTTTTTAGTGAAACTGAGTGTGTGTGAGTGTGGGGGAGGTTATTTAGCTACAAGACAAGAGACATGGCGTCCTTTAGAGAGAGGGGGGTATTTGGGTCATGGGATATGATAGGAGAGAGAAAGAGGGGGTGGGGTATACTATTTTGGAAGATAGGGTAAGTTGCATGTGAGTTAGGGTGCATTATTGGTGAGAGGTGGGGTAGCTTGAGGGGAGAGAGAAAGGAGAAAGGACAAGGGAAAGAGAGAGGGGGTTGACCTTTTGAGTCGAGGAGAGAAAAAGGGACACACGGCGGGGCAACAATGAAGAAAAAAGGAGGCAAGGTGGGGATGGGCTACCCCGTAGGCATGAGGTGGCCTATTTTACCTTTCTTATATATTTACATAATCATACTTTATTTATTTCTTACTTTTTCCAATGCCTTTTATCACTTCCTCCCTAAGAGGGGGTTTTTCATGGGGTGGGGACGAGAGGAGAGGGGTATGGGAGCTTGGCTTGTGAAAAGCCCCCATCATTAGCCCTCCCCTTTTGGCTAGAGGCATTCATGTCTCGAGCTCATCTGTTTGATCATTATCGTCGGAGGTGGAGGCTGATGGTGTGTCCTCATCTGGAATGTCAATTGGTGGAGCCTGGTCAAATCGAAGAAAATAAGGTTTAAGTCACCAACCATTTACCCTAGTTTTATGA
The DNA here is from genome assembly GCF_014529385.1 of Adiantum capillus-veneris. Lineage (NCBI taxonomy): Eukaryota > Viridiplantae > Streptophyta > Polypodiopsida > Polypodiales > Pteridaceae > Adiantum > Adiantum capillus-veneris. The sequence continues at coordinate 61,845,970 of NC_140939.1, forward strand.
AGTTTTCCATCAGCCTCCATAAGCTGGTAGCTTCCATTGGCATACTTTTTCCTGACGATGAAAGGACCTTCCCATCGGAGTAGGAGTTTCTTATCCTTGCCTGTGTCGAAGCGGAGCACCAACATTCCTTTCTTCGATTCTTTTTTCCGGAGATGCTCGTTAAAGCTAAGCCGTCTATGCTCTGCTTGTGCTGCATAATAATTTATTGCTTCTTCTCTGTCCAGCTGCAGTCTTTCCAAGTTGATGATGTGATCTCTCAAATGCATATTGGGCTGTTGAAGCTGGCTTGCCATTACTCTGAGACTTTGTAGTTACACTTCAATGGGCAAGATTTCTTCCTTACCAAATACTAGATGATACGGTGTGAATCCCAAGGATGTACGAAATGAAGTTCTGTAGGCCCATAAAGCTGGTAGTAGATACTTATCCCAGTCTCCAGGATGATTGTTTACCTGCTTGGTAATAATTTTAGAAACCATTCCATTTACCTTTTCAACTAGGCCATTACATTGAGGGTAGTATGGTGAAGAGTGCCTCCTTGTAATGCCCAATTTCTGCATTAATTCTCCTACCAAGTCTGCTCTGAAACCTGGCCCTCTATCAGAGATGATCTCTAAAGGTGTGCCAAACCTACAACATATGTGCTCGTAGATAAATTTAGCTACCTCTACCGCTGTGATTCTAGTGGTGGCTGTAGCCTCTGCCCATCTAGTCATGTAGTCGACCCCCATGATAATGTAGAATTTTCATGAGTTGGCCCTAGGTAATGGCCCAATGGCATCGATACCCCATTTTTCAAATGGGCCATATGAGAGAATAGGTGTCTGTTGTTTAGTCATAAGTGACCTAGTGCCGGACTTTTGACACAACTTACATGTTTTGCACCAATGGTGTACATCACGGTTGAGGCTAGGCCATATGAAGCCTGCCTGCAAGATTTTCCTACTTGTTATGTCTAGGGCAAAGTGACCACCACAAACCCCGTCGTGACAGCTAGCAATTACTCCCGTGATTTCCTGAGAGAGAGGGACCTTCCTGAGTATTTGGTCCTTACCCTTACAGTACAAACCGTCATTGATGAGTCGATACCTTGTGGCCTTCCGCGTCAGCCATTGCTTCTGTCCCTTTGTTAAATCTGATGGGCATTCCCCTGTTTCCAAAAAATGCATGATGTCAGGCAAGGCATCACTTCCTTGAAATAGAGGGAGCTTTAGTTTTATTGCTCCAACCACCACTTCCTGTAGTCTTTCACTTGCTAGGGCATCTGCTTCTTGGTTTTGAGCCCTTGGGATATGGTGTATTTGAACTTCTTCAAACTTACCCAACAAGGTTTTTACACCACTTAAGTGAGTCCTTAAACTAGGATTCTTGCATGTCCATGCTCCATTTAATTGCCTTACCAGAAGTAGAGCATCCCCAAATACATTAAGGCGTTGTACACCTTGCGAGACGCACCATTGTAGACCCTTGGTTAGTGCTGCATACTCAGCTTCATTGTTAGAATGTGAATCTAACAATTGGCCCAACGAAAATACCTTTGTCCCTTTGTCATCAAAGACCACTATGCCTGCAACTGCTTTGTCGGACGCTCGCTTGTAGGCTCCATCAAAGTAGAGAGAGTATGCTCCTTCTACCATTGGTGGTATAGGAGGTAATCGGACTTCTCCTTCCTTAGATTGCTTCTCCTTCCTTTCAAAGACTTGGTAGGTCATGAGTGCCCCCAAAATTGCCCTTGTCGTGCTTTCTACCTGTACCGTGTAGTCAAACTCTTGCAGACGAACTAGCCATTTAGTAATTCTAGCAGACACATCCATGTGTTGTACAACATAGGGAAATATTTCATCCGTGGTTAGAATCACAAATTGCTTAGGCAGCAAATATGACCTAAAATTTGTAGTTGCAAATCTAAGAGCTAGGACTAAGTGTTCCACATGGGTGAAACCTTTCTCTCCTTCCGTCATCATTCGACTAGAGAAGTAGATTGGCCTCATGAAAGATGTCGTTGTATCCTTTTGGAGTAGCACAGCCCCCAATGAGTCATCACCAACACTTGAGGTGACATAGAATTTTTCATCCCACTTAGGTGGTGAGATAGTTGGCAGAGTGGCTAAGACCTCCTTTACCTTGTTGTAGTGATGTTCGCTTTCCTCGTCCCAAGTGAAAGTTGATCTTTGAGTGAGTTGTTGCAGTGGTAGAACAAGTTGTGATAGTAGATGTATGAATCTACTTAAGTACCTCACCTTCTGTAGAAAAGAGACCAGTTGACGTGCGGTCGTTGGTGAAGGTAGGGCTATGAGTGCGGACACCTTACTTGGGTCGGCGTTGATACCTTTTGCTGAAATTTCATGGCCTAGTAGAATGACTTTACTCTCCCCAATGTGACATTTATCCACATTTAATTGCCCACCTAGGCTCTCGGCCAAGAGTGCCTTTTCTTGTATGACCCCCAATCGTCGTAGCTTTTGCACAACTGGTTTTACCCCTTCCTTCAGCTTAATATGATGTTCCACCACTGTAATGCCTGTGATTCTTTCATAGTTGTCAATGAACAGGTTAGGAAATCCCATCAACATTTGTAAAAAACTATCTTTCTCCTCAAGTGTTAATTCCGTAGACAACATACCCTTCAACCTACTTCCTCCTAGGCCAGGTGATTTGCTCTCCTCTTCATTGGGTTGCCCTTTTGGTGATGGATCACCAGTTGTGCTTACCCTTTTTGGATCCTTCATAATGATACCCATCACATCAATGTAACAGTCACTTTCGTCGGTGGATGTGGTCTCCTCCTCAGAACTGGAAGATTCGCTAGTGGTTTCATCTGCCGATGTTTCCAGATTCATTTGCTTCTGCTTGCCAATCCTCATGTCGTAGTAGATTGTCTCCCCTTTCTTACCAGTCATGCGTAGAAGGCCACTACCCCAGTCCTATTTTGCCTTCATGGCCATCAACCATGGCCTTCCCAAAATTAGTGGATAGCCCTCCCCCTTAGTAGGCATCACAAAAACATCTACCTCTACCTCAGTGTTGAAAGCTTTGATTTTCACGGCACTTACCACACCCACACACTTTACTTTTGCGTTGTTTGCCATCTTTGCCTTGCATGGAGAAGGCCTATCAACCTCGAGCCCTAATCGAAGCATCATAGCTTCGCTCATTACACAGATTTGTGCACCTCCATCAATGTAGGTGTTTCCAACCCTCTTTCCTTTTATGTTTACGTCGACAATTGGAAGGATGTCATCCATGTTGCATCCCGAAATTGCTCCGGCTACCTTTGTTTTGGAGCGTCTTGTACTTACCATTTTAGACCATTGTCGCCTTACTTTAGGTACAAGATGTAGCAGCTGTGGCCATGTAATCTTTGGTCCTTGCTCTGCCACATCCAATGTTAGATCATAGGGCTTTGAACTTTCCCCTAGCTGGAAGTCGGTGATGCCCAATTTCCGTCGTGGCCTGGATGGCCTCTTGCTAGTTTCTCCTCTCATGCTTCTCTCATCATCTGATTGTGTAGCTTTCTCCCTCCTAGATCTTTTCACAGTCATGGCTTCAAGTGGTTCTAAAAAGGTTACCTTCTCCTTACCCTTGTCCCTCCCCTTTGCTCTGGGTGGATCCACTACTACGGCTTTTCCTTTCTCTTCTAGCCTTATGATGTTTACAGGGCGATCAGGTGGTGGGGCTGGTGGAAGAGGTGGGATGGATGCTTGTAGTGGTGTCTGGGGTGGACGTAGAATTTGTGTTGGTGGGGGTGATGCTCGGGGTGGGGGTGTTCTTTCTCTAGGGGGTGACAATTGGTTCCTCCTACCTCCTCTATTATAGTTTTGTCGTGGTTTAGGACAGTAGTACATACCGTGACCGTCTTCTCCGCAGTTGTAGCAATGATACTCCCTGTTTTGTCATCGTGCTCTTCCAGGGTCTTGCTCTCTTTCTTGACTCCTCCCTTGTTGTATTAAGTGGACAGACAAATTCTGCAGTTGGTCAGTAATATGGGCCAACATATCTTGTTGGTCATCTCTTACCCCAAGAGCCGGTGGTGGTGGTGGAATGGTGGTTGTCGTAGTTGCTGGTCGACGCCATGTTCCTGCTTCTGTTGATTCCGTTTCCTTGGCTTTCATTCGCAGCTTCTTGTCCTTAAGGCGAGCAATCTCAACGGCTAACTCGCACGTAGCCGGGAATCTACCTTTCACCTTCTCCTTGAGAAGCGGCCATAAGCCATGCGTGAACCGATCTTTTTTTAGGAAATCGGGTGCAGCTTTCCCCCTTGCAAGTGACTCAACCCACCGTTCCCACAAATCCACAAATTTGGACTCATAGGTGGCATATTCTAAAAGACCCTCCTGCGTCAAGTCTCTCAACTTGTCCCACAACTTTTTTGAAGTGGTACCTCCCCCAAAGCGCCTCTTAAAAGCGGTTTTTAAGGGTTCCCAATCATCCTTGGTTGCTTGTGGAAGTGCATTGTACCATGATCTAGCTTCTAGCTTCATGAGATGCTTAAAGATTCTAACCCGGGATTCATCCGTATCTTTGTTGCTCACTACACATGCTACTTCAAAGTCATCTAGGAAGTCTGTTACCAAATCCTCCCCCTTATTTCCTTTAAATGTTGGAAATGCTACACTTGCCATGATTACTGAGAGAGAGCTAGAAAGACACACTGCTTAACTTGCAAAAGTTTTTTTCTTCTTTACAAGGAGGCGTGTATACCCTCTTATACTAGGACATAGATTAAAACTTCAAACGGTACATTGCCTTGTACCAAAGGTAAGACAAATGGTTGATCTGATGCCAGAACCTCCAAAAACCGCTCCCCACCCGGCATGGTGTCAATGACGTACTGGTAGTGAGCCTTCAAATCCAGTATAACCTTGATTGAGCATACACGTGTTGGTATGTGTGATCTGTCTTGAGGTAGGTTGTACTGATTCATGTGAAGCTTAGAGGTGCTTAGTCACTGTCCAAGCTTGTGGGAGAGGGTGGTGTTCTTTCTTGAAACAAACTCAGTAGATCCCTAGTTTCTCTAGTGAGAGTGTCAGCCAATGATTCCGTTATCTGTGCTGCAGGATCAGGTGCGACTTGAAAACTGACTGTGATAATTACCTCGGTGACTTATGTTACCCGATTCTCAAAGTACAATAGTGTTGATTCGCTATTGTGTAGAGCTCCTTCCATTTTGTTGTTGTGGGTTGGTTGTAGGTAGCGGACATGGTTTCGACCTTCTCCTTCTTCTTCTTGGCACTTGGCCTATGTATATCCACTGGGTTTGGCGTGTTGGTTGACTCTCCCACTGCAAATGGATTACTGTTACGCCTGGCACTCGAGCTTCGATGGAGATGAAGAGTTCGTCTAGTTGTGCTTGGAACTCATCTTCTTCTGTCGTCCAATTAGCAAATCCTCCTAGCCATTCATCCATTCACAATAGTTTAAGGGTTTTAGTCTTGTAAACTGAAGGGTTTCATGAAAAGATCCTCAGCGGGGGCACCAAATGACGGGAGCAAAGCGAACCCCGAATCCCGACGGACTCTAAAACACCGGGGACCGAATGTCGCGCCTCGAGCCTGTCATGGTAAAGCAAGCAAGGGGCACCACCTAGCTTCAGCGGCTAGGACGCAAACAACACACCACCATAACAAAGTTTTCATCCAAGAGAGATGGATGCTTGGGAGTAATGATGAAAAGGAAAGGGAATGAGATCAAGTGAGAGAGAGAGAGAGAGAGAGAGAGAGAGAGAGAGAGAGAGAGAGAGTGAGGGAGGGGGTATAGCGGCTTAGTACTTAGGCATCACAAAAGGATGGCGAATCCGCACACCCTTCACACATACACAAGCTCACTCCAAAACACAAGACTAGGTGGCGATTCCGCACACCTCACATGGGCAAAACATTGCAAGAAAACATACTCACAAAACCTCAAGCTTTATTTAGAGAATTAGGCGATGAAATGGGGAGCATAGGGTAGGGGAATGAGAAGGGAGAGAGTGGTAGAGAACATGGCGGATAGGTGGGAGTTGATGGCGAAGACTCGCACGAGGATTATGGCCATCATCCTTCATTTAGTTGCCCTTCATCTTCCATAGCCAAGGGTGTAGAGGTCATGCTCAAGACAAGCATGGTGATTGCGGTGATGGTGATGGTGTGGGTGTGTGTGTGTGCACTAGGCACACACAGTGCATAGTGTGTTCTTTGGTGATGTTGTGTGTGTATTTAGTGTGATGGTGACCCCTCTTTATATAGGGGAGGAGGGGGGAGAAATTCTAGAATTTAGAAATGAAAAAATCATTATCTACATAGGCCATGTGACTGTGGGCCCCACTTGTCTAGCTGTGTGTATATGTGCCAGAACAGCAGTCTCATGAGAGAGAGAGATGGGTGGATGAAAAAAAGTGAGAGGTGACATGGAGAATAAAGTAATTACAAGAGGGGAGAGAGGGGAGTGTGTTCAGAGGTGAATCTGTGTGCAGATGTGTGTGAACATAAGAAAAATCAGGTAACCACCGGGTGGGGATGGGTCTGTGGACACTTTTTTTAGTGAAACTGAGTGTGTGTGAGTGTGGGGGAGGTTATTTAGCTACAAGACAAGAGACATGGCGCCCTTTAGAGAGAGAGGAGGGTATTTGGGTCATGGGATATGATAGGAGAGAGAAAGAGGGGGTGGGGTATACTATTTTGGAAGATAGGGTAAGTTGCATGTGAGTTAGGGTGCATTATTGGTGAGAGGTGGGGTAGCTTGAGGGGAGAGAGAAAGGAGAAAGGAAAAGGGAAAGAGAGAGGGGGTTGACCTTTTGAGTGGAGGAGAGGAAAAGGGACACACGGCGGGGCAACAGTGAAGAAAAAAGGAGGCAAGGTGGGGATGGGCTACCCCGCAGGCATGAGGTGGCCTATTTTACCTTTCTTATATATTTACATAATCATACTTTATTTTTTTCTTACTTTTTCCAATGCCTTTTATCACTCCCTCCCTAAGAGGGGGTCTTTCATGGGGTGGGGACGAGAAGAGAGGGGTATGGGAGCTTGGCTTGTGAAAAGCTCCCATCAATATCAATATGACCTTTCATTTTGAGCAAAGTACGCCTGATCCTGCCCATGATGGCCCGCGGCTAGATCCTCTCAAGGAGAGTATTCGCGACGCTACGGCAGATGATGACACTTATGAATTGCTTGACATTCAAGAATTTTGTGCACTTCAGACACGCATGTCAGTCATGGATGAAAATTTTAAGGCTTTAAATGCAAATGTCACTAAACTATCCACATTAGTGATTCAATTAATGCAACAACAGTACAAGGGTCTTGCTGACGTACACATGCATGAGCACGTTGCTACACAAGAACAAGGCCCTTCTAGTCCAGGGCAAGGCCCAACTGCTGATACTTTGCACACTCTCACTGCAAAAGAGGTGGATGAGTTGTTGAAAAACACCAAACCACCGATTTTTAAGGGAGAAGACCAAGACTGCAATAAGGATGCAGTGAATATCTTTCTCAGCAAGTGGGATGGAATTCATGCCTTACAACGTACTCCGGACGCAGTCGGAGCTTTGCAAACCAGCTTAGCTCTGAAAGGCAAGGCTTAGAAATGGTGGATGTCTCTCAAGGAGAAGAATATCATACCACAGAGTTGGGCAGCTTTTGAAGCTATGTTTAGCAAAGAATTTTTACCTATAAATGAGGCAGATCGGAATTGGACGGCTTGCGAACGTGTTCCGTGCGCCAATACCCATCATTGCTTGAATATATATCTCACTATTGGGACGTTATCCTTAAGTTGGAAGGCTTAGATAACTTTGAACAAGTACGGGGGTTTATACATGGTTTGACACCAGAGCTTAAGAAGTACTTCAAGACCCAAGACCCTAAAACACTTGAGGAAGCCATAGTGAAAGCACATATTCATGATGATCGAGATGAAAAGAAAGCACATAATATTCACGTACCTGCTAATACACATGGCAATACACGCACTATAGAAGGAAATTATGGAAATTGTGGAAATTGTGAGACACTTCCATTACACGTCAGAGGCAGAGATTAGGCGTTGTTTAAACCTTGTCGCTCCGGAGCATTTTTATCAGCTTACAGAGACTCTAACCAAGTCTGTGTTTGAGCAGCTCCAGGCAGAGTTTTCACCAGCTATTTTTGACATAGCCCTCCTGACATCAGGTGCTTTAGTAAACATGGTCAAACAAACAATTGGATAGATCATGAAAACCTTTCAAGAACTAAAAAATCTTGCAATTACTTCCTTGCCAAACATAGCTGAGCGCATACATCTTGTGCAACAGCTTTACACGGAGTTCAAGAGCAAGGAAAAATTAGAAAGAGCAGCAAAGAGTGCAAGAGTGCGTGTATTGCCCTGTGTTCCTTCTACTATTATGGAAATTTATAGTAGCCAATTCAGATGCATCTAAAAAACCCAAGGGGTCCAGAGGTCCTCTCTCTCCTGAGGACTTTGATAAAGCTAAGAAAGAGAAATTATGTTTTTAATGTTTAGGAAGTGGTCATGGCAAAAAAGATTGTTCCAAGGGGAAATTTGATGCTCATGGCAAGGAGAAAGCAGTGCACACGGTGCAACTGCTACCTCTTGAATCTTTCTCACAATTCTCTACAGTGGAAGTTGCGTTGCATTTATACGCCCGTATAACAAAAATTATACGTATAAAACGTCAATATACGCCGTATTTCCAAATAATAACCAAATAGTCGTATAAAACCGTTTTCGATCGAAAAGCATTGTGGACTTTTTTGGGGTTTGGAGAGCTTGGAGCTTCTTAGAGTTTGACCATTAGGAGATTTCAGAGGTCTTTTGGAGGGCCTTTTGGAAGAGAGAGGAAAATAAGCTCCTCCAATGAGAGAAGAGCCTACGTTACGTAGAAAAATAGATTGATATTAACAAAAATATAAAAGGTGTCCCTCTCCTCATTTAATAATCTAGTGGTCCTTGAAGACGATCACTCTCTTTCATTTAATGCGAGCACCTTTTTTAGAAGGTAGATGCGGTGCATTTGATACGGCTTACGTCATCATTAGAACTCAAAAAGTTACAAAACTATCAAGTGGTGGAAGATTTTGAAACTTTTGATACTGTCAATGCGTCTGGAACGCCCAAATATCCTAGAAATGAATGTCCAATTGCCTCGCTCCAACATCCAAAGAGGCAAAGAATGTCAAAAATCCCTAAAAGAACATTTTACTAACGGCGTGCGAGGTGGCATTCCAAAATTTTGGAATGCCTCCTCGCGTGTCGTTAGTAAAAAGCCCCTTTTTTCCTCTTTTAGGGAGCTTTTTGAGAGAAAAATGTCAAAAAACCTCTAAAAAGGGGCTTTCTTGAAAGATAATTGTCCAAAAATCACTAAAAGGAGCTTTGTACTAACGGCGCACAGAGGGGCATTCTAGAATTTTAGAATGCCTCCTCACGCGCCTTAAGAAAAAAGCCCATTTTTTGCCTCTTCGAATGTCAGAATGAGACAAGTAGCCATTCGGTTTTAGGGTATTTTGGTGTTCCGGATGCATTGGTGGTGTCAAAAGCCTCAAAATCTATCACTATTTGACAGTTTGTGACTTTTGAACTTTCAGTGATGACGTAAGCTGCATTGAATGCGCCGCACCTGCCTCCTGAAAAAGACGCTCGCATTAAATAAAAAAATGACCGTTTTCAAGGACGATTGGGAATATAAATCTACTTTTTAGAGTGTCTGGTTGTCCTTTTGGACGTACTCACAAGGTGCAAGTGCATTATTAATAAAAGTTTCTAGAGAGAGAAATACAATTTCTTACAAGGCTCTCCAAATGACCTCCGAAATTTTCTAATGAGATAGCGACAGCGTCTTCGGTTTACAGCGGTTTTCAGGTAAATTTTTTAAATTTTAAGTAAATACTAAATTTTTTTTTGTGTTGTGCTTGACTTGTGTGGTGCAGTAGTTTCGGCTCTCACCACAAAGTTGGCTTGCAGGTCGTAGGCCACTTCGTGGTGTGTAGCCATATGGCTCACTCCAGAGGTGTGTAGAATATAGTTTCCTTTCCCGTGGTGTGTTGTTATATAACTCACTCCAGGGAAGGCTTAGGGTAAATTTAGATTCTCACTCGTATGGTGTAGTAGTATATCTCTCACCATAGAGATGAGTTAGGATTAGAGGTCGACTCGTGGAGTGTAGTAGGCATGATGCTACACCTCTCACTTCAGAGTGGCCTATAAAATTTACAATCTTAAAGTAAATCATTATTGATTATTCTACATAGAATCACAAAGATTAACGTTCGTCATTTTAAGAGTGTAGAGATGCATACTTTATGCCCTCTTCATCTTAATGCGACTTTCGTTATTTTTGTGCTTCTATTTCTGTAGTAACACCATTGTTCATTAGTAGATGACTTGGTGTTCCTCTGAACTTAGATATATACAACAATTGATTTAAATTTGAGATTGTTGAGCTGTTGCTCATGGTTGTGTTGTGCATTCCACACACTCCATTAGAAATAGCTTATAAAATTTACAATTTTAGATTAAGTTTTTCTGTCATATGTGTTACATAGAAACGCAAGCGTTACCACTCGTTATATTAAGAGTGAAGAGATGCATATTTTCATGCCCTCTTCATCTTAATGTGACATACTGGTTACTCGTGTGTTTCATATTCCAAAAGAACATCATTTTTCATCATTAAATGACTTGGTGTTGTTTTGGACGTAAACACATACGATAGGTAACTTACATCTGCAATTGTTAATTTATCCGCTGATAGTTGTGTTGTGAGTACCACACACTTTATCAAGGATTAGATTGATAAAAAATATCAATCTATTTTACAACAGCATCCAGGACTTGTGCTGAGAATATTTCACACTAGCTGAGCTGTTCACATGTACGATTTTCCAACCCTTTAGATGTAATTTCTTTCATCATCTCACACTTCTGCACATAGCAGGGTCCAGTTCTTGTGCTGAGAGCATCTCACACTCCTGGCCCGTTTCTCTCTCTCTCTCTCTCTCTCTCTCTCTCTCTCTCTCTCTCTCTCTCTCTCTCTCTCTCTCTGTCTAATTTAATTTTCATAGTCGATTCGCACAATGTGGTTTGTAATCATAAGATTTTCTCTTTAATTTGCAATAATTTAATATTATTTAATAAATTTGTATCATAATTTAATATATATAGGGTTAACACTCATTATATAATAACTATGTTACTATGGTGTACAATCTTTTCGTAAGATTCTTAATTTATAATTTTGTCATATAGATATGGCAGACACGAAGCTAGAGAAACATCAACGAAAGTTCATCTCCGAAGTGATTGTGAGACACTTCCATTACACGTCAGAGGCAGAGATTAGGCGTTGTTTAAACCTTGTCGCTCCGGAGCATTTTTATCAGCTTACAGAGACTCTAACCAAGTCTGTGTTTGAGCAGCTGCAGGCAGAGTTTTCACCAGCTATTTTTGACATAGCCCTCCTGACATCAGGTGCTTTAGTAAACATGGTCAAACAAACAATTGGATAGATCATGAAAACCTTTCAAGAACTAAAAAATCTTGCAATTACTTCCTTGCCAAACATAGCTGAGCGCATACATCTTGTGCAACAGCTTTACACGGAGTTCAAGAGCAAGGAAAAATTAGAAAGAGCAGCAAAGAGTGCAAGAGTGGAAGCCAGCTCTTCTAAAGCTACTGTTGAACCAGAAATCATTCTTAGAACAGAGCCTACAATGTTATCCGTTGCTACCACCTATTTTACACCTTTTACCCGACACAGCCGTCTTCAATATCCAAGCTCCACAGCTGGGAGAGGGAAGATGGGCACATGTGAAGCGTGTGGGTGTCACACATCCCGCTTTCAAAGATCAAGTGTATGCTGCAAAAGTGTTCAAAGTACACTTACATGGGCCCACCATGGATTAACAAGTCAAAGACGAAGCAACAATTTTGGATATTTCACATCGAGGTATTATCTACCCTCTTGCCATGGTGCGCCACGTGGAGCGACCAATTCTCATTTCACAATTTTGGAATGGCGGCCATGTGGAGCAATGGATCAAAGAATGCACTGCGGACGGAAGCCAGCCTGTCATTCGCGACTACGTACTCACTGCAGGAACAATAGAGCTATTCCAGGAGAATATTTTGCAGATCATCAATCCTCTCCTCCAAACTCTGAAGTATATACATACGCATAACTACCTCCACAATGATCTACACTCTCGGAATATGATGCTGCATTTTGGCGAAAAAGGTGTTTACGCCGGCATTGTGGATTGGGGTTCATGCACCAAAACAAATACGACATCCGGTTTTCCTCCTCTACACGATATGCAGATAGAAACTAGAAAACAATATGAGAGATTATCCATGGGTAGGCCCCGAATGTATATCTAGTTATCCTCCCTCGTGGACCAAAGCTATGGATATTTATTCCATGTGTCATACATGTAAACGCATTTTGAAGTGCTTACCAGAGCCCCAAGAACAAAGCAAGAGACATTTTTTGAGTAATGTACTTGCTCATCTTGAAACCGGCAAGCGCCAAAACCCCAAAACCTGGCGTAATGCTTTTGATCTCTCCTTATGTTTAAACGGTGCCCATAGAGTGGGTTACAGCATTGTAATGAAATCTGGCTTACGACGAGCTGATGATTAATGAAAACACAGTCTCATGATTTCATCATTGTTTTAATTTTGGTGTCAGATTTAATTGTATGTTTAATTGAACAAAATATCTATGTTTGTCATTCGATATACTGTTCGATGTGAAATTAATTGAATGGGTATTTAAAAGTAATGACATGTTCACCTGATATGAAAATATGGAAGAAGAACTCAACCACATTGAAGCTCAGGCAATTTTTAAAGAAGAACAAGTTAGATGTGGACAAGCAGATCTTTCTACTATTGCCAACATTGAAGAAGATGAATCTGAGATGTAGGGTGAACCATTAACCCTTAAAGAGTGCAAAAAGCTTTGCCCTAATCACTTTGTACGCCATCAACTATTTCAAATAAGTGGCAATGCAAAAGATACAGATCCGTTAAAGCTCTCTGATTTGCAACATAAAGGACTGGCACGTGTATTGCTGCAAAGGTTTATATGACAAGAGAGATGCCTACCAAACAACAACCAAGTAGCAATATACTTTATCCAGCAATGCTATGTTCGATATGTTTTGTTGAAGAGAGTGGATTGGTCAGATCGTCCAGGCACCGCTGGCGTTGGACGTGGACGCATTGCAGAAAAGTTTGCAGCACGCAATGCAAATAATCCAATGCCTCCTCGCAAGCGTCCTATTGTTTTACTTCCTGAAGAGTCAGAAACACTGACTGAATTAGCCATCCAAGGACACTAGACCTTGCCAGCCAAGGAGAAACACCAAACATGCTTCGTGGCCGTATTCTTCAGCTTGAAATAGAGTTAAGTGATGCACAAGCAAAGCTTCAACGATATGAATCATTGTATGGACCTTTGCCAGATGATACTACCACTTCACATAAAGATGTTGCTCAACCATCCCCTGAGCTAGGAATTACAGATTTTACCATGGACGAACTTATAGAAAATCTATCAAACTCATAAGTCACTCAGAAGCTTTTTGTAATCTCAAAATTATATCAAACTCTTTTCAATTGAGTAATTTCCCAGAACCTTGTTGTAATTTCAAACCTACATTGACTTTATGTAATTGTTATTCGAAAAGATATTATCGGCAGTTTATATTTGAGTGTGAGTGAATATGTGCGTATGAGAGAGAGAAAGAGAGAGGTTTTGATGTGAACGATAACGGGATAACACTTTCTTTCATCATATACAAAAACTTGTTGAGTAAGTATTACAATGGTACTCTCACAAATCATCTCCATCTTCAAAAACTGCAACCATATCATCTACTTCGTCCATATTTGAGCATTCAGAAACTATCTCCCATCCCATATCATCATCATCATCAACTTCTGCAGAAATAGCTTCATGCATTTGGAAGACTCCATATTGCTTTTGAGCGGCTCTAGTTGCAATGTTTTGAGGCTTATAAATAAGTCTCATATTGCAAAAAACATACACCAAATCAGCAGCCTGTTTAGTATGAAGTCTGTTTCGCTTTTTAGTGTGCACAAAGTCGAATGATGACCAGTTTCGCTCACAACTTCCACTTGATGCAGCTACTGATAAAAATCTAACTGCAATGTGTTGCAACTCCACTTTCGCTCCACCATACTCCTTCCACCATAGAGGTCCACTTGTTTTGCCAATGGCATCTATATGCCAAGGATCCTGAAACATACCAGTTCTGTTGGCATAATCTACTCGCTGATGAAAAGTTGTTTTTACATCTTCGTGCCCTAAGAGTTGGGAGCACACTGTTTTGAAGTCGGACATAACTTCTTTGTTGGCAGATTGCTGATGCATTTGAAACTTAGGATCCAATACAAAAGCCACACCATGAAATGGCATATGTAACTGCACCCAACGCTTGTTAACAATTGTAATCATGGTAGCTTTATCCTTTGCACCAAAACTGACATTTTCTCTTAGCTTGCGTATAGCCTCTGACATATACCAGCAGACCCGACCAAAAATAAAAGAATCTTTGTCAACTGCTCTCAAAAGATCTACAAATGGCTTTGACACAGTTACTATTCTTTCTACATTACGCCAAAAGACTGGCGAGTTTACTATTTGTGCACATCAACCAGCTGCTTCCTGATAACTTGGATACTTGCTGAGCCATCCATCCCATCTTCTGTCTGCTAAGGTTTCCATCAATGCAGGCTTCAACTCTTGCAAAGCAGCAAGAACGTAGTATGCCGTAGCAAACCTTGTCGCGCAAAATATTTGCAAAGCTTTATTTGGTGACTTGGTTCGAAAAAGAGCATACGAAAATTGATGCTCTCTAATGAATTTCACCACATGATTTGCATCCAATAAAGTTTGCTTCACACATGCCATTTTACCAATATCTTTTAAAAGCAAATTTAAAGTGTGAGCTGCACATGGTACCCAAGAAATCTCCGGATACTAAACTTGAATAGCTCTTCCTGCTCCTTTGTAGTTGGCTGCATTATCTGTGACAATAGCAGTCACATTCTTTGGTCCACTTGCCTTTGCAATTGCACGCTCACACACCCCTACTAGGTAGGTGATAGTCTTCTCCTTCAATGAGCTGTCAATTGCTTCCACGAACATAGCCCCTCTAGGGTTAATAAGCATTACATTGATTAAAGGTTTTTTTTGATAGTTAGTCCATCCATCCAATGCTATGGTGCATCCATATGCTGGAACAAACTCTAGAACTGTGCGTTTGAGAATGGCTTGAGTACTATCTTTGACTTTATCAAGATATTCACTTCGCATCTTGTTATAGTCAGGAAGCACAAATCCTTTTTTGGTTGTACTCATCAAAGCATCTTGAAATATTGGATTGCGCATAGCATTGAACGATATGCCACACGTAACAAATGCTTGTGTCCATTTTAAATGCAACTCAAGAAACCATTGTTTACCTAATGCTTCAGGTATTGTCTGTCCATTGGATGACGCTCTGCCGGATTTCCTTGTGCTAGGAACTCCTCCTGATGTAGAAGCATGTCCATGAAGATGGTTTAATTGAGAGCTTTGATCGTTTACTTGAGTGGTACACACCTCTTCCGTTGCCTCATTGCATACATATGGTTCAATATTCGCATGAATATCTTTAGAAAACATCACCTTTATGTTTAGTTGCAAGAATCAAGTTTACTTTGCGAGAATACATGGCAAATTTTTCATGAATATCTTTTGGTGGTGCCCCGCACTTTTCAACATTTCCGGGGACTTTAAATAAATGCTCTTTAATTTTGGTTGCATTACCACTGAACTCATGGCCACAAGATTTACATTTAAGTCTAGATGTATTTCTCCCAGCTTTCAACTCATGCACATAACTCCACTCTTGTCCTTTCACCATGATGCACAAAAGTAATTTGCTAGTAAAAACAAAGTCAATGATCATTTTCATAATCAAAATCAATTAAAACATTAAACTAATTTAACTAACAATGATTGAACAAAATTAAAATAATTAAAAAGAATGATTGAACAAAAATACAATAATAAAAAACAATACCATTGGATTACATATAAATTGCATCGATTTATCTAAAGTGCAAGCTTGTAGCTTTAACACATTACGATAATCAATAATTACAATTAAATCAAGTATTAAAATGATTATCATTATAAATTGCTATACATACAAGAGCTATAAGTGACATTTTTAAATGTCAAAACGATAATCACTTACAATACTTGATAATTATCGTATCTATGTAAAGTGCGAACAAAAAGTTCCTACACTTTACCATAGATTTTTTAGCGATTATCTATCTACAATGCGAGCATGTGTATGCTCTCACACAGTATGGTAAATTTTGCAGTCCAAATAAAGATAGAGAATATCAATATTTTTGGACATGTTTTTCCTAAATTTTTACTCTAGTGAGAACATAGTAGAGTGAATAGCTCTACACAAAATGTAAAAATATAATTTTGTTTCATTATATTCATTTTGAAGTGAGAGAAAATCTCTATACAGCAAAATTGAACTTTAAATTACATAAAATTAATTTTTATGTAATTATATTTTTAAACTAATTATCTCATGTGAGAGTACACTCTACACACAACGATAATATCTTACTTTTTTTTTATTAGTCACTTTCAAGTGTTAATTAATTGAACACATTGACAAGTGATTCTTATAATTACAATTTGTATCAGGTGAGAGATTAAACTCTTCACAAAATACAAACTTTCAACTATTTACTAAGTTTTTCAAAACAAATTCATATATTTGAATCACAAAACTTAAAATTCTATTGAATTTTAATTTTTATTAAACTTAATTTTTTTATTTTTTTTTACGTTTACTTTTTTTGATCGTTTGGTCAGAGTACTCATACGGACAACACTGACTGTGAAAGCTGGTATAAGGCCTGTCGCGTGCTGCTATATATACTAACATATTCGATCGTTATAATTTTTGATCGAAAATAATTTCGTTTGAAAATAATTTTGATCGAAAAATTTGTCGATCGAAAAACCAAGAAGTTATACGATTAGCCGTTTATGCTGATGTGGCACCGTATAATACGGCCGTATAATTTAGATAAACGAATAATACGCCCATTATTCGCGTATTATACGTCTCCCGAATAACGAATAATGCAACTTAGAGTGGAAGTAACACACACCAAGGTGGTGCATGAATGCTGTCTCAGAGCTTCCATGTGGCAACAAACCTTTGGACCACATGAATTAGTACGTATGCACGGATCTCTGCAAGGGCACAAGGTGTGCATCTTGGTAGATAACGGTGCTACTCACAATTTCATCAATTAAGGATTGGTGAAAAAACTTAAATTGCCTCAAACTCCAAGTAATCACCACTACAAGGTAGCAATGATGAATGGGCATGGTATCGAAATCTAGGATACTCAAGGTAGTAATCACCACTACAAGGTAGCAATGATGAATGGGCATGATATCAAAATCTAGGATACTCAAGTCCGAGCTGTTCTGTTGGAAGTATAGGGTTACTCCATAGGCTTGGATTTTCAGGTTATGAACATGGAGAGGGCAGACGTGGTCCTTGGTAGGGAGTGGTTGCATAGCATAGGACCATCATTGAAGCGTAGCTATGAGCACAATAGCTTGAAGTTTGAATCCCATGGCGCACATGTGTTGTTGTTAGGAGAGAAGGATTTACCTTCTTCACCATTGATTTGTACAACTAAGCTTATGTAGCTCGTTTTTAATAATGAAATATATCAAGTTTTCTTGTGTTACTCACGGTCTCATTTTCTCTCTAACATTGAATCTGTTGAGCATTCCTCAACGTCGCATGCTTCTCTCTCATCTCTTCCACCAATGCTACTTCTAAACAAGCAAATGTTGCTAGTGATTTACAGAAATTATTAAAGGAATTTCAAGATGTTTTTCCTAATAATTTGCCACTAGGATTACCGCCAACACGATCGGTGCAACATAGCATCGATGTGGTTGCAGGCTATAAACCTGTCAGTAAACCGCCCTACCGTATGAGTTACTCTGAAGCTGCTGAGGTGGAACGGCAGCTTGCTAACTACCTTAGCAGAGGATTTATATAACACAGTTCTTCACCATGGGCTTCTCCTATCCTTTTAGTGAAGGAAAAAGACGGCAGTATGCGCATATGCGTAGACTACCGTGGCTTAAATTTAAGGTTAAGAACAAGTACCCATTGCCACGAGTGGATGAGTTGTTCGATAAACTCACTCATGCTCGCATTTTTACAAAAAAAGACGGCAGTATGCGCATATGCGTAGACTACCGTGGCTTAAATGTGGTTACGGTTAAGAACAAGTACCTCTTGCCATGAGTGGATGAGTTGTTCGATAAACTCACTCATGCTCGCATTTTTACAAAAATAGATTTGTAGTCAGGTTATCACAAAGTCCGTATTTGACTTGCTGATATACCCAAAACTGCATTCCGAACAAGGTTTGGACCTACGAGTTTTTGGTGATGCCCTTCGGGTTAACCAATGCGCCCACAACATTCATGACACTTATGGATAGTGTCTTGAAGCCATACTTGGGAAAATTTGTCATCGTTTTTCTCGATGACATTCTAGTCTATAGTGCTTTTGAAGAAAAACACTTCCAACATCTCAAGCAAGTGTTCGAGTTGCTACCAACAAACAAATTATATGCCAATGAATATAAGTGTGATTTTCTGAAAGAATAAATTCATTATCGAGGGCATGTTATTTCACTTAATGGGATATATATGGATCAATCCAAAGTGGATACCATCCGAAAATGGCCTTCTCCTAAAATCTGGAAGAGTTACATATTTTTGGGAATTGCAGGTTTTTACCAAAGGTTCATTAAAAACTATGCTAATATTGATGTTCCCATGATGGATCAACTAAAAGGCAAAGGAAAATCTTTTCATTGGGGATCCGCTCAATAGCACAGTTTCGATACGCTCAAGGATGCATTAGCTATAGCTCCCATACTAGCTATTGTAGATCCTTTGAAACCATTTGTTTTAGAAACGGATGCCAGTGATCGTACTATTGGAGTAGTCCTGTAACAAGACGGATGGCCAATTGCATTTGAAAGCAAGAAGCTTGATGCAGCTCAGTAGAATTACTTTTCTTATGCAAACTCTATGCAATAGTGTCTGCCTTTAAAACATGGCAGCATTATCTGTATGGTTCTCAGTTTGAGATTTTGTTTGACCATGAAAGCATCAAATGGTTTACGCAACAAACGAATTTGAAAGGTCGGAAAGCCAGGTGGGCCGAGATTCTTTAGGAATATGACGCCAAGCTCAGGTATCATAAAGGTCGATACAATGTGGTGGCTGACGCTCTAAGTCATCTGTCGGAGATCAATTCTCTCTTGTTCACGGAACTTCGTAGTGAATTTCTCTCAAAGGCAAATATGAGCATGATGAAGCATATTCCAAAGTGTGGATCCATGTACAAATGAGGGATCCTTCTCACTCCAATGATGGTAGTGTAACGTTAACCTCCACACTTAGTTCTCCTCTATCGAGTGACGAACTACAACGATGGAAGCATTTCATCATCGACAATGGGTACCTACTCCATAAGGGAGAGTTTGTGTACCGACGGACACAAACATTCGGTGCCAAATTCTTTATGAATGTCATGATAGTCCAAGTGCAGGGAACCCGGGTGTTAGAAAAACTTTTGCTCTCTTACGACGATAGTTGTACTGGCCGGGTATACATGGCTTTGTTCAAGCTTATTTCTTGCATTGCCAAAAATGTCAAGTTAACAAAGCAGAGCACCTGAAAGCAGGAGGACTATTACATCCTTTGGAGATTCCCAATGGAAAAGGGGGAAGCATCTCTATGGAATTTATTGTGGGTTTACCAACCACTGTACGAGGTCATGACTCGGTATGGGTGGTAGTAGACCGGTTGACTAAACTATGTAAGTTTATTACAACCAAATCAACAATTAAGACACCAAAACTAGCCAAGTTATTTGTGGACAATCTATACAAGCTGTATGGTTTTCCAAGTAACATTGTGAGTGACCGTGATCCCAAGTTTAACAGTCACTTCTGGAGGGTGGGTACACAACTGAACCTCAGTACAGTCGATCATCCAGAAACAGATGGTCAGACTGAATGAGTTAACCAAGTGCGAGAGGATATGCTAAGAGCATACGTCAGCAAAAAACAGTTAGACTGGGAAGAATACTTACCTATTCTCGAGTTTGCCTACAGCAGTGCTAAGCATGTCACAATTGGATTTAGTCCTTTCATGCTCATGTATGGGTTTCAACCTAGGTCACCTGTTACAGTGGGATTGGCAACCGAAAAGCTCCAACAAATTAAGGATTTTCTCCACGACCATATGGATATGCTAAAACTCACTCGTTAGTATGTCCGACAAGCACAGGATCGGTATAAGAAGTATGTTGATGAGAAACGTCGGCAAGTTACCTTTGAGGAAGGGGAGGAAGTATTTTTACGTGTGCCACAACATTTAGAAAGTATGAAAACTGGGCCAACACCTAAATTATCTCCCCGATATTATGGGCCTTTCAAAATACTCAAGCAAGTAAGTGATCGTGCCTACAAATTAGTGCTACCTACACATTCTCGTATTCATCTGGTGTTTCATGTAAGCCGTTTACGTAAGCGGTTACATGGGGAAGACAATTTCATTGACCAAGATATTTTGGTTGATTTCATTGAACCTCCTACCTTACCGCATGAACCTAAACGTGTTCTCGATTATCATGAGTTACGTACATGTCATCATGTACGTCAACAAGCCTTAATCAAGTGGAAAGACCGACCTGAGGAAGGTGCCACTTGGGAAAACATTAGTGTTCTTAAGAAGAAGTTTCCCACTTTTGTTTTCGAGGAAGAAAACTCTTCTTAAGGGGGGAGTAATGTGAGGACACTGGCAAGGCCGGAGTAGACAAGGGCAAGGCCAGGCTAGGCAGTGTGGAAAGGGAGTCCAACTAGGGCAAAGGGCCAGGGGCCATGCTATATAGTGGGTGGTTGGGTGGTGGACTCCTAGGTTCTAGTTCCCCTTGTCTAACAATCATGGAGAATTTTATGCGCCACAAGGCACGGGTGTCGCAACTCGAACCAGGCTTTTTATTAATATTTTATCTCCAAACGTCCAGAAATGTCAAAACTAGGCCGAAAATTAGCCGGAAATGCTAAAATTTACCTAAAAATCCCCAATATTGCCACAAAATTGCAAAAAAAATTTGACAAACTCTAGAAACCTTAAAAAATCATTGCATTCACAATCAAGTACACCAAAAATAGCAGATTTTACCAAAAACACCAAGTTCGACAAAATCGTCAACCTAGTCACTGAACATAGTAAAACGCTCAAAATTTGGCAAACAAAAGCCCAAATGCGCTCGAAATCAAGCTGAAATGTGCAAGCTATCAAATTTTTATGGAATTAATACAAAAATTAGCAAAACATTTCCAAAAATTTACCAAAATTATTCAAGAAATACCCAAATTTTTTTTCAAAATTCTCCACACATTGGGATTAGTGCAGCCAAACAAAATTACAAAAATCACATCAATTCAATAGCCAAACAATTTCATCGATAAAATGAAGACTAGACAATTAAACTTGCAAAATTAAGTTAAAATTTGACGCAATTGAAGTGTGGAAATCCTTGTTTTGAGCTCAAAAACTCAGAAATTAACCATTACACACATCAAATATGCAATCACAAATTGAATCAATCATGCAAATTAAACACTTTTTAGGCACACACACACACACACACACACACACACACTAATAATTGGCAGTTTTTACCAATCTTTAAGTGCGCACACAAAAGGGTTAATCTTGTTCAAATTGCAATGTGATTTCACAAATCATTAGTTGGGCATGACCACAACAAAATTAAATCATCACAATTGGAAAATTATTAAGCACACATTGATTTTTATGTGCACAAACATGGACAAAATAGTGCACACACACTTAAAATTAGGCATACACACTGAATTAGAATGCACACACACTTGATTTTAGTGCACACACTTACAATTGACCATTCAAGCATCCAATTAGATCAATTAGGCACACAAATAGCAACACCCATTCACCAATTGTTAAAAATTTTGGCATTAAGACCACGTAAAAACGAACAATCCAAAAAAATTCAATCCATAACATCGAAATTGCATTGCAGCAACATGGCATCGACATTACATTGCATCATGGTGGGATCTCTACGCAATTCTACACATCTTTAGATTCAAGGGAGGTTGAGAATACCACCTTCATTACCTTTCCATTCAAGATCAATTGAATGGTTGAAAGCTCCAATCCTTCATAGAAAATTAGTATGTAAGCAAAATTAGTCAAAGTATCAAGAAGGTAGTATGAAATTAGAGTGTAAACACACAATTGGCAAGATACGGTGACACATTAGAGAATCATGAACACATTGCTTCATGCACACATATCCAAAATCCACAAAAACATAAACACAGAAGTGAAATTAGAGAGGAAACGCATCCGATTGTGCCACAATTACATTAGCGCGTAGGCCATCCTCCCCAACAATGGCCCCAAATGTTGGGGGTTCCATTGTTGCATAGCTCCAATAATGACCAACATAATTATTAATCCAGGGAGATGAGCTACCTGGCTAGGGCATGGAAACACACACGATTAGTGAGCTAATCATGGCAACACAAATGGTTAACTCTATGAGGTGAGCTTCTCGGTCTATGGAGGAGCTAAGCCACAATGAAGGGCAATCTCCACATCCACTTCTCTTCACCCCTAATCAACCCAATCACACACATTAACAATTGCAAGATGCACACAACACTAATCTTGTCATGCAACACCCTAATGGCAAGCACACACACATAGATCTATCGAGCACCACACTCCAATCAAACCTACATGCACACAAAAGCAAAAGAGGAAAATCACACAAAAGCAAAAGAGGAAAATCACACAAGATTAGTGAGGGATTTATCACTAATTATTTACGATCTAGCTAATCAAAGCATCATTAGCAATCATAAGAAGCATCAGAGAGACATAGTGAAAGAGAATTAAGCATTGATTAGTGTTAATCAAGTCACATGAGCAAGGAGAAGCTCAAGCACTCCATAGTAACACACCTCAAGAGCTCTCACCAAAGAGTGCTCTCAACAAAGGAGCTTGAGAACCCTAATTTCTTTTACACACTGCCTTATATACCTAGGGTAAAAATATGCAATTTTCGGGTGCCCAAGGCCTTTAGGGCTCCACCACTTACTCAATCTACTACCTAGGCACACTAACTGACATGTTATTTACAACTTGGAACTCCCATTGAGCCCTAACATGTACATTAAAATACTACAATGGCTTGAAATAAAATGGGAATTTACAATACATTATCA
This sequence comes from Adiantum capillus-veneris, assembly GCF_014529385.1. Lineage (NCBI taxonomy): Eukaryota > Viridiplantae > Streptophyta > Polypodiopsida > Polypodiales > Pteridaceae > Adiantum > Adiantum capillus-veneris. Next base: position 61,869,394 of record NC_140939.1, read on the forward strand.
TTTTGGAAAAATGTGGAAAATGTGTAACTCCAATCTTTATTGCTTCTTTTCGTTAATCTTTGATGTTCATTCGTAAGGCTCGACCTTGAGCAGCTTTTGTTAACTGACGTTGACTCAATTAACAGAGCTTCCCATCAAGGTTTCATCACCTTTGGATATCATTTAACCTCTAAAAGGCACAAATATGGATGCACAAAACCCTTTCATGGATTTTGACATATATTTTCAAGTTCAATGTCAAATCTAAGGCTATGGGCACAATGCACATGCTATGCATATATTATCCAATGAGTTTCAAGTAGTTTTGAATCAACAGACATCATTTACTTATGATGTCTACTCACTCATACATATGGAAAACGCAACATTTTTCCATCATGAGCATGTTGACCACATAGTATAACGGCTATGCATTGAATTTGGACAAGTTTGAGCAAGGTTGTGACCACTTGGACCCAAGTACAAAAAATCTTGTCCTAGGAAACAACTTATGACCCCAAACCAAATGAATCCATCTCCAAGTACAAATCTGAGATGATCAAAGGGTTACCCTTCACTTGGGGATACTACAGATCAAGTTTGAGCCAAAAATATCCACATAGACATCATACGCATTGTCAAGAATTTTTTGGATGAGCATAAAGTCACTAGGTCATGCCTAAAAGCTTGCCCAGTAGCCTCATGTGTATATGTGTACATAGCCCTGCAAGTTTTGGAAGTGGCCTTGTAAAAATTCATGTACAAAGGTGCGATCTTTCCAAAACTGGGTGTTGATGTTTTGGGTTGTTTGAGTACCCAAAACATGGTTTATAATAAGTATTTTTAGATGTGCTTTATAGCTCGTGAATCAGGCCTATACATCATGAGGTATGTGCATCCGAAGTGGGTGGTCTCAACTTAGAAGGTGATTGTGGGTGCATGTGACAAGGGCAACTAGGCCAAGTTGACAATTGGAATTAAAAATGCTAAGGTTAAAGAATTTTAGATGTAGCTGAGATGATGGGCTTCGAGCCATGTGTTACAGTGAGTCATTCGATGACCGGAGCAGTAAGCTATGCTTGGGGGAAGTTTGTCCGAGAAGCCCTCCTACTTTGGGAGAAATCTAGAAATTTGTGGGCACAAGGGGTTTTGGAGGATTCCATGTGGCGGGGGGATTATCCCACATGGGAAGAAAAAAGTGAAAGGTGGGGGACTATATAGCCTAAAGGAGGAGCCTATTCTGGGTGTATCACTTGGTGAGAGGCTCTCAAGGCTTTCCATGGAGGGGCTCGTGGGCTCATGGGGAAGAGGGGACGCATTTTGGGAGTTCACACTCAGCTACACAAGTGCCTGGCACAAAGTTTTGGTCCCCGACCACTTGCCCCCACCCCATTCCTTGGTCAAAGGGTAAGAAAAAAGGCCTAAAAGGAGCCAATTAAAATATTTCTTGATAGAGAGCCTTGTCGTCTAACAAGAGAGAGAAGATTCTTTTTAGTAAAAGATAAGGAAGCCCCCATTTTTATAGCTTCAACACGAGCACAACTTCCAGAGAGCTCATTTTTGAGAAAAAGAAAGGATTGAGTGGCGATAACTTCTTCATTTCTCATTTGTTTTTTGCCTATGGATACTCTGCGGACATCTACACAAGACGAACTTCATCATGATGTCCTCTATTTATCTTGATTTTGAGGGTGTTCCATGCTTGAAGTGTCTTTCAAAAATCTCTGGAGGTGTTTACCTTTTTCTTTTAGCGGTATGATAGTTCTTTTTTCCAATGGTGTGATTTGTGGAAGGCTATAGAGGCACTTGTTTTTCTTTTCGTTTGTGCGCTAACATTGTTTTGGTGCCCCCACTGAGGCGAAAGTGCTCCTATGCTCCAATTCCTATGAGCATGTCTATTATGGAGGCATAGAATGTAAAAGGGATGTGAGTACTTATGGACAACTACCTATGTATGTGCAAATTGTGGAAAGCACTTGAGGCGATCTTATAATTGGGATTGTAGCCTTTGGAGGGTTGTCAGGTTTTTTCAAGCCAAGCACTAGGGCCGGGTTACCGAGTGTGAGGTTAGTTAGGAACTAGAGGGATCAAACATGGCGGAGAAGTTCCCACAATTTCATGGATTGCCTAATGAGAATGCACAAACTTTTATTGAAAAATTGGAAGTCAATCGCTTACTGCAAAATATACTAGACCAAGCTATATTGTTCGACCGTTGCAATACATTTTACAAAATGAGGCAATAATTGGGTTACACAATCATGAAGAGTTGGTCCAAGCACAAACTCCAGGACTGTTTTTGAATTTCAATCGTGTGAAGCAAGATTTTTTGGCACAATACAAATCCATTGAAGTACTTGATGAAGTTTGGTATGAAATTTTGGGGTACACTCAAAAGGGTAAGAAGAGTGTTGATGATTTTGTCATGTGGTTCACCCGTTTATGGCATAAATGGTCCCAAGCTTTGGGAAATGAAATCCCTCCATCCATGTTAAAGAAGGATCATTTTGTGGCAAACTTAAAAGAAAGATTGAAGTTCAAAGTAGAACTGAAAAGACCCGCCACCTTCAAGGAAGCAGTCACTATCGCCAGGGAGAAAGAATGGAAAGCTCAAAGACTTAATGAGTATGGAAAAGCGATCCCGGTGCAAAGTAATGGTGACCAAAAGGAGAAAAATCAGGCAAAGGCTAGTGCCCAACCTTCTCAAAGGGTTGCTAATACTGAACAGTTACTATGAAATAGGCAAGGTATGATGACCATGATGTAGGAATTACGACTTAGTATTCGTGGAGACGGAGGTGGTTTTGGTCGTGGACGTGGTAGAGGAATGGTGTAGGCATGTGAAGCTCAGCCTGATGCTAATGTGGGTTGTGGAAAAGGCATCTTTGAGCCGCAGAGGAGGTTCATTTCTGCTTGTTATAGTTGTGGTGAACTTGGTCACATCAGCACTTCTTGTTCAAAGCGGGCAAGGATGGAGGTGATATGTTCCCACTCCCACAATAGATTCCTAACAGAGCTAATGATTATGCATTGGATATACAGGGAGTTCAAGGTATCAAATAAGAAAATCAGGCCTCAACCTCTGATGGTCATGTGTGTGTTGTGCGGGTTGAAAAGAAAGAAGCAAATATACTGCCCGTAGGCAAAAGAGAGAGGGAAGGCTATGTCGCTCCTAGTCCTAGCAAAAAGAAAGGGTGAAGATGAGAAATCTAAGAGGAAGAGAAGATGCAAAATCTAAGAGGGTGAAGATGCAAAAGCTAAGAGGGAGAAGGCCAAACAACTTATAGTTTAAAGGAAGACCTGATTGGGAGGAAAGTAGATTGTACTTTTGGACAGTGGATGAATATGGTGCCTAAAATCAAGAGGTAGTGGAAGTCATTAGTGAAACCAGAGAAAGAGCCGAAGCATGGATAATTAGAGTATTGGTTGTGGGAGAGTTATCCAACATTTGTCCTATGGTGAATGCTTGGCACAAAGCTGTGGCATGGAGAGGCCTATATTGATGGATGTACTCAAGTTTGTGTGATCACATAGTCATGTGTTGAGAGACTGGCTCTCATTACATGTAGAAGCTTTGGGTTATGGATTCAACTAGCATTGGGTGAAATTTGGACTCACAAAGGGGCCCATAAAAGAGTTTGACTTTACCTCTCTCTACCAAAATGGGCGCATGGATAAATTTTTGCACAAACAAACTCCAAAGTTGGCAAAGGTTTGACAGTTAGAATGTCCTCTTCAAGCTCTATATACTAATATATAGCACGCCATGAGATTCCTCATATTTTAGGAGATTCTTTTTTTGTTTCACTTAGATTTCAACAGAGTTGTCACATCATAGGTGAATAAAAAAAAAGAATCTTCTAAAATATGAGGAATCTCATGGCGTGCTATATATTAGTAGATAGAGCATGAAGAGGACATTCTAACTATCAAACCTCCGCCAACTTTGGAGTTTTCTTGCAAAAATTATCCATGCGCCCGTTTTGGTAGAGAGAGGTAAAGTCAAACTCCTTAAAGGGCCCCTTTGTGAGTCCAAATTTCACCTAATGCAAACCATGCCAAAGTGAAGTGTTTAGGGATGATTAAGAATTTGGAAGTTGAAGTCTTTAATATGATGCTTATAGTAAAATTTCATGTTATGCCGGCTGGCTGGCCTGGGAGATTTTCCTCTCATTTTGGGACAACCTTGGTTAAGAGTTGTTGGTGTAGTGCAAGATTGGGGCAAGGGAAAAATCTCTGTGTATGGCAAGAAGGGTGAAAAGAGGGTGATTGATATGACTACCAAGCATCCTATGGCACTAGAAGATGTGAGTGAGAATGATGAATCTGAAGTTACCATTGAATATAGTTCTAAAGATCCAGAAAGTAGCTTTGCTTCTAGCTCCAATGACGAGGGTGAAGTTTCATTCTTCTTGTTGGATGAGGAGAGGAGGGAAGTGGGTGAAATATTGCAAGTTTCAGGGAATATAGATGCTTCAAGCCGTTTAGAGAAACTTGAAGAGTTGATGCAACCTAAACATGAATTGCTAGTGAGAAGAGAGAGTTGATTCAAAATACGATGAGTACTTATTTGACGGAAGGAGAAAGAAGGGAGTACTTAAAAATATTGGACAGGTTAAAGAGGCAAAGCCAATATGGCAGAAACTAAGACGGATGGGTAAGGAGAAAATGAATGCTTTAAAGGAAGAAGTGGATAAAAATTTGGGTGCAGGGTTCATTGTCCTAGTTGATAATGTTGAATGAGTGAGACCTGTAGTGGTCACTCCAAAGAAAGATGGGCGTTGGAGAGTTTGTGTTGATTACAAGCCATTGAATGTAGTGACCAAGAAAGATCCTTCTCCTTTGCCTTTCATTGATCAATTTTTAGATGCAGTGGTTGTCTTGGTTATTCAAGTTATTTTTAGCTTATATTTTCTCTTGAAGATGGGAAAAAGACTACTTTTATCACGCCATGGTGCTTTTGCTGCCTTCCTTTTGGGTTGACAAATGGGCTTGGAGCTTTTGAAAGAAAAGTGGATTGAGTCCGTACCCCTTTCCTTGGGAAGTTTGTCAAAGGATTCATAGATGATTTATGTGTATACAGTTCAAGGAAAGAGCATGTTCAAAAGCTTGAAATTACTTTCACAAGGTATGATGAATGCGAGGGTTAGCTGAACCCTAAGAAATGTCATTTGGCACAACACGGGTGAAGATTCTTGGACATGTGATTTCAAAAAATGAGATTGAAGCGGATCTAAAGAAAGTGGAGGCTTTGTTGTTGATGTCATCTCCGAAAGATACCAGACAGTTGGCCACTTTTATATAGAAGGTCAAATATATGTCTCATTTCATACCTTTGGCATCAGAACTATTGTATCCATTGCAACCAACAATTAAGAATGATCCCTTGGAGTGGTCTCATGATTGTCATGATGTTGTTGATAGAGTCAAAGAGGTTTTAAGTTCACTACCCATTATGCAAGCTCCTCATTGGGAAAAGAATTTTTATGTTAACCCATCAGTGGGAGGTGATTCCATTGGGGCCACGTTATTGAAAAAAGGGAAGGAATCTCAATATGTGAAGACTATTCATTGTGCTAGCAGAGTGAAGACTCCTCATGAAAGAGATTTCTCTGAAATTGAATTGGTAATGACCAGTATGTTGTATGCTTGCAAACGATTCAGACACTACTTCTTGCAAAAGTCATTCACCTTTCTCACTAGTTATTCATTGCTTCCCCAGCTATTCAATAATTCAAATATATCAAAAACAGTGATGATCTAGATGGGTTATTGAACTTCAGGAGTTTCAATTCATCTTTAGGGTGAAAGAGAGTATCGGGCTACCCTGGCAGATTTACTAACTTATAAAGACACTCCGGTTTTGGTTAAAGAAGAAGCGGTGTGAAAGAAGAAAGTCAAGACTCTTGCCATCTCTGATGCTTCACTATTATACTTTGATGGTTCTTACCAAAGAATTCATGATGCTGCTTCAGGAGGCATTTTCGTTTATGATGCACAAGGAAATCTTGTGAGGAAACAAGGGCTGAAACTCAATGCAAAAAGTAACAATGAAGCAGAGTACATGGCTCTTGAAGGTGGTTTACACATTTGATTATAGTTGGGAATTAGACGTTCTGAGATCAAAGGAGATCCCTTGTTGGTTGTGAAGCAAGTATTGGGAGCATGGAAGAATAAGAATCCTAAACTGAAGAATGAATGCTTCAAGGTGAAATTGTTTCTTAAAAAGGTTGAAGCATGGAGTTTGTAGCATATTGAGAGGTCTCAAAATGTAGAAGCTCATGATGCTGCCCAAGAAATGATCACTTGTATGTTTGTGTTGAAGGTAAATGCCCCTTTATATCATGGAAGGGAAATTTTATCAAAGGAGACAGATTTCTGTTGACATGTGTCCTACCTGAATGTTTTCCATCTTCCAAAAGTATGCATTCATAAGAAAATCCAGGAAATACAAAATGATTGATGATGTGCTTTACATGAGAGGAAGTGATTTGGTTTTGCGTTGTGCGCTCTAGAAAGAGGAAATTTACAACATTTGGAAGAAAATAATGAGGGATCTTGTGGAGGCCATTTTGCCATGAAGATTATGTTGCATAAAATTTTTCAAGAAGGCTATGTATGGCAAAGCATTCAATGGGATGTTAGCCATTGGTGCAAGTCGTGTTTGCCTTGCCAAAAGATGGGAAAGAGAATCTTGAAGCCCTAATTGCGACAAATTTTTTATAGCTTTTGATGTGTTTGAAAAATGGGTCTTGATAATATTGGACCCTTACCATGACTAGCAAAAGAAATGCTTACATTTTGATAGCAGTAGATTATTTGTCACAATGGGCAAAAGCCAAGGCTATCAAACAGATTACCGATAAAGAAATGGGGAAATTTGTTTATGAGCATATATGTTGCAAGTTTGGTGTGCCCCTAGAGCTACTTTCTGATAGAGGACCAAGATTTAGAGGAGAGTTGTTTGATTTCTTACCCAAGAAGCTCAATATATGACACAGATACAGTTCTCCTTATTATCCACAATGCAATGGTTTCAATGAGAAATTCAATGGAGAGCTCGTGAAGGTCTGACCCAAACACATAGGAAGACTTGAGATTCAGAGTTGCCTTGTGCATTATTGGCCTACACAATTGTTATCAAGACGAGCATAGTATTTTCTCCTTATCACTTGGTTTATTGGCAAGGAATCTTTATTACCAATTGAGGTGGAGATTCCTGCACTTAAATTGTTGTCATTGGGAGATGAAGAGCAAAAAAGTTCTTGGTAGAAAAGGTTGTTGGGTTTACAATGTTTGCAATTGGACAAAATTTTAGCTTTGAGCTACTATGAAGAAGTGACAAAGAAGACTCAACTAAAGGCTAAAGAATGCATACAAGACAAGGAAATTGAAAAGGGTGATCTGGTGTTGGGATACAATAGTAAGATGAACAATACCTTTCAATAAAAGATTCAAATCAAGTGGGAAGGTCCTTTTACTGTTGTGAACAAATTTGAAAATGGAACATATTAGTTGGCAGATTTGAGTGGTGCACAACATAAATATCATGTTAATAGATACAGATTGAGGAAATATATGGCACGTTTGATGACAATTGTGACAGATGAGATGCTATCAATAGAGGAAGACAGTGTGGAGACATTTGAGAATATAAATGAGGTTTTTGTGAATGAGCTGCAGTAGTTGTTCACCCTAGGAGCCTCAGCTTGTCATGAATGATCAAGCAGGCTAGGGGGGGTTAGTAGGCTATGTCATGAATATTTTTAATGAGCATAAAGTCACTAGGTCATGCCTAAAATCTTGCCCACTAGCCTCATTTATACATGTGTACATAGCTCTACATGTTTTGGAAGTGGCCCTGTAAAAATTAATGTACAAAGGTGTGATTTTTCCAAGATTGAATGTTGATGTTTTGGGTTTTTTGAGTCCCCAAAAAAATTTCTTTTAATAATTATTTTCAGCTGTGCTTTATAGCTCGTGAATCAGACTTGTACATAATGAGTTATGGGCATCCAAAGTGGGTGGTCTCGTTTTATAAGGTAATTGCGGGTGCATGTGACAAGGGCAACTAGGACTGCTTGACAATTTGAATTAGAAATGTTGAGGTTTACAAATTCTAGATGTATCCGAGATGATGGGCTTTGAGCCATGTGTTACAGTGAGTCATTAAGTGATCCGAGCAGCAAATTATGCTTGGGGGAAGTTTGTCCAAGAAGCCCTCCTACTTCAAAAGTAATCTATAAATTTTTAGGCACAAGGGGTTTGGGAGGATTGAGGAGGAGGTTTCTATATGCGGGGGGATTATCCCACATGGGAAGGAAAAAGTGGAAGGTGGAAGGTATATAGCCTAAAGAGGGAGCCCATTATGGGTGTATCCCTTGGTGAGAGGCTCTCAAGGCTTGCCATGGAGGGGCTCGTGGGCTCAAGGGGAAGAGGGGGTGTATTTTGGGAGTTCACACTCAGCAAGACAGGCGACTAGCACAATTTTATACGGTCCCCAATCACTTGTACCCACCCCATTCCTTGGTCAAAGGGTCACCACCCAACATCTCATTTTTTGCCCAAAAAGGCCTAAAAGGAGCCAATTGAAAGATGCCTTGATAGAGAGCCTTATCGGCTAAGAAGAGAGAGAAAGTTCTTGGGAATAAAAGATAAGGAAGCCCCCATTTTAATAACTACAACACCTGCACAACTTCGAGAGAGCTCATTTTTTAGCAAAAGGAAGGACACCTCCATGTTTGAGTGGCGATAACTTCTTCATTTCTCATCTGTTTTTTGCCTTAGATACTTTACGAACATCTCCACAAGACGATCTTTGTCATGATGTACTCTATTTTTCTTGATTTTTAGTGTGTTATATGATTGAAGGGTTTTTCATAAATCTCTACAGGCGTTTACCACAGGTGTTTTTGGTGGTATGATAGTTCTTCCTTCCGATGGTGTGATTTGTGCAAGGCTATAGAGGCACTCATTTTTCTTGTTGTTTGCACACTAACAGTGTATGATGTCTCTAGAGGCCAGAATGAGTTGTTATACCAATCTAAACGCGATTTTCAAAACTTTGAAGCTCTACACCTGATTCTTGGCTTCAAACACATGAGAACATTTCCAAATCAAAGTTTGATACCACAGGAGTCTATGCCATGCTAAAACCCAGCTATGCTACAAGTTTGATCCCTTTTAAACAGAGCAGACATCATACATATATGATGTCTCCCTAGCCAAAATGAACCTGGAAGCTAATTTGACCTAATGTTGGAGGCTCGCCATAGCATAGGCAATCTCCCACAAATCTATCAATCCGGAGAGAGAGAGCATGACCTGGCTAGGGCTTGGAGGCATCAACCAAAGAATGTGTGAGAGCGTCATTGGATGCAAATATTGAGAGGATTCAACAGCATGCATCCTCCAATGCAAATAGAAATCATCCCAAACAACTAATGCTAATCGCACATCAAGCATCAATTCAAGCAATCATCTACACACATCAAGCAACGAAGTGAAACGCACTAATCTTGGAATCTCTCAAGCACAACTCTAATTACATGCATTGACAATTAAGCACACAAGATCGCATACAAGTCGGCCACCCCAACCATGCCAATCATGGTGTCCAAATCAAGTCACACATAATCAAATTAAGCTCAAGGCTTCTTAAACCTACACACACACACAAGCACACCATTATAGGACAACTCTAATCCCTCAATCACATGAGTACGTCCACTCCGCTTAATCGAGAGAGTTAGATAAGGGCTCCACTAATCGGAGTAGCTTAGCATAAGTAAGAGTTAGATTAGAGAAGATCAACACTTCAAAACAATGAAGGAAAGTAGAGAAACATGATTGACAACATAATGAAGACTAGATTAATTAAGAGAGGATTACACTAATTACATGTGATTAGCACTAACCTTCTAAGCATGGACATTAAGCTCAAAGGCTAGGCCATCAAGAGCTACTCTAGGGAGAGAGTTCTCAAAAGGACCACTCAAGAATGACCTCTCATTAAGCATAGGGATCTTTTATAGCTTTGGGCCTCAAACCCTTCAACTATGGGATAAAGTGAGCTCTCTAGCCTAGACTCATACAAATTTGGAACTCTTTAATGAGCCCAAGACCTATACAATGAAAAGTATATATTGTCATTAGGAAAAGTGTGGACTCAAAAATGGGCCTTGTAAGAATTGTTGATGTGGCATAGCTTTCAAAAAGTGGGGATCCGTATATTTTTTGCAAATAAGATCCAAACTTGTCGGAGGTTGGATATTTAGAATCTACTCTTCAAATGCTATCTATTGATATATAGAATGCATGTATCGGACATTGCCTTCATGTAGATCTAGAAAAAGGTGATTTTAGGTTACCATAACGGTAACAAAACCTGGTGGATTGAAAAAAACTTTCATAGAAGTCATCCAAACTTTTCGGACCTTGGCTCTTTAGAATCCATTTTTCAAGAACTTTCCAATGATAGGTCATATCATGGGGTTCTAAGGAATATTTAGAGATGTCTACCGGGTTGCTTTCTTTTTTGCAACTTTGATGATGTGGCACTCTTAAAAGGCCCAAAAATGAGTTCAAAATTTTCCTAATGGCACTATGGCACATCCACAGCTTGGTGCATAATTGGTGTAGCCCTTAGCCGCTACTAACACTCCCCCCTTCCTAATTTGGCTCACGTCCTCGTGTGCCGGTGAAGCAAAACACGGTGACATGGTAGAAAGCAAGTCCATGGAAGAAATGTTGAGATGCAAAACATAAGAACAATTAATGAGCATCAAAGGCGACCAAGAATGAATAAATCATGAAGCATAAATGAACAATCATGCAAAGTGATTTTTAGCTTCTAAAAGATGGGTCAATCATAGTAAAAAACTAGACAACATAAAGCAAAAAAATACTCAAACTATTGTGAAGATTAAACCACTTGAAATTTTAGTTTTATGCATGAAATACAAGCAATCAATTATGACCCTAGGCTAATGCAAGTTCATAAAGCTACTAGCCTAAAAACTATGTGAACAATCTTAATAAATCATTCAAGTCTATCATGTCTATGGGCTATAAAAAATCTCCTAATCTATTAGTACATTGTCAAAGATTTTTGAAGCTCATGGAAGTTTTGATTTAGTTATATAGTGTAAAATTAAAGCACAATCACAAGGCTACCACCCCAAGGCAAGTCTAGGTGCGACTCTCACCTCCTTGAACCCTCAAGAAGGTGTTCCAAAAGCCTACTAGCTTACCAAGGCGATGACTAACCCCTATCAACCCAGGGCATCAGTTTAGGGTCTTGACCAAGCGAGCCAAGGTGATTCCCCTTGCCTGCCAAGTGCTAATAAGGCGCTAGGCCTCACACAGACACAACATAACATAGAATTTTTATTTTCATGTGCCTTAGTAGCATTTTTGCTACTTTTTTGGACACTTCTTTGCTTCATGGTTCATTTTTTAGCACATTTTTATTGCTTCCTTTATGAGATACTAATGGCAATTGGACTAAAAAATACTAAAGCCTATTCATAGCCCTAGGTCATGACAAAAATGAATGGAATATTAAGACTATCACTAAGAATCTAGGACTAGCAAGAAATGAACCTACATTAACCTAAGGTCAAGGCTAATTACCTATGATTTACACACATAAAACCTAATTTTTCGATGAGTTTAATTTTCACAAAGCAAAGTGTTGAAACTTTAAAATGCCTAGTCTTTCTAACATGAAAAAAACCATAGCTTAGAAGAAAAATTTCACTTAAACCAAGCCAAATAATGAAGAGATAAATAGAGCAAAATCATGGAAGTATTACACCTATTCATGCTCTTTGAGTATCCTTGAGCAAGCATCCCCTAAATTGTGTAGAGAAGTCTCTTGATCATTTTTATTTGCAAAAGAAGCCTTTTGAAGCTAAGTGTAAACACAAGCTACAAAAGCCAATTATTGAAAGCCAAAAGCACACAAAACATTAATGAAAACCTAAAGCTAGGGTCTTGCATACCCGAATTTGCCAAAAGGAAAAAACCCAAGGGAAAAAAGTGCCTTTGGTTATGCATATGATGCTCTTTGATAGCAAATTTATGCATACACAACAATGATGAGAGAGGAAAAATTCTTCTACAAAAGCAAATTTAGCAATTTGTACTACCTCTCATGCATGATTGAAAGTTTACTATTTTCTAGCTCAATGAAATATGGAATTTAAAACAAGCCAAGAGCTGAAAATAATGAAACTTTATGAAGTGAAGTGGCTTTTCAAAGCCAGATTTAACATTTCAAAGCTTTCCAAAAAGTTGGCTAACAACTAGCTCATATGAAATTTTACATTTTTGAGTGCAATCTATGAGCTAGAGATGACTGCAACTTGATGAAATGAAAATGAATGGCCCTTACTAGCCAAATTTGTACTTGAAAGCTCAAATAAGTTTGGGTAAATACTAGCTCAAATGAACAAAATTTGCATTTTTAGACCAAGCTATGAGCTAGAATTACAACTTTAATCCAAACATTTGGAATGGCTCTAACTAGCCATATTTTGCAATGATGACCCCTTCTTGGATAAATGAAATCACACTCCTGCCACACCCTTCAAACAACTCAAATAATTAGTGCTTCTTAAGCATTTGGAAATTCAACACAAGCACTAAAAATGCACAATCAATCACAAACCCAATAGTTTAATGCTCACTCTTGGCCACCATCAAACAAGCTTCATTTTAGTGCTTTCCAATGATTTTTTATGTTCAAGCACCAAATTGTACAAGTAATGTTAAGTTTTAGCACAAAGTCCGACCAAGCAATCACAACTAATCATTTAGTGCAACTCTCACATGTATGTCAAATAGAGCTTGCCATTGTAGTGCAAATGAGAATTACAATCAAGCCGAGCACTAAATCATGCACAAGTTGAATTATTGATGCAAGGAAGGTTATTTGTTCATAGACACGGTCATATTACACACAATAAATACCCACATATGTGAACAAATATGGCACACATATCAAAATAATGTCATCCCAAAAACAAGGATTCGTCTTCAACTCACTTGAATGCTGACTAGTTGTGTGGGCCAGTTTTGACCAATCTCACCAGCAATCAGTTTTAGTGTGTTTTAGTTGGATTAGCAAGAAATAAATTTATCTTTGAGTGTAGCATTTGTGAGATCACGAATTCATTCTCAATGATTCACTAGTTAGCTCACAGAGACATGCATTAAACAGTCACAACATTGGTCTTGGTTTCATTATTTCCCTTTTGAAGGCACAACCCCTAAAAAAACAAATCAAATAGAAGAAAAAATTCACTCTCATTGGTTCTTCTTTTCTCTTTGTAAAATTATCACAAGTCTGCTCGCAAGTCTGCTTGAATCAATCCCAAGCACATGGCAAAGTCGAGGGTGTGAACGTCCTCTTGGAGTTTCAATTTGTGTTTTTTTCTCATTTTATTTTCAGTTTTTGGAGCGAACTCACTATAGTTGAGCTGGAGGCTGGCGGGCTCAGGGTCGAGAGGGCGAGAGAGCCTGGACGTAGAGGACATGCTGCAACTGCTAGGTGTGACCCGTCAGGTCTGGCCGGGGCAAAGGAGAGCGTGCGCTTTTTGCCACGTAGCGTGTGCGCGCACCAATTTAGGCGAGATACAGGGGTGGAAATAGGGAGTGTGATTTGTTGGCCCGGAAACTCAGGGGCAAGTGGGTATAGAAACTGCGTTGCTGCTGCAATGCAAGTGGACCATGTGGGGCTTGTGGTGGCGATCAGAATAGCACGCGAGAGAGAGTAGCCTATAGGGGGGACTGAATGAGATAGAGGCTCAACACAAATCTAGGATCTCGTGTCGATGAGGTGGACCATGGAAGTGCTGTCATTGGCATCTTGAGTACGTGTGTGTGTGTGTGAGAGAGAGAGAGAGAGAGTCGCTACGAGCCAAGCCAGCTACAAAAAACAACATTGTGTGTGTGTGTGAGTCCCTACGAGCCAAGCCAGCTGCAAAAAACAATGTTGTGTGGGTGTGCGAGTCTTTATGCGCGCCTTGAAGGCAGTTCAACTCGTAGGCTGGAGCTCCAGGGACCAAGCTTGGGTTTATAGAGAAAAGTCATAAAATGAGTGTGTTTGAGAGTCGTCACATGCATGGGGGAGGTAGTGTGTGTGTGTGAGTCGCTACGAGCCAAACCAGCTACAAAAAACAATGTTGTGTGGGTGTGCGAGCTAAGGGTAACATAGACAAAATTTTGTCAGCGCTGCAGTCGGGTGTGTGTGTATGATTTGAATTTTCTTTTATTTTAAAAAAAAATCTTCCTTAGGGTATGTTCCCACAGTGATAGCGTGTGTTTTGGTTTGAGTTCGCCGGTGAGATGCCGATTGAGTCTAAGGGCGCATCAAAAACATTAGAAAAGCATGGCGAAAAAAAAAAAAACATAACTTCCTTTGGATTGTAACAGAATTGCACACATGAAAGTTCAAGTCAATCAATTCATGTATAAAAAACTTCCCAAATTTGGAATAAACTTGAATCAATTCACAATGTTGGGAGATGCACACACTTAATGAATGCACACTCCTCACCTTTACCCCAACTCATTTTGATATTCAATCATTGCAAAATTGCTCATATCTAATATCAAAATCATTCAAACCCCATTTGGATTTGTAATTTACGGTTTGTATGGCTACGCACACTTGATTATGGCACTTGCAAATGCAACATATAATGAAAATTTTTGCCATATCCAATCGAATTGGCATTCGTATCACAATGGCAATGTAGATCAATCATTTTCAATTGGGTATCAATTGAATCATCCAAAGTCAATCAATCAAATACACACCGATATTTTTAGGCCAAATTAATCATCATAATTGGTAAAAATACCAATTATTCATCCCCAATTTAGGCATAATTGGCCATTACTTAGGCCTACACACCTAAATTTAGGCCGTCGATTTGTGGAAAAATTGCATTAAACACTCATTGCATTTTATCAATTGCACACTTGATCACACATACATGAGTATATACATGCTAAATTAACTCAATTTTAATAAAAAATTGATCCAATTTTAACTCAATTTAGCATTGCACACACACAAAAATTAGGTGCACAAATCCATTTTTTTTGCTCAATTAGCAACGAAATTAGGCCAATTCCAAATGCTTGCACACACATTTCTTGCAAAATCATCAATCTACAAGCATTTAGGTGTTCAATTTGACCATAAATCTTCTCATCAAAGTTATTTAAAATGGGCACACACATTCAAATCTTGCCCTAATTTTGGCAATTAGGCCTACTCCATGACCGGAAGAGCCTCACATACACATCAATTTAGTGATTTGCACACACAATTTATGCAAAACTACCATTCCACAAGCATCTAGGCATCCTATTTCATTCCAATTTCATCAAATTAGGCATAAACTCCATCAATTAGGCACACACGCCTAATTTTAGCAATGATTCAGCAACTCAATGGGATCAACTTAATCAATCAAAAATTGAACGGAGTAGGTCAATCCACTTACAATTGATTGCTTGCTCGCTTAGTCCTTGCTCCTCACGTAGACACTCCATATGTGCAACTCCGATTCGGTCCAAAATTGATCAAAAAATTGACCAAAATCAACACTCAATCACATGATTAGGCATATATTAGAGCTATTAAGAGTGATGATCCTCCTCAGTTAAGGGGATTTAACATACATTCCATATCAAAATTAGTGATTAGGTTAGCACAACTAGCATGGAATTAGTACAATTAGCACGAAATTAGCATGAATGGGATGCAAAATTAGTGAAGGTTAGTGAAAAATTAGCAAAATCAAAAGAGAATTTAGGGGGTATTGGGGTGAAATGACTCTATACACATCTAATTAAACCTAATTACACTACACACAAATCAAATCCTACCTAATTACAAGAAATCGGTAATCAATTTACTCTTATCTTTTGCAACCTCAACTCCACTAGAGTAGGCAACCCGTCCCCGGCAACGGCGCCAATGTTGGAGGCTCGCCATAGCATAGGCAATCTCCCACAAATCTATCAATCCAGAGAGAGAGAGCATGACCCGGCTAGCGCTTGGAGGCATCACACAAAGAATGTGCGAGAGCGTCATTGGATGCAAAGATTGAGAGGATTCAAGAGAGTGCATCCTCCAATGAAAATAGAAATCATCCCAAACAACTAATGCTAATCGCACATCAAGCATCAATTCAAGCAATCATCTACACACATCAAGCAACGAAGTGAAACACACTAATCTTGGAATCTCTCAAGCACAACTCTAATTACATGCATTGACGATTAAGCACACAAGATTGCATTCAAGTCGGCCACCCCAACCATGCCAATCATGGTGTCCAAATCAAGTCACACATAATCAAATTAAGCTCAAGGCTTCTTAAACCTACACACACACAAGCACACCATTATAGGACAACTCTAATCCCTCAATCACACGAGTACGTCGACTCCGCTTAATCGAGAGAGTTAGATAAGGGATCCATTAATCGGAGTAG
The DNA here is from genome assembly GCF_014529385.1 of Adiantum capillus-veneris. Taxonomy (NCBI): domain Eukaryota; kingdom Viridiplantae; phylum Streptophyta; class Polypodiopsida; order Polypodiales; family Pteridaceae; genus Adiantum; species Adiantum capillus-veneris. The sequence goes on from NC_140939.1 coordinate 61,885,890, forward strand.
CTTAGCATAAGTAAGAGTTAGATTAGAGAAGATCAACACTTCAAAACAATGAAGGAAAGTAGAGAAACATGATTGAAAACATAATGAAGATTAGATTAATTAAGAGAGGATTACACTAATTACATGTGTTTAGCACTAGCCTTCTAAGCATGGACATTAAGCTCAAAGGCTAGGCCATCAAGAGCTACTCTAGGGAGAGATTTCTCAAAAGGACCACTCAAGAATGACCTTTCATTAAGGATAGGGCTCTTTTATAGCTTTGGGTCTCAAACCCTTCAACTATGGGATAAAGTGAGCTCTCTAGCCTAGACTCATACAACTTTGGAACTCCTTAATGAGCCCAAGCCCTATACAATGAAAAGTAAATATTGTGCACTATGGCACATCCACAGCTTGGTGCATAATTGGTGTAGCCGTTAGACGCTGCTAACACCTAATCTCAGTCTTCATCGCATGATTGTGAGATCATCTACCAAGTTTCACCCCATTTGAGCCTCATTTGCTCAAATCTAAGCCAAAATCCAATTTGAAAGCCTAAAACGAGTTTTGATGGTCAGTTTACCCAAATTGAAATCCAAGAATATATTTATGATGAACATGCCATGAGCTATGCACATATGTAAAATCAATTTATTTTGAGCACTTAGACATCATACGCATATGATGTCTTACATCATGAATCTGCACCCAAAATGCACTTTTTACCACATGCATAGCACTATGAGCGGGATGGAAATACACACAATGTCTCTATAATGACCCAACACACACTCTTGGAATAATACACACACACAAACTATGGGGCACCACTCGGCTTACACAATCAACCTGGCCGAGACAGGGAACACACCGATGGAGTGAGAGGAGAGAGACTACCCATTTGCCCACTCCACACAAAGAGAGAGAGACACACACACACCCAAAAAACTCAGCTCAAAATAGGAGGATTTCCGATGTTTAGATACAATTGAGCTTGGGCCAACACCAATGGGGAAAATAGCTCACACAATATGGGCAAAATATGCCAGATACAATCACAAATTGGAGCAGAAGCTTCGCTCATAGGAGAAACTTACACAACCAAAACAATAGAAAACCAGTGAGGAATTTGGAAAAATGGACAATGCCATCGCGTCTGGAATGGCTCAAAACCCCAATCTACAATGTCAAAGTGCTCAAATCCGACCTCGGATGAGCAGTTTATGGCTAAAACAGGCTCCAAAAACAACAAAAACACAATTGCGGCTAACCTCCTATTCTCTCCATGTTTTTTCTGGTCTTCTCGCTGGTTTTTCAATTCCCACACTTAGCTTTATTACTTGGTCACCCTTGGACTTTTAGTTGACCTCAAACGGACCCCGAACAGGCCAAAAACTGACCTCGCAGTGCATAGTTCTCACCCTGTTGCATCCTCCGCACACCTGGCACTCAGCTTTTTCCAATAATGCATCCTCCAACCACCTGAAGTGGCCCCAAAATATGGTCCTCATGATGACATTTTTGCAATATTATCACAAGAAAACACCCACGTTGTGTCTGTACTTATCCACGTTGTGTCCGTACTTATCCACGTGCAAGTATTGACCCTATTCGACCTCCTGATGCCACTAGATGCCATCTGACGCACTTGCTTACCTCATGTCGTCGGCCCACGGATAGCTTCCCCAAGAAGTTTTACGCGCTACCAACTCCTCATTATTATTAAAAAAAACACACTGATACTGGCGACGATAAAAATCGATGCACTATGTACATGCTATCCTACCTGTACACATGTGGGCCCCACGTAACCACCTAGCTTTGGAAAATGGGCGATTATTTATTTGATGCACCATGCATGTGTATATACATATGCGCAATCCCTTGCTCCAAATAATGTGAGCGGGATGGAAATACACACAACGCCTCTATAATGACCCAACACACACTCTTGGAATGATACACACACACACACACACTATGGGACACCACTCGGCTTACACAACGCACTTGGCCGAGACAGGGAACACACCGATGGAGTGAGAGGAGAGAGACTACCCATTTTCCCACTCCACACAAAGACACACACACACACACACACACACACCCAAAAACTTAGCTCAAAAGAGGAGAATTTGTGATGTTTAGATACAATTGAGCTTTGGCGAACACCAATGGGGCAAATAGCTCACACAATATGGGTAAAATATGCGAGATACAATCACAAATTGGAGCAGAAGCTTCACTCAAAGGAGAAACTTACACAACCAAAACAAAAGAAAAACAGTGAGGAATTTGGCAAATGGACAACGCCATCGCGTCCCGAACGGCCAAAACCCCAGTCTACAATGTCAAAGTGCCAAAACAGGCTCCAAAAACAACAAAAACACAGTTGCAGTTGTTCCTCCTCTTCTCTCCACGTTTTTTTTTTGTCTTCTCTCTGGTTTTTTAGTTCCCACACTCAGCTTTATTACTTGGGCACCATTGACCTTTGAGTATAGCTGACCTCAAACGGACCCCGAACATGCCAAAAACTGACCTCGCAGTGCATAGTTGTCACCCTGCTGCATCCTCCGCACACTTGGCACTCAGCTTTTTCCAATAATGCATCCTGCAACCACGTGAAGTGGCCCCAAAAGATGGTCCTCATGATGACCGTTTTGCAATATTATCACAAGAAAACACCCACGTTGTGTCCGTACTTATCCACATGCAAGTATTGACCCCATTCGACCTCCTCACGCCACTAGATGCCATCTAACGCACCTGCTTACCTCATGTCGTCGGCACATGGATAGCTTCCTTGAGAAGTTTTACGCACTACCAACTCCTCATTATCATTAAAAACAACACACTAATACTGGCGACCATGAAAATCGATGCACTATGTACATATTCTCCTACCTGTACACATGTGGGCCCCACGTAACCACCTGGATTTGGAAAATGGGCAATTCTTTATTTGATGCACCATGCATGTGTATATACATATGTGAAATTTCTTGCTCCAAAAAACTCCTAACATAATTTGCCCATCCCCTAGCCTGCTAGATCATTCATGATCAGCAGGCAGCAAAAAGAGATATGAGACTCGCCTCATCACAGGTCTCCTCATCCCTCACAGACATTACTTGTTCTACAGACATCTCATCTTGCTCCACCATCATTAACCTAGCATGATACAATTTAAGATGCAATCCATTTACCCTTGACTTATGTAAAATCTCATCCAGGTTAGCCAATTGATATGTACCATTCGGAAAACACTCCACTACCTTGAAAGAGCCTTCCCACTTAACTTGAAACTTCTTTTGGAATGTGTTGTCCAGCTTATTGTTGTACCGCAAAACCAAGTCATTCTTCTTGATACCCTTACTTTTGACCTTTTCATTTATCTTTGCCAAAGACTTATCCTGCATTTTCCCATAATGCTCCAATGCACTCATCCTATCTAGCTGAACCTCTTGTAATTGTAAGAGCCTCTTTGAATGCATCACTAGGCAGCCCAAGCAGCTTCTCTAGCATCTGTACTACAAGAAACTCTACCTCCATAGGCAATAGTGCTTCCTTTCCATATACCAAATGAAATGGAGTAAACCGTGTACCTGTCTTCACCGAAGTACGGTAAGCCCATAATGCACTAGGCAATTCCAAATCCCAATTCTTTCCTTGGTGCTCTGTCACTTTCGAAAGAATTTGTACCAACTCACCATTGAATCTTTCATTTAATCCATTACACTGCGGGTAATAAGGAGTGGTATGCTGGTGCCTAATCTTCATCTTTGTGCATAAAAAGTCTAGTAGTTTAGCTCTAAATCCTGGCCCCTTATCTGAAAGTAGCTCTAGTGGCACCCCAAACTTGCAACATATTTCATCATACACAAATTTTGCCACATCCTTTGCAGTGATCTGTTTTACTACTATAGCCTCTGCCCATCTAGAGATATAGTCCACTGCAGTCAAAATATAGATTTTTCCCCTGCTTGTGATAGGTAACGGGCCTATTGCATCAATTCCCTACTTTTTAAACACATCAAATGCCATAATGGTTTTTCATAGCTCTGGCTTCAACACTCTCTTCCCAAATTCTTGACACCTATTGCAAGACCTACACCAATGCTTCGAAAACTCGGTCCCTTAACAAAAGAGATATTCCTGAACAATGCTTTACCTTATATAATTCTGGTTAAACTCAACCTAATGATTTTATCATTTTCTTATTGTTTGAGAAAGCCATAGTGACCCTTTCACTTGTTAATTATTTTATTGTTACCCATTGTCTTTTAAAACTATGATGTGTCTCGTACAAATAAACTTAATTATCCAATTAGGTATCCCCAATATCGAAAAAATAAAAATTCTTTCAAGCATAATGAATAGGTAAGTGAAGAGTGAGTTTAGGAAATGGAATGCCTGGAAATGGCCTAGAAGCAATCTCTTAGAAAAACCCCATCCTAAAAGCATTTATCAGAGAATGATGCATAAGAAGAATTGCTCTAGCCCCCTTAACAAGCTGTGGGAAAAGCAATGGCCGGAGGAAAGGTGGGAGCAAGTAATGGAGGACATATGGAAGCCCAAGGTTTCACAACACATGAAGGTCTTTCTATGGAAGGTAATTTGGGGTGCTCTACCGACGGGGCTGAAGATTCAGGAGAGAGGGATTGGGTCAGATAGATGCTCGGGGTGCAGGATGGCTAGAGAAGATTTGTCCCACCTATTCATGGATTGCCCAACTATTAAAGGCCTCGTAGGGAAAATATGCAAGTGGGTCCAAAGAACATGGAAAATTAGTTTTTACAAGACTGGCCTATTCCTTGGAGGCAAGAATTCAGGAAGTCTTGCCCTCCATCACTCAAATAGTCAGATACTTCTTCTTACATAATGTATGGTAGACAAGGAACCGACGTGTGTTTGAAGGAGTTTCAGAGGTGGCAAGCTACGCAAAAATTACTCAAGAAAGAAAAGTGCTAATATGGATGCTTGAGGGCAAGCAACACTCGGAGGATTGGTCTAGGACTACTTGTGCCTTGTTGTCAGCAGATGGAATGCCTAGGATGGGGGTAAATCTTGACCATCGGTAAATAAAAGATCTATCGAGGAGGAGGCAGCGGGTTGGTGGGGGTGGCTGCCCTGATAGACGATGTAATTATAGTCCCTGGATGATGTCATGACTCAACAAGATCATGACAAGACCTTGTAATTTTTTGGGCTCTTTAATATAATTCACTCACAATTGTGAGTTTTGCTATAAAAAAAAAAGGAAATGGAAAGATACATGAAGATGGAAAGTCAAAAGACATTTTGTGTCCATATAAAGAGGTGGTAGACTTCTTATTGTATATTTATGTTTCTCTTCTCCTTTATTTTTTCTTTAGCATTTTCTTCTTTTTAAAGTGTCCTCTCTCTCTCTCTCTCTCTCTCTCTCTCTCTCTCTCTCTCTCTCTCTCTCTCTCTCTCTCTCTCTCTCTCTCTCTCTCTCTCTCTCTCTCTCTCTCTCTCTCTCTCGTGCGCGCGCGCACTCGTGCACAATGTTGCATGCATCCTTCTCACGTCCAGCTGATACTGTTACAAACCTATGTGCTTTATCATTGTCTGTTGTTGGTTCCCATAGACTAGTGCATCATTTTTTTGTTATTAAGGGAATCTTTGAATTAGGAATACCTTTTAATCATTTTAAATCCATTAGAAATTACCCAAATATTAAAAATATATAAAACTTAAAAGAAATAACCTTGGAAAACAAGGATGTCTATTAACATGATCTTTAGGGACTCAATAGGTTCAATATTTTTGTAGCTTTTGACACATGGCCTATAAAGCGAGGAGTTGTTACCAAAAGAAGATTGTAGTTCACATTCATTGAACCCTAGAATCTATAGTAATATTATTAGTTCATTAGAAGTATAGAAACCTTGAGAGAGACTTACAAAAAAAAAAAGCAATGCCCACTAGTCCATATACATAGACTCCCCATGGCTACACATTGGTAGGGCATAGAAGAGTGGATGATAGAGATCATGAGCAACTATATGAAAGAGGAAGAAACCTTGACAACCACAAAAAATTCTTTCATGCCTTGGATCATAAACACCATGAATAATCATAATATGCTAGGGCAAAATCTTCTTTCTCAAGATGCATCAAGCCTTAATGACCATATGAGGACTTTGACCATATATACTTGTAGCTACTAACATCCAAATTGACTGCATCCATTTTGCTTATTAAAATCCGGATACAACTATGTAAGCAATTTTGTTCTATAAACGAGAAAGTTTTTTTCTCATCACTATTTGCACAGGCCGTCAACTCGGTGATGGATGGTTACACCCATAAACAGTGATGTAATGGAATTAGAATTTCAATTTGATTGCTCCATGAGTAGCTTTAATCTTCCATCATATGGTATATAGCTTGATATTGTATGGCATCCCTACTAGTGTTTCTAATACCCTCTTTTTAGATGGTTAAGATTAATCTTATGAATTTCAGGTCATGTACTAGGAATGGATTTTCTTTTGAACTTTATTTTGATAGTTGCTTAAATTGAAGCACCGTGACTAGTTTTTTATTTGGAGCTATTGCTTGACCTTTGTATTGCTTTCACATGATACTGATCTCTACTGACAACCCTCCCTATCTTCCAAACAACTATCTATATTTATAGTTCAAACTTGATCATCATCATCATCATGATTATTCTTTAGAGAGAATAATCCCAACGTTTCATCACTTTTTTAATTACAAACTTATAAAGTCTTAATGTATTTAGTGTATGGTTAAATTATTCTTAAGATTAACAAGAAATTATCTTTAGAGATTTTTTTTTGAGAAACACTTTGGCATATCAAGCTAAGAACAATGCTACCGTAATCAGAGACCCTCCAGGTATGAAATTTCTTAATGCATTTGGATGATAATATCTAATATGATCATTGCAATTATCTCTACTGAGTAATCTCTCTCTACGTATGTTTACACCCAAATGCAATATTTATATAATACACCACCCAAGTGCTTATTCCACCTCCTTTATTATCTTAAGAACTCCATATCCCTCCATCCCTTTACATCATCTTATTATACAAGTAACAACAATACCTTCGTTTAATATTAGTATGATCAATTAATACTTATTATACGTCATTTTTTAAAGTGACTCTCTTTGCATATATTTTGCAACGAGTGATTTAAGATGATTGTCAATGCTCTCACACACTTCACTCTCCCAACCTATTCCAATTTGGCATCCAACAGGTAGTAGATATTTTGTCTCTTTATGCCTTATCTAGTCTGTTGGTCAAATGCATACAAATTTTCTGAGTTAGGTAGTGTGAAAATGCTCATTGCTAATCCTGGTGTAGATTTTCCATTTTAAGAAACATCAGTTATCCGTGAAAATTAGCCGGTATAGGCAACACAAGTGTAGATTTTCCAATATAGGTAGCACACCAACAAACTACAAATTCACTATGTCAAACGATATTAAGTGTAGATCTGCCAATTTGGGCAACATAAAACTAAATGGAGATCCGCTAATTTAGGCAATATTATTGCAAATTTATTGAGTTAGGCAGAAAATCTTATTGGTATAGATTTTCAGGTTGAGGCAATACCGATCACAAAATCATACTGCAATGGCTGGCCACCACTGTCCTTCGTATGATTTTGTTACTCGGGTATGTAAAATGAAAGATATTTGGATTTGAACTTATGTTTGGATTTGGAATTGGATTCGGTATATGATGATTTCCTATCGTGACAGTTTTAATGAAATTGGACTTGAGATTTATGAAAATTGATTTATTGCATGATGAGCGTGATCAATGATATCCTGATTCATCTTCGTATGACATATACTACCTATTCTAGTGGTATGAGACACTAGAATATGAAGTATCTAGATGATGACAGACATAAACAACTTTTTTCAAGTTTATAAATTTTTCTTTCAATGTGTGATATTTCTGACACAGAATACTAATCAATGTTTTTGACAAGTACGGTTTGCAGAGTCCTATCTTCTCAATTGAGGACATTTTCTTTCTAATGGAGGCATATGTAATGAAAATTGATATTTAATTATTTTACTATAGTTAGCAAATGGAAAAAGCATGACCAAGCTATGGGCTATGAGAAAGGACATTAAATTTATGTATATTTAATTATTGAAGTGCTCTTTATGAGCTATGGTCATTTATGTCCGACCGGCCAATGTGTATTTATTTTTGAGTATTCAAGAAGTCTACAAATAAACACCTGCAAGAGGCAAATTCTCACTCTTGCACAATGAGGAGATTGCAGCCAGTGCATCTGTCCTTCTTCTCTCTTCTCTTCTTTCCTATCTCGTCATGCCGGTCTAGCACACAACTCTAGGAGTTTCATTGATCTGTGCTCTCCTACTCCCTCTCGCTCTTTGTCTCCATCTGTTTATGTATATCAACAATTATGGTGTTCATGTTATTCATCAGGTATGAAGATTTGTAAAGTTCCTAGTTTGCAACATGTTATCTTGGTATTATTTAGGGATATCTACACCTCCATCCATAGCAAAAGCAATGAACCCTTATTATTCTCTCAACATGATCTCAGTAGGTTCTCCGTTTACTTCAAAGGATTCCACAATATCTGCTTTACCCTCACCACCCACTCATGTCCTCACTCCTTACTATTCACCTTCACCTACTACCTTGGCTTAAGGAATCTCAGGCACTATTCGAGTTTGCACAAGAGCTCAAAGAATAGCCCAAAACATTCCCTTGCCAATGAAAAAGATCATGCACATGAGACCCAAAGGAGTCAAGTAGATTGCAGTCCTCAATGGAAGAAGAAACAACACAAGAGCTATAGAATGCAGTTTTTCCATTGGCATTGGAGCAAGACTACACAAAAGCCCTACAAGGCATGGAAGACCAAGATCTACCATAAGGAAGGCTACATAGACTAACTGCATTGCCAATTGAGGGGATTTTGAAGGCTACCTACAAAAGCATCTCCTTGTACAAACTTCTCCAAATAGACTACCTTTAGGGCTGACCTTCTCAAGGAAGTCTAGGCTCTCTAGACCTCACTCCCAAATATTGGTAAGCACTTTCCCACACTTACCTCTGGAGAGTCATACATGATTTCCTATTGAAGAGCCCCCTCACTTACTATAAAATCCCTCACAGTGTCCATTTATAGCCAACAATTTACAGGTGTCATCATGGATGGTAGGTTCAGTATTCACCTCATGCTAGAGTTCACGATGGGACAGCCTAACTTGGTGCCCGCCAAGATGGGCACTTTTACTGTCACAGTCCACCCAGTAGAGGTGGTGGAACAAGTACCAATGGTGATAGAGGACTTCAATTTTTGGCTAGATTTTGTGGTGGTCCATCTACCTTAAGTTGATGGTGGCTTCCCTCTATTATTGGTAGGCTGTGGCTATGACATACTTGTGAAATTCATGATTGGGGTAACGATATCATGTGGATCACCACACCAAGCATAGGGCATAGGCAGATCCAGCTGGAAACTGGATCAGACCCATCCAATAGAATATCTTCCCTCAACATTGTGAAAGAAGACAACCAAAAAGAGGAAGCTAAAGCATCACAATCAAACTCCATGGGAGGAAGTGGTCTTGCCTCAGTCTTTCCCATAGTCCCAAGTGAAGAAAGTGAGCTCTTTGAATGGTTAGAAGAGGCACCTGAACCTCACTATTTTGCAATCCTCCTAGGAATTGGAGAGATGACAGCCACAAGGGAAAAGTAGAGTCTCTTGGTCTAGGGAAGCCCATCACACATCATAGGTGGGGTAATAATTCTCCCCTACAGGTGCAACACAAAGAGGATTGAGATCATGAAGCCGACACAAATGATTCCCCCAAATCAAAGGAAGGAAAGTCTAGGTTCGTTCTCACCCCACTAGAGAACCAACAGACGAGCTCTAAGAAAGTTAGATATGACTCGTCGGTGGATGAATTTCCTCAAAGGATGGATGCACGAGCAGGCACAAGACTTTCCCATCGATCAAAATCCTACTCATGATGTGGAAGCATTGACTAAATATGGCCAAGATGTAGCAAAGGATTGTAACTCGAATAACTCTCAAGATACAGTCAAAGAAGTCAACCTAGGTACTGAAGAAGAACCCAACAAGGTTTTTCCAGCAACATGGCTCTAGGATCATACCCAACTATAGTACTTGATGGTTTCCTTCATTACTAGTTGAAAGGATGTTTTTGCTTGGTCATACAAAGACTTGACCTGGCTCTAGGCACTCACTCCATACCCCTATAGGAAAATGCCAAGCATGTGCACGGCCGGGCATACAAGCTCAACCATAAGTACACAGTAGCATTCAATAAGAAACTTGATAAGATGTTGGACATAGGAACCATTGAGCCCATTGAACACACACAATGGATCTCCCTGATGGTTATCACCCCAAAGAAGAATTAAAACATGATCAAGGTTTGTGTAGACTTCAAAGCTCTTAATAAGTTTACTATACTAGATGTGCCTCCGACCCTTTTTTGAGCAGGTGCTAGAGGGTTTTTCTAGCCATGCTCTGCTCACTTTTATGGATTGCTTCAATGGCTACAATCAAATGGAAGTTCTAGGAGATGATAGGATCAAGAAAAAATTTATTACTCCATGGTGGGGAGTCTTCATATTCAAGCACATGCCCTTTGAATTAAAGAATGCACTAGTTTCATGGAACAAGATGGCCTACATTGTGTCTAAGCACTTCCTCAACAAGTTTTTGTCGATTTTCATGAATGATTTTTCTTGCTTATTGGGCCAAGGTTGTGCAAGTCCAATTGAATGTTTCCAAGAGCATATGGAGCAATTGTTCCTCATTTTTTCTTGTTGTAGAGAGGTAAATCTCAAACTCAGTCTTAATAAGTGTCATTGCATGGTCACCCAAGGTATTCTATTGGGTCATATTGTCTCATTTAAAGGCCTTGCCCCTGACCTAGAAAAGGTTATAGCCATATTATGCATGCCTAGGCCACTCAATGCCAAAGCACTCCAGGGCTTTGTAGGCCACACCAACTATCACATATGGTTTATTAGTATGTATGCTAATATTACAAGACTCTATCTCTTATCACTAGTCCAATCCAACATCTCCAATGGACCTCTACAGAAGAAGTAGCCTTCAACTATCTATAGACATGCCTCACACATGCATCCATCTTGGTCACATCTGATTGGTCACTCATTTTTCATGTGCAAGCTAATGTTAGTATCACAACTGTAGGTGAATCCATACATATCCTAGTAAGGAGTACAAGCTAGAGTGGACTATCTGTTGTGCAAGTCAACTACTCACAAAGGCCGAGTGAAACTATAGAACCACTCAGAGAAAACGCTTAGCCATATTTTGCAAAAGTTTTGGCATTACGTTCTAGGTGTCCATTTTGTAGTCATCATTGACCACCAGGCTCTCAAGTATCTCCTCAACAAGCCTCAAGTAGTTAGATGGGTTTGGAGGTGGTTATTGCTATTTCAAGAACTTAACTTTAAGATTGTCCTTTTCCTTGACAAGGATCATCAAATGGATGACCATATCTCAAGGATTCAATCAAGGGAGCCAGCCATGGGTGTCAAAGACAATCTCCTTGACAATTTTACTTTTAAGGTGGACAGTGTCACAAATTTGTATTCGGATGCTATGCATCTTCTATCCACTTACCCACCAGATTTGTCAAGCTTGCAAAAGAGGACATTGTTTATCAAAAGTAATCCCTACACCATGATTGGGTACATGCTCTAGAAAAGTGGTCTAGATGGGATTATTCACTGATGTGTCCTACCCCATGAAGTTCAAGCCATTTTGAAAGATGCTCACTCTGGTAGCATAGGTGGCCACTACCCAGGGCACATCACTATCCATCGCATTCTACAAACATGGTTGTAGTGGTCCAACTGTATTTAGATATGTAGTGCAACATAAGCGGGCCTGTGATTTGTGCCAATAGTGTGCTCCAAAAGAAACTCATGAGGCTAACCACCCCTTGCAAATCTCTTTGACATGGCTGCCCTCTGAAAGGTGGGGTATACATTTTGTTGGACTAGTCAGCCCGATTGGCCAACCTGTGAATGAAAGGTATCTTTTGGTAGCCACAAACTATGCTACCAAATGGACATAGGTAGTGGCAACTATGAACTGCATCTCAATCACAATGGGATTATTTTTCTTGTATGAAAACATATTTTTCAAGTATGGCTGCCATTTATAGATCACTAGTGATCAAGGTATCTACTTTTTCAATGAGTTGTTGGCCAACCGTTTTGATAGGTACAAAATCTTTCATAAGAGTTCATGCTCCTACTATCTTTAGGGCCAATGGCCAGGTCCCTGCTTCACAAAACTTGTGACCTTCATGCCACCTCTTAGAAAATAGTAGTTTTTTGGGTGCTACATGGGCATATGGGACTGCTTTCAAAGCCACAAATCAACACTCACAATTTTTGCTTGCCTAAAGTTCCCTAGAGGTGGTTGCACCCTTTGAATTTCACTTTGGCTAACCTATGGTAACAGTAGTCAAAGCAGACTACCCCAAAGGCCAACACTCTACCGTGGCAAGTCGGCCCAGATTGGAAGGGTAACATATCTTATTAGCCAAAGCTTTGAAAATAGAGTAGCAAAGATGAAAGTCTTGGCATGATTGGCACTTAAAGACCAGAAAGTTTGGAAAAGGCTCACTAGTTCTTTTATATCAATCCAAGTACTTAAAAAATATAAAGAAGCTGCTCCCAGCTTGTGGCAAGGGTCATTTTTGGCTACCAATATTCCTTCTCATGACGCTCTTTAACTGCACACTCTATCTAGGGAATCCCTTCCATTGGTCAATGGCTCTCACCTCAAGCCCTATCACTCTTAGCCATCACTACCTTGCAGATCATGTGCCCAATTAGTTTCTGGTTCCACCTTTCTCTAACTTTGACTAGACACCCTTCACCTAACCCCTTCCTTTATCCCACTCTCTATCATACTCACTTGAAAAGGATCTCTGAAATGCGTCTCTGGAAGGGTCTCTCTCTCTCTCTCTACTTGACCTTAATCATCTCACCCTTATAGCTCTCTCCCCACCTGGTCCACACTCTCTAGCCTACATACTTTCCCGTCCACTCTCTTTCCTAGGATTATCGCTCTCCCTCTTCCCTATAACCCATCTCTCTCTCATCCCTCTCGTACACACCCACGCTCTTGCCCTTTTGTCTATCACACGCTTTAACTACTCTCTCTCACCTTATCCTAGACACTCGGTGTCATGCTGCTCCGCTTCCATGATAGAAGAAAGAGCCTATATGTTTATTGAGCAATGACCAAGGCTTGATAACATGCAATGTTTGATGCTAAATGTATGCCAGATGTGGCTTTAAAGGGCCATAACCTCTATTTTTTATGCTAAAAGTGGTTATGTTTGAGGTAATTAGAAATGGAAGTTTATGGACTAGGATTGAAGTTCTCAAGGTGCTCTACGGCCTTGTCTTTATGGCTCGTCAATTGGAGCTACGGTGAAGAAGTTATACGAGTTTGAAGGTGGGATTGATTACAGATTTGTACCGTAGATTGGGAAATTGCTGATGAGGGATAAGGGATGAAGTGAATGCATGGAATACAAGTGATCCTTTTATGAAGGACATTGGTCCTTTCAGATTGGGAAATGGAGCTCTTGTTGCAAAGATATTGGTAGTTTAGGTCTCCCCAGGGGCCACTTCCGTACCAGTTTTGTCGCCTCGGCCAGTTTGCATCTGGGAGTTTTTGGGTTTCCAATAGGTTATGGAAAAATGGTGTACATATTAGAGCAATAATATCTCAAGGAGAATATTGATCAAAAATTTCATCTCATATAGTGCATTGAAAGAAGGGTATGCTCGTAGAGTTACGCTCAGTGGTATGGTGGTCAACAAGTAAGCCTAATGTTGTTGGAGCTATATATGGCTCACTCTACTCAACTTGGTCTCACCTATATATTTGTATCTTGTCCTCAATATCAATCAGTCTTTGGGAGTGTATATGGTGTGTCTCTTGTCTCGTCTCTCTCTCTTTCTCTCTACATCTCAACATGGTATCAGAGCGGTAACAATCACGCGCCGATTCAATTCATGGTGGCAAAACAGTATGTGTATGCGATTCGCACGTAAGATTCAAAATTGCAAAAAAATTTATTTTTTGAGCGTTGATTCTTGTTAACTGTGGTTGTTTTGTGTTTATTGCTAATCAATCTAATCGTTGATTACGTTTTCTTGTTGATGACACCCTGAACTTCACCTCTTTTTTTTTTTTTTTTAAAGGGGGGGGGGGGGGGGGGGGTCTTCTGCTCAAAATTTGAAGAAACGGAAAAAGCGCAATGGACCGTAGCGCAATGGCACTTTTTATCCAAAACTTGTTTGTCTCCTCGAGCTCTTTGATTTGAGTTCTAGGTTTGCGTCAATCGGAGTTCGCAGCAGAAAGTTATGCTATTTTTACTACAATTGAGCTTGACGCAGCTTTCTTCGTCGTACTTCTTTGTGAAGCGTCCACGATCGTGTTTCTAATTTTGGCATTGACTTTTTCGAGAAAGTTTAGCTTTTTGCTGTTCATATTGTGGCCGTCAATCTTGCATCTCACGCCACTCTATTTTGAGGACTCTTTTATTATTAACGTCTCCTTTACCCTGCCTTTCTGGGTGACGTCTCTCACATCTTTGGACGTTCCTTGAGCATCCTTCTTGCGTTTATCGTTGACAGAACGCAGTCCTCATATTTCTCTCATTCTCAATTGCGGCCTTCACCATATATGGTGTGCAGATTCTGCGATCTTATCTTATACATTGAGGCATGCTTTTCCATGCATGGGAACCCCCCATATTTTTTTCTCTTTTACCAAAACTATTTCCTATTATATAAGTTACTTTTGATTTTTTCTTCCCTTTTGCACAAACGTTTTAGCCTTTATTAAATAAATAAGCCTTATGCTAATCAATCACGATGTAGCATAAATAAGTAAGCTTTCTTTGTTGATATCTCTTTTGACCTTAAATATTATATATATATATATTCTAAATTACATTATATAGTTTAGTATTTTCTAATATATTTTTCATGTATATATATTATTCCACCCTACCAAATATTTTATTCACTAGTTTTCATTTTCAAACCTCAACCTCACTTTCAAATTTCAATAATACCTCCATCTATATGATTGCCAATCTTTTCAAAACTCTAGGTCATCTTTTCATACACATAAAGGAGCTCACACTTGAAGGCAAGAGAGAAGTCCACTCAAAGGGGACCACCAAAAGACCTTTGCAGCCACAAATAATACATTATTTGGCATAATGTTTAAGTAGAGAAGAACCCCGAATCTGAAGGAGCGTGCAACATGAAAGATGTAGCTCGTGATCTCAACTTTTAGCTCAAATTTTTTCAGAATTTTTGGAGTTATGAACACGGAGATATGATTTTTGTAGTGGACCCCCATTTTCACGTGTAATGGTGACACAGGCCATCCCCAATTTTCTTCCCTCTAGAATGGCTATGGTTCTACAAGTCTTCAAACATGATTACAAGAGACAAGGCTCTTTTAATGAGTTCTTGGCAAGTCTAGAGTGATTCTATCACCATTTTTGGAGGATCCATCCTCATCAACAACTATCCACCTTTGACAATCTCTCTTGTAAATTTCTAACCTCTCTCTTCTCTCCCTAATAAGCTTATGTCTAGCCAAAGCTAAACTATTGTAAATATCTCCTATCCTCTACACCCTACCCACATTCTCTCATCTTCTCTCTCTATTGACTTTGGAATTTAAATTAATGAGGATACAAGATGGGAGCCACAGTCACATGCACCCCATTTTCCTAGTCACCAAAGTGGGACACTCACCTCAAATAGAAATATTGCTAAATCCTCCCCTCCTTCCCTATATAAAGAGGCCATGAGAGCTCACTAAGGGGGAGAACACACACACACACACCTATCCATACACACTCTTGTGCTACATGCTTGTAGCATGAACCCTAATCACATAATCACAACACCATCATCATCACCATCACCATGCACATAAGATGAGCACCACACCTCCACACCACTTGTAATTAAGGGTTAAAGGCACAATGTCAAGAAGAAGAAGGGTGGACACACTCATGATATTCCTCGCCATCAACTCCCATCTCTCCATTATGCCTCCTACGATCTTATCCCCTTCTCATTTTCCTGCCATACGCTACCTATTGTATTCAGATTTTGCAAGCAATCAACACACTCCATCTTGGTACCATACTTTGTGTCGCTTTGGATACATCTCATTGTGAGTATGGTATATGCTTGTTCCTTGCCTTTTTGTTTCTGCTTATGTAAAGGTGTGCGGATTCACCACCATACACACACACTCTCTCTCTCCCTCTCATATTCCTATCATCTTGCTACTTCCATCTTGAGGTGTGCGGATTTGCCACCTCTTGTATGATAAGTGAGCATACTCGCAAGTTTCCCCTACCTCATTATCTTCCTTACTAACATGCACGAGTAGCAATCCCATTCTCACTCATTCACCACTCCTCTCACCTTATTCTCCGACCACCCCATTCCACATTTGGGCGTGGATCTTGAAATTGTTTTCCATGGCATGCTTCATTGTGTATATGAATGCGTCCTATCCACATATCTTGCTAGGTGGTGCCCCTACTGTGTATCCCCCATGATGAGGCCATTGTGCATAGTCTTGGTGTAGAGGCCACCGGGTCTATTTTTCACTTCCACCTCTCATTTGGTGCCCCCACTGAGGAGGGCTCTTGAAACCTTCAGTTTACAAGGCTGACATGTTTACTTCTCTTCATGGACGAGTGGCTTCTTGAATTCTCTAATTGGACCACTGAAGAGGAGGAGCTGCAAGCAGGTTTGACACAAGTCATCAAGACACTCTTGCCAGGGTGTTGTATTGCTAGCATAGAAGAAGTGGTAAGACCCTCTTTCCCTAATCAGATTGTTTACATTTCTCATCATCCCCGCAAGCGTAAAAGCAAGGCACAAGCTGCATCATGCTCACATTGTAGCCAAAAACCGCACCTTCGACATGAGTGCAACCCAAAGTGAAGAAAATGCCATCATTTTCTCCCTCGACATCCGCACAGGCGTTCTCACAACGGTAGGCTTTCAAGTAGCGCCAGGCTTCTCTACATCTACGTCCACATCTTTGCCACCTATTCCACCTACATCCACAACAAGCCTTCAACACTTGAGGAAGCTACTACGAACACGTGGTCCCTCCCTCTCCCTTGCACCAAAAGATTCAAGGGTTTTCCAGCGTCGACAATCACCCCGTCTCCAAAACAAAAGGGTAAATCCTCCAAAATATTTCTATACCTCACTCTCATCTCATGAGCCAAGAAGTAGAAACAGCAGCATGGATTCTACGTCGTCTACCGAGTGAAGTGGCGGAGCTTGTCATCGACAAGGTCTTTGACACTGGTTTTGCTTGGCGGAAAGACAAGACCCTCCACCTTCAAGGGGTGTTGCTTGTGAATCAAGGCTATGATGACAACTTTACAACTTGCTATGTATCCATCCAACTTGGATTAATACAAGTGGTAAGACTCACCACCTACCTCATCACACCTGTGTATACACTAGATGGAACTCTATCTTGCAGGAAAGTGAAGTTGCTCAAAGAGAGAGAGTTCAAGCTTTTCCAAGAGCTTGCTAGAGGGGCAGTCCTAGAGCTAGAAGTCGAAGACAACCTTGTCCTGTGGTACTATAAATTTGACCTCGACTACCAAGAGCTTTACACCTCCGACTATAACCTTCCACCACGAAGGAGAGAGCCTTTCCGAATTATCATGTGATGGACCCAGCACATCAACCTTTTGCAATTAAACAAACTTATGCACCACAACAAATTCAATCAATCAAAGTAATCTTGGACCGCAAGACGTTTTATCAGTAGATCATTACAACCATGTTTGGTAGAGAACGACTGCAAGAGATAAACACCTCTTCTCTACCCTTTATCCTCCCTATGATTAATCATGAAGTGTCTTTTGATGTAGTTATTTTCATCCTTGTATAGTATGTTTTCCATACACCGAGCACCCATGTATTGAATCTCTATAAAATAAAATAAAATAAAAAAATCTAAGTCAAGTTATTTTTCTCACTCTCAGAATGGCAAGTGTAGCATTTCCAACATTTATTGGTAAGGTGAGTGAGGATGCTGCAGACTTTCTAGACAACTTGGAAATAGCATGTGTCATCTTTGCGAGAGATGATGATGCTTCGCGCTTGCGCATCTTCCCACTTCTAATGAAGGTGGAGGCAAGATCATGGTACAATGCCTTGGCACAAGCAACCAAGGAACGGTGGGACTTATTAAGAGCAGCCTTTGTCAAGCGTTTTGGAGAGGGCACAACATGAGAGAAGCTATGGCAATTGTTGACAGAGTTGAAGCAGGGTAGTATGCTGGAATACGCATCATATGAGTCAAAGTTTGTAGATTTATGGGGGCGATGGGTTGCATCGCTAAGAGAGGATGAGGGGGCACCTGATTTCCTAAAGAAGGATCGGTTTGTGGCTGGGTTATGGCCAACTCTTAAAGAGAAGGTGAAGGGAAGGTTTCCTACTACGTATGAGCTAAAAGTTGAAGTGGCCTGCCTTAAAGACAAGAAGTTGCACCTACAAGCCAGGAATATCGATGAAGAGGAAGCCGTTAGGACCCGAACACCTCTAGCACCACTTACAACAGCCGCCCAGAGGATTCAACCACAAGAACCAATTAAAGATCAGCAAGACCTGCTCAATCGAATCACCAATCAACTTGAGAATATCTCAGTCCATTTGATACAACAAGGGCATGCACACAATCGCAACCAAGAGCAAGGAAGAGGACAACGAAGGCAAAACTAAAAATACCACTGCTACAATTGTGGGGAGGATGGTCATGGCATGTACTACTGTCCACACCCAAGGAGGAAAAATTTCAACAGAGGAGCCAGGCAAAACCAGGTTTCACCACCGAGAGCAAGACCACCACCACCGAGGACACCACAACAAGCACCACCCGTGAAAATCCTACAACCACCCATTCAACCACAACCACCACCACCACCACAACCTCTCATTCCACCCTTACCCCCACCACTAGTTGGCAATAAAACAGTAAGTGTCATCAGTCTTGAAGGTAAAGGAAAGGAGAAAGTGGAGGAGGATATCAAGGGAGTAGAATAAGGTAAAACCAAGTTTAAAGGAGTAGATGCCATAGGGGTAAAACGTGCTATGCAAGGTGAATCTTTCCAAAAGGAAGAAAAGATGAAGACTAAAGGGGAATCTAGCAAAAAGCCGTCCAAGTCACGATGTAAAATTGACATTGTAGATTTTTGTTTGGGTGAATGTTCTAAACCATATGATTTGGTTCAAGATGTTTCTGTGCAAGGCCCAAAAATCACCTAGCCCCAATTACTCCACCTAGAACCTAGGGTAAGGAGACAATGGACAAAGATGGTTAGTACGAGACGACCAAAGCCAAAGATAGTTGGGGCTATCTCTGGGAGGAATCTAGATGACGTACTACTAGTGATGGATGCTTACATCAAAGGGCAACACATCTCCAATATCTACATCGATGTTGGCGCACAAATATGCGTCATGAGTGAAAAAATGATGCACCGTTTGGGTTTAGAGGTGAGTCGGCCGGCACCATGCCGAGCCAAAATGGCAAATAATTTAAAGGTTCAATGTGTTGGTGTCATAAATGCAGTTATGATAAAGGCATTCAACACCGAGGTAGATGTGGACATCTTTGTCATGCCACACAAAGGGGAGGGCTATCCTATCATTCTAGGGAGGCCTTGGCTTATGGCTATAAGATCTAAGCAGGACTGGGACACTGGCATAATCCAAATGAAAGATTCCAAAAGGAAGCCAATACTTTATGACATGAAGACAGGTCGGCAATACGACATGGATCTAGAAACCTCTATGGATGAGTTTTCTAGTGGTGACTCTTCAACCACTTTAGAGGAGGAGTCAACAGGGAGTGAAGGAAGTGATAGCTTCATTGAGGTAATGGGCCTCACATTCAACCACAACAAGGTGGACCCTTCAAATTTGCAACCACAGGTGAAAGTGGTGAAGACACTTCAACTACCCCTATGGCACGAGATTGGTAGAAGACGACAAAAAGTTATATTGACGACCACTTGGCAAGTCCTTTCTAGAGAAAGACTCATGCAGAGAAATGCAATTGAGGTCTACTGGCACTTTAGGTTTTCCTTTCTAACTGTGAACATTGTGTGTAACATTAATTTGGGAAGCTCTTTAAGTTGGGTTGTGACAAGAGTGGAAGGATTGACATCAACAACCAGTGGAATCAATCTAGGACACACCAATCAAGGAAGAATGGTTTTGAATACTAGTGGTAACATGGAGTCATTTTTGAAAATGTGGTTTGCAATTTATCTTTTGTACATGGTGGGATCTCTTGTGCAGCAGGCATCAACCATGCAATCTATCCATGTGGGCAACAAGTCTCTATCAATTTGGCATGAAGAAGGACAACAAGCAAGATATGAGGATTATGGTTTCTTACTCCCTTTTGGCTATGTGTCTGGACGAGGAATCCATGCATGGTCCTGGTTTGGAATACTTTCACGGACTGATCAAGTTCTTTCCATACCTTCTATCACTTATGCAAGAGTTAATTCTTGTGCAGCTTGTGGGACTCAAGAATCATTTTAAGTGTGATCTTATGAAGAAGGCATTATTGCATACAATGGATTTACGCATAGTGTGGGACCCAAGTGGACACCGAAAAGAACTTTGGGGAGCCTCATGCTTCCAAGGGATCCATTATTCCCTACAAGGATCTACCAGCCAACCAAGGAGAAATCCCACTCTATTTCAACATGCTCAAGTACAGAGCTAGAGGCATGAATACCTCTAGCCTTAGGGGGAGGGCTAATGAGGCATGCTTTTCCATGCATGGGAACCCTCCATATTTTTTTCTCTTTTACCAAAAATATTTCCTATTATATAAGTTACTTTTGATTTTTTCTTCCCTTTTTCACAAATGTTTTAGCTTTTATTAAATAAATAAGACTTATGCTAATCAATCACGATGTAGCATAAATAAGTAAGCTTTCTTTGTTGATATCTCTTTTGACCTTAAATATTATATATATATATTCTAAATTACATTATATAGTTTAGTATTTTCTAATATATTTTTCATGTATATATATTATTCCACCCTACCAAATATTTTATTCACTAGTTTTCAACCTCAACTCCACTTTCAAATTTCAATAATACCTCCATCTAGATGGTTACCAATCTTTTCAAAACTCTAGGTCATGTTTTCATACACATGAAGGAGCTCACACTTGAAGGCAAGAGAGAAGTCCACTCAAAGGGAACCACCAAAAGACCTTTGCAGCCACAAATAATACATTACTTGGTTGAATTTTTAAGTAGATAAGAACCCCGAATCTGAAGGAGCGTTCAACATGAAAGATGTAGCTCGTGATCTCAACTTTTAGCTTAATTTTTTTCAGAATTTTTGGAGTTATGAACACGGAGATATGATTTTTGTAGTGGACCCCAGTTTTCTCGTGTAATGGTGACACAGGCCATCCCCAATTTTCATCCCTCTAGAATGGCTATGGTTCTACAAGTCTTCAAGCATGATTACAAGAGACAAGGCTCTTTTAATGAGTTCTTGGAAAGTCTAGAGTGATTCTATCACCATTTTTGGAGGATCCATCCTCATCAACAACTATCCACCTTTGACAATCTCTCTTGTAAATTTCTAACCTCTCTCTTCTCTCCCTAATAAGCTTATGTCTAGCCAATGCTAGACTATTGTAAATATCTCCTATCCTCTACACCCTACCCACATTCTCTCATCTTCTATCTCTATTGACTCTGGTATTTTAAATAATGAGGAGACAAGATGGGAGCCACAGTCACATGCACCCCATTTTCCTAGTCACCAAAGTGGGACACTCACCTCAAATAGAAATATTGCTAAATCCTCCGCTCCTTCCCTATATAAGGAGGCCATGAGAGCTCACTAAGGGGGAGAACACACACACACACACATACACACACACACACACACACACACACACCTATCTATACACACTCTTGTGCTACATGCTTGTAGCATGAACCCTAATCACATAATCACAACACCATAATCATCACCATCACCATGCACAAAAGATGAGCACCACACCTCCACACCACTTGTAATTAAGGGTTGAAGGCACAATTTCAAGAAGAAGAAGGGTGGACACACTCATGATATTCCTCGCCATCAACTCCCATCTCTCCATTATGCCTCCTACGATCTTATCCCCTTCTCATTTTCCTGCCATACGCTACCTATTGTATTCATCTTTTGCAAGCAATCAACACACTCTATCTTGGTGCCATACTTTGTGTCGGTTTGGATACATCTCATTGTGAGTATGGTATATGCTTGTTCCTTGCCTTTTTTTTTTGCTTATGTAAAGGTGTGCGGATTCGCCACCATACACACACACACTCTCTGTCTCCCTCTCATATTCCTATCATCTTGCTACTTCCATCTTGAGGTGTGCGGATTCGCCACCTCTTGTATGATAAGTGAGCATACTCGCAAGTTTACCCTACCTCATTATCTTCCTTACTAACCTGCACGAGTAGCAATCCCATTCTCACTCATTCACCACTCCTCTCACCTTATTCTCCGACCACCCCATTCCACATTTGGGCGTGGATCTTGAAATTGTTTTCCATGGCATGCTTCATTGTGTATATGAATGCGTCCTATCCGCATATCTTGCTAGGTGGTGCCCCTACTGTGTATCCCCCATGATGAGGCCATTGTGCATAGTCTTGGTGTAGAGGCCACCGGGTCTATTTTTCACTTCTGCCTCTCAACGTCTTCTCGCAACAAGATATGGCTATGACTATTCTTGTCAACGGCTTTCCTTCGGGCCAGCGTTTTGTTCCTCTTTTCCAAGGCCAAGGATTTCCAGGCTCCAAAGCAAAGATGTTGTTAATTCTTGAAGGCGATGAACTCTTTAATGTTGTTCTTGGAAATCGTGTTTGTCCACCTCCGCCTATTGATACGGTTAATGATAACGTGCTTATCAGTGAAGGGCCTATATTTGAAGATTGGAATGTTGCCTATACGGATTGGCAATGATGTGATAAAGTAGCTCGTCGATATATTCTTTCTGCTCTTATTGATTCCCTTTTGCTTGATATGTATGAGCTGCCTACTTCCCACGACATATGGAAGTACCTTATTGCAAACTTTCAAAAGAAATCTCCTACAGAAATACTTTATTTGAGAGGGTTGCTTAAGAAGTTGCAATATGAAGTTGGTACTGCCATGACAGGACATATTGAATCTTTCAAATCTATTATTAATCAACTTGCTGCTGCCGGTGACCCTGTTCCACAAAAGCAACTGATTACACTTCTCCTTGATATGGTGAAGGACTCTTCTTATGATAACATTGTTACCATTCTCTCTAATAAAGATGGTCTTGATTTCGACTGAGACTGCATGTCTTTAATTGAAAGTCAAGAACGTCGTAATGTTGGTCACGATATAGCTATGATTTCACAAGAGGAGACTGAGTCACAACAGATGGAACGTGCTTTTTATGCTCGAAGGCATCCATTTCAACGAGGAAACCGCAGAGGTGGCCGTCGCGGTAATATTTTCTCTCGTCTCAAATTTCCTAAAAAAGCAATGTTCTTCCTGCAACAGAAATGGCCATACTGAAGATGATTGTTGGGCACATCAATATGATGAAGAACACAATATTACCACGAAACAACCACGTTTATCTAGAGACACTTCTTCTTCTTCTTGTGAATATTGTGGACGATCTGATCATCCCACTCATATGTGCTATAAGCGTTGATTCGACACAGATCATAATAGAGCATATGCTACTGAACATCAAAACAACATTGTACCAGAAACAAGCTGCGTCCTATGTTTAGTTGCTCCAGATAGAATACCTTATGTACGTGATGGATCACTTTTTATTGTTGATTCTGGTGCTACATGAAATATAACATATCAGTTTAAGTGGCTCCATAACTATCATCCACTACCAGTTCAACGTGTTGTTTATCTTGCTGATGATACTACTTGTCAAGTAAAGGGTATTGGAGACTTATGTCTTGGTACCTTATCTTCTTCCACTCGAATTTTGTGAGGAGTATTACATGTAGCAGATCTTCAACGTAATCTTCTTTCAGTTGCTAGACTTGTTGATCTTGGTCTCTTTGTTGGATTTGATCATACCAAATGCCGAATTGAGAAAGATGGACAGACTATAGCCACTGCTCCTCGAAAAGGTAATTTGTTTGAACTCTCTCTCAACGATGCTGTAGCAAATGTTGTCACTGCTCCAGGTGATCATGACTGCAAAGTATGGAATCACCGTTTTGTTCATGTTGATTTCTCAAAACTCCTTGATCTTCAACGTCGTGATCTTGTTCATGGCATGGATCTTAAAGCCCATCCCCATATGGGAATTTGTGAATTTTGTGCTCTTGGGAAACACAATCGTAAACCCTTTCCTCTTTCAAATACAACTCATTCTCAAGACATATTGGATCTTGTTCATACTGATATATGCGGACCTCTACTTTCTTTGAGATCACAATATCGCTACTTCATTACTTTCTTTGATGGTTTCTTAAGGTATACGACTGTATTTCTACTTAGACAAAAATCTGAAGCCTTATCTGTTTTCAAACAATATCACAAGGCTGCGGAACTTCAAACTGGTCGTCGCCTTAAGAAGCTTCGTAGTGACAATGGAGGAGAATATGTTTCTCGAGAGTTTGTGAGTTACTATGCTGATAGTGGAATTCATTATGAACACACTATTCCATATTCGACTCAACAGAACGGTGTTGCTAAACGAAAGAATCGCACTATTCTCAATGCTGTAAGATGTATGCTGATTCATTCTGGCTTATCTCGTGTTTTCTGAGCTGAAGCTACTTTGACAGCAGTATTTACTCAGAATCATCTTCCTACTACTGCACCCTTTGGTAAGATACCCATCACAGCATGGACAGGTGACATTCCTTCTGTATCTCATTTTCAAACCTTTGGATGTATTGCTTATATTCATGTTCCAAAAGAAACACGAACAAATCTTGATGCAGGAGTCTTAAAGTTATTTTTATTGGATATTCTGACACTTCCAAAGGCTACAAATTCTATGACCCTTCCTTCAAGAAAGTAATTGTGAATCGTGATGCTACTTTTAATGAACAGCTTATGGGAGGCTCATGGTCCATGGATGATTCTGATGATACTAAATCATTGCTTCAAGCTTTTTCATTTCTTTTAGATGATGAAACTCTTCCTATAGAGAAACTTTCCTCTTCACAACCATCCATTCCGAATGTTTCCAATGATGATATTGATATTTTTGTTGATTTGCCTATTGAGTTTGAACATGGCTCATGTCATGTTTATGATGGTATTGCTGATAATTACTTTTGAAGATCTGGTCACTTACATTAGGAAAAATATGAACCCTTTAGGGGCCCTTTGGGATTAAGGTTAATTAGAGGCCAGCCAATAGGAAGAGGGTGGTGGACACACTCTATACCCTCAAAAAAGTAGAGGGACAAGGTAGCTTTACACCTCTTAATGGCCTCTTACCTAGTGAGAAGGTAAGGGAGGTGGCTAGGGGAAAGGGAGGGGCGGGGGGGACCACTTTGACCTTTTTTCCCCCACTTTTTGGCCCGGATTTAAAAATACACTAAAAATTTTAAATTTTCAAAAAATTTCAAATTTCAAGTTTTCCCTCCTTAAAAGGTCCCCCAACCTATTTCATGGTCAAAAAAGTATTTTTGACCTCCAAAAGTAAAAATTGTGCACTAAAAAATTCCAAAAAATTAAATTTTTTCAAAAAAATTCAAAACATCATTTTTCACCCTCCAAAGTCTTTCCAAACCTATTCTATAGCTAAAAGTGATTTTCTCTCTCTACAAACCCTTTTCCAAGCTCTCCATGGCTGCAACAACCACATGCACCCCCTATAGTCCAACATTATCTCTCTACTAGCTTTCTCCCATCTCCATTGTAGCACCAAGCAAGCTTCTCTCCCATCTCTTCCCCTTGCCCACCACATAGTTCCACACCAAGCTAGCTCCTCTCCCTTCTCTCACCTCCATTACAGCATGAAACAAGATTCTCCTCCTTCTACTTTCATTCACTTGCACTACATGGAAACCTCTACTCCCAAAGGTGGAAAAAGCATCAACTCACATGACTTGCATACCACAAGAACAGGAGGTGTAAATAGTGCATGGGCATTGCAAGGATTCATCTCCAACATAAAGATAGAATGGTGAGAAAACTACCCTTGTAGCTTACATTCAGAGCTTAAGATCTTCTCCATCTTTAAGTTTATCATGTTGGAGGGAATTAACCTCTTTATGGATTTCAATGTTTAGTCTTCACACCTCATAACATTGGGTGGTGCTATTTTGTTGATGGCTTTGGTGCGCCATCTATAGTTTTGTAGCATGTGATTGAGTCTCACAATGTAAGTAAGTTGTGTTATCTATGGAGAGTCATCAAAGGATTTTCTTATAATTTATTCTTTGTATAGTTGTCATTAGATTATTAGAATGATATCATTTTGTACTTTATAACTTTGTGCTCACATAATCTGTTGTTTGCTTACACAGTCAACTTGTTTTGAGAGGACATGAGCAAGCAACCATGTGGAGAGATGGAAATCACCCTATTTTTGTTCCATGAGGAACCTTTCACTACCGTGTTAAAAGATTTTGATAAGAATAGTAGGATTTTTGTAGAATCTTGAACCAATAGGTACTCTCTAAGAGCTCTTAGAAAAGCCATCCCTATAGTACTACTATCTTCCCTAGTGTCATAGACACACAAATACTCGTGTATATGAATTTCTAGATGAGAAAGGCAAATACTTGTAAGAGAATCCTAACAGAAACAACATTGTCTCCATTTGTAATTATTTTTATGAGGCTGGATTCCTCTATAAATGCAATATAAATATTTCTTTTTGTTAAATGGTGTCGCATTGAGTGAGAGTATTTTATTTAGATTACTGGAGTTTCATACAGATTTGAGAAATATTGTTGATTTTTTTGGATATTCAGATTTGCCTGTAAGATGTTTGAAGTTTCAAGTCTTAATCATTCCACCATGAAGAAATTCATGCAATATTTTGATTTCAGTTTAATCACTAATGGTTATTCTTATTAAGTGGATCATAACCTTTGTCAAGATGTCCTCATTTGGGGATGTTGAATATATATCAATAGCAACATTCAAAAGTTGAGAAAGCTAAATTCTTGCTTTCCAAAATGTTATTGTTTCCATACTATGCCTATGCCAAGCTTGACTTAGAGAAATGACAACTTGAGATGGAGGTGTAGATATATAGGGATGACTTATTATTGATTCTTGTTTCACGTTATATATTATAAAGCCTTTGAGTTTCCACCTTTTTGAGTAGTGTTGACAAGTTTTTGGTATCAAACCTTCTTAAATATCCCTATTCATTCGCTATTGGTAGCTATTTATTTAGTATTGCTAAAGATCATACCAATAGCTATCACCTTGTGAACTAAATTATTGAATTGCGGA
This sequence comes from Adiantum capillus-veneris, assembly GCF_014529385.1. NCBI lineage: Eukaryota > Viridiplantae > Streptophyta > Polypodiopsida > Polypodiales > Pteridaceae > Adiantum > Adiantum capillus-veneris. Next base: position 61,913,514 of record NC_140939.1, read on the forward strand.
TTTGATTTTTACTATGTAGCTCATTTGGATAGAGAAAGTGTAAACATAAATTATAGATACGTGCATTGTTAACGTAGAAGATATGTATCACTCGAACCTATATAACTACTAATCAAGAAACCTTTGGTCGGATACTATAACAATAGGGGTCACATGTGGTTTTAAATACCAAAGAAATGGCTTAACCAAAACATTCCCAAGAACATGAGGTGAACACAAGGAAGTAAAAATTGGCTCCTTGTTTGGTTGATTTCTAGTGCTAAATGTTCTGAGTGCACAAAATTTGTGAGGCCTTTGACCTTGGGAGTTCACTAAAGTATATGTAACATAGCACATGTGTTCAAAAGAAGGGAATTTATATTCTTGTGAAGTTACAGAAACATGTGTAGGTAAGGCCTATAAGGGCTACTTTCAATCCATTGTGAACGCACATGATAGAGGAAAATTTGACATAGTGAATACTCCGTACATCAAACACTACAACTCTATCTCATGGCCATACACCTATTTGTTATTTCGAAGCCCCAGGGACCCTCAACAAGAGGGACCACAACGGCGCGTAGAATGCCCATCCAGGCACAAATAGGGACCAAGATATTTCCAAGAACAGGGGATGGACACAAGGAACTAAAAAATGGTTGATAAGCATGATACAAGGTTTAGGTATCTGCCATTTGGGGGAGGGAGGGGTTGCTATGAACACATTAAACTGCCCAGTTCTATCTCATGGCCATGCATTAACAAAAAGCTTGTACTTGTCATTTTAGGGGCCAGTTTGCGCGCCCTTGTGGCCCCTCTTGTTGAGGGTCCCTGGGCCCCTAAAATGACAAGTACAAGCTTTTTGTTAATGCATGGCATGATACAATGTGTAGCTATTTGCCATTGGGGGGGGAGGGGGGGGGGGGGGAGTTTACTATGAATACATTAATTTGCCCAATTCTATCTCATGGATTTGCATCAAAAAAAGCCTATACTTGTCATTTTAGGGCCCCAGGGACCCTCAACATGAGGGGCCACAAGGGCGCGCAAATCGGCCATCCAAAAATTTGGATGGCCGATTTGCGCGCCCTTGTGGCCCCTCATGTTGAGGGTCCCTGGGGCCCTAAAATGACAAGTACAAGATTTTTTTTAATGCATGGTCATAATTCAAGTGGTCAGTTTTCAAGAGCTTCTAGTGTTCAATTGGCTCCGAATCTGTCTGGGCTTGTCTCACATAAATTTGTTCATCTCGTCGTGCTCTTCGACCATCGTGTGATGCAAAAAAATCATATCCTGCTCGGATTTTCCAAAAATCAACGTGCAAGTTGGAAATTTCTTTAAAAATGATGTAAAACAGACATTTCTTACTTTTTCCTTAATCTACGGGCTCGAACAGGCATTAAAACCATGGAATCTGAAAATACTCAGAGAACCAATGTTTTTAATTGTGTTAAGGACTGCATTTCCTACATACAAAACTTTCTCAAAATCTCACCCTAACACCTTCAAAAGTGGCGTCCAAGGAGTGCCCTCGATAAAAAATTGAATCTGAAGGAAAACAATCAGAATGAACTCCTAGACTGTGTACAAACTTTAAAATAAACAAAATTTCCTTTAAAAAAAATTTATTGCTAAAAATTTGAAAATAGACCACCCTTGGACTTCCCACAATGATAGAAATCAAAAGGTTCAAGGAGAGGTCTGGTGTCACAAGTGCATGGTAGGAATCTAATCGAGGCTTATTCCGTCAAGATCTCTTATACTTTATTATGTCTTCTCATGTACAATCTTACCAAAAAAAAAAAAAACTTACACTTTAAATGACTACAAATTTTATTAACTTATCAAACAATCTAAAATATGGTAGACCTAGAGTGCTCTTACACATCAACAAACAAAAAAGTCCAAATTTCTTCTCATTAACTTTGATAAACATACATCTGTGAACACTTTCCAAGGAGTGGTGCGGTCATAGTTCTTACATCCATTCCATGACATGGTATGCTCCTGGGATGACCTATCACATAAAAATATCTTTGGTAGGAGTGCCCTCATGTTAGGAAAGAGTGTGTTGTTGCTGATGAAAAGTTTTTGTATTGTCCTACTAGGGATCTCTTCATGTCAGCATAATGATTTTTGGTGTAATGGGAGCCACATTGCCGCTGAGGAGAGCTTTGTGCCACCGTAAAAGCTTCATGTTATGCCAGTTCCTTGAGCCATTCTTGCAAACAACGCCACTCAACTAGCATAGCAAGAGGTCACCTTGTAACAAAAACAGGTATGAATTCAACAGTTGCAAGCTATATAATGAAGACACTTGTTAAGTATATGTTGTACAAATTTGCAAGTATTTCTATCTAGCTGGGAATAAACAATACAAAAATATACATTAAGATGAGACAACCACCCCTAATAAGCATGGATTTGAAGCACCTACCTGCAAGATGTAACAAAGAAGACTGTTTTAGAGGAAAAGTGGTGACACTTGGCCTCTCTAACATGTAGCCTTTCACTGTTTGTGCATAAAAGAAACCTTTGTGCCAAGCACTACAAAACAAGTAGAGGCAACACCTTAGACTTCAAAGTTTATGATAAGAAGAACACAATCAAAAGTAAGAAGTATATTGTTACCTTGCATAAATGGGTCTTTATTCAAATATATGATGGTATTGGAAAGATATTGAAGAATCGTCAACATTCATCTCACCGATGCTACGACATTCCTGGGATGACCTCTGCAGCCTTTGGTGCAAACGTTGCGAACAAGCAAATATGTATGCATACGATTTGTGATGTCCTTGAGCACCATGGTAGTTGTTGCATGAGGAAGCAAAGGATGAAAAGAGAGAGGGGGGAGGGAGAGAGAGGAACATGGGAGAAGACAAGGGGGTAGTGGGAGAGAGAGAGAGAGAGAGAGAGAGAGAGAGAGAGAGAGTGGAGAAGGAGGAGAGAAGGGGGCAGGGAGGGAGAGGAACATGGGAGGAGAGAAGGGGACAGTGGGGGAGAGGGAGAGAGGGGAAGAGGAGGAGGAGGAGAGAAGGGGCAGGGAGGGAGAGGAGAGGGAGAAAGGAGGGAGGAGGAAGAGAGAAGAAAGGTTTTTTTTTGAAAAATTGGACTTTTAGTGCTTGTAAGTTTAAAAAAATGTCAAAAAATACTTTTTTGATATGGATATATGTTGGGGGGGAGTTTTAAGTCAAAAATAAGTAAAAATAACTTTTTTTTTTAAAAAGTCAAATTTTGGCTCTTAGTGATCCACGTTTTTGATGATGCGGCCACACCTCTTTACTCCCTTCACTTTCAAAAAGCTAGAGAGAGAAGGTGACCTCCTAGGTCCACATCCTACATGTGTCTAAAAAAAAGACTAGAAAAGCCTACTTAAAACTAGCTTCTTGAATGCCCTTGTCCCCTTAACCCTACACACCATTAGCCTTAATCCCTAAAAATTAGGATTCCTTACAAGGCCCATGCAAGGTTCATATTTCTCCTAATGATGATGAAGTTATCTCTTCACCACAAAAGGATCAATGGCAAGAGGCTATGGAAGCAGAGTACGATTCTCTTATCTCTAAAGGTACATGGATACTAACTGAATTACCTCGTGGTCGTACATCTATTAAATGTAAGTGGGTGTATAAGACAAAAGTAAAAGCAGACGGATCTTTTGACAAATTTAAGGCGCGATTAGTTGCAAAAGGTTACTCCCAAGTAGTGGGTGTTGATTATCAAGAGACTTTTTCACGAGTTGTTCGCATTACAAGTGTTCGAGTTTAATTGGCATTTGCTGCTCAATTTGATTTAGAAGCTCATCAAATGGATGTGCGAACTGCTTTTCTTAATGGTGACTTGGAAGAGGAAATTTATATGGAACAACCAGAAGGGTTTGTTATTCCAGGTAAAGAAGACCTTGTTGCTCAACTCCATAAGGCACCATATGGTCTCAAACAAGCTTCGCGAGCCTGGTATACAAAATTTGATCTTTTTCTCACCTCTAAAGGATTCATCTCTTGCTCTTCAAACCCCAACTTATACATAAAACGCCAAGGTAGTAGTTTTGTGATTCTTGCTCCTTATGTGGATGATACCATCCTTGTTTCCAATGATTTGGGATTTCTTCAGTAAGTGAAAAAGTTATTGTCTTCTGCATTTGATATGGTGGATCTTGGAGAGATTCACTCGTGTCTTGGAATTCAAGTCCAACGGAACCGTACAAAAGGTATTTTATTCCTTAGATAGTCAAAGTTTATTGCAGTTACTATTCAAAAATTTGGTATGGAATCTGCACATTCAGCCAATACACCTTGTCTTGCGAGCTCTACGAAGAACACTTCTGACAATGGTGGTCAACTTGTCACAAATCAACCTTATGCTAAATTGATTGGATGTCTTCAGTTTGTTGGCATGAACACTCGTCCTGATATTTTGTTTGTTGCTAATTATCTTGGACAACATCTTGCATGTCCTTCTCTTAAGCATTGGTTTGCTGCAAAGCGTGTATTGAAATACTTGAAAGGCACTACAGATTTTGGTTTAGTCTATCGACGACCACTCACATCATATTCTATGCAATCTCTTTCTCTTTTGGGTTACACAGATGCAGACTGGGCAAGCTCACATTTATCTATGCGATCTACTAGTGGAAATTTCTTCTTTATAAATGGTTGTCTTGTTTCTTGGACCAGCAAGAAACAACGTTGTGTTGCAGTTTCTACGACTGAGTCAGAATATGTTGCGGCATCACTTGCAGCTCATGAGTTGATTTGTCTTCGACAAATGCTGGTTGATATTAGTCACTCTCCTCTTTCTAGCACACCCTTGTGGTGTGACAACCAAAGTGCTATTAGTCTTGCAAAAGACTATGTTCAACATAATAAGTCAAAGCACATTGTTGTCCATTATCATTATGTCAAGTATGAAGTACGCAAAGGAACCATTATGGCTGAAAACTGTCCAAGTGACCAGATGATTGTAGACATTTTGACCAAAGGCCTCAACGAGTCACGTTTCATCCTCTTGCACTCGGAGCTTGGAGTTGCTTTGGCCTCACTCTTTCTAGATTAGCTTCTTTGCTATTGTAATAGCTTTGTACATATGACATTGTAATCTTTTAGGTACCATGCACTATGCACACTCCACATTTGCACATTGTGATCTCTGAGTCACTTGAATATTTGTACATAGATGCACAATTCACTTTCACATCATCATGGCTGGTTCATATTTTCACATTGTATAGGGGCTTGGGTTTTTCCCTTGAACTCCCCAAGGGTTTTTTCATCCAAAGCTAGAGACCTTTGTTTGAGTGGGGGTGTTGGAGCTATATATGGCTCACTCTACTCAACTTGGTCTCACCTATATATTTGTATCTTGTCCTCAATATGAATAAGTCTTTGGGAACGTATATGGTGTGTCTCTTGTCTCGTCTCTCTCTCTCTCTTTCTCTCTACATCTCAACAAATGTGACGGTCATTGATGATTTGATCGTTATCTGTGCCATATGTTATTCTTGGCAATGGTTGGGAGGTAAGGATGCTAGACGATTAGCGGTTATGGGAGGAAGATGTCGTGTTTAGCATTGCCTTGGTCATTATGTATGTCAAATGTGGTGCCTTTACGAAAGAATGTTAAGTTTTTGATGAGCTTTGTGTTCCAAATGTGGATATTGGCAGTGCTTGGTTGGAAATAATGGATCTCATCAACAATGATTTAACGGATATTTATGATAGGGGTGACACACTTTTGAGAGTGTTGACTGCAAGAGATGCCCAACCATGTTGTGGGAAAGAACCTCTGATGCTTTTAACCACATGCGAAGGGAAGGTATTTCACCAAATGCAATCACCTATACTTGCATCTTTAAGGCAAGTGACACTATCCAAGCCATTAAAATGGGTAGCTAAATTCATGATGACATGTTAATGAAGGGCTGCTAAAAATAGAAGTGGTGCTAGACAATGCCTTGGACGATGTGCATGACAAATGTGGTGGTCTTTGAGGCCTACCCACCCATGATCCATAGAGGGAATGGCTGTTGTAAAAGGTCCATTGAAGATTGGAGAGGATGGTTGAGTCCTTACTAAAGAGGAGATCAAAAGCTTTTCAAAGATGCTTGGAAAACAGTAGGAAGGGAATCGGGTCTAAGGGGGCCTCTTTATCTGCCTTGGGATTAAAAGGACATTATGGAAGGGAAAAATGGTGGATGCCATGTGGACTGAAATGGTGGGTATGGAAGGGCCTAAAAGTAAGTGGTCTAACTTGTACTCTTTTATAAAATATAAAGAGAAAGTCTCTTATAAATTTAGGATCCTAAACTTTTCTCTAAATAGTTGAGTAATAACCAATCCTTTCTCTCTCTAGTGGCTGCCAATTTCTCCCCCCCCTCTATCCTAAAAGGGGATCCCTCCAAAAATTTGTTGATCATTCCCTCCCTCTCTCTCTATTGTACTACCTCTCACTTCTCTTCACTTCACCTTGTAAATTGATTCTCTTTCCTTCCTTTCAGCTTTCCCTCCCAAAAGCTCTGCAGAGTAGAAGTTTGAACCTCTTTTGCCTCCTCAAGCTTACTGCATTCTTGAGCGCTGCATTCTCCTCCTCAAGCTGAAGTTCTCCATTTCTCCATGGGCCTCATCAAACACCTCTAGCTAGAGTTGAATAATTATAGCATATCCTTCTGCTACATCATCCCTCTTTATTTCCTCAACAAGTATCATGCTCCTTCTCCATTAAGCTCTATAGAGAGGATCTACCACCCTCTCAAGCTTTGCAACATTATCTTCCCCATTAAGCCAACAAACACATGCAGTAGTATAGTAGTAAGTAGCATCCCTTACCTTTGTGTACCATCAAGAATCTTGCTCTTATACAGCTGAGAACATGGATGTGCAATGTCTAATCAAAATTGTTTGTTTGTAGGTTGTGCCACTATTCCCCATGGCATCATCAAGTACTTGACAACCTAGGAGTGTCATTGAATCCATTTCATGCAGCAATGGATGTTGGGTGATGCAGCAAGAGGTGCACACAAGGTCTCAAGGAGACACATGGCTTCTTGCGCACACCATTGGAAGAGAAGGATCATGGAGTTCAAGCAAGCACAAGACCAAAAGAGGCTTGCAAAGGTGCAACATGTGTCCGTTGCTTCACAAAACTGAAGCTAGAGACAGTAGTGGCTCCATCAAGGTTCCCTGCAAATTGTAATTTTACTCCTCTCTCAAGTTTTTTGGTCATCTATTTAGTACTTTTTCCCTGTGTGTTGCTTTTGATGACTGTAAGATTTCCATTGCTTGCTCATGTTTGCAGATGTTTTTCCATTTGATTTCGTAGAGTGGGAGCCAATAGAGTCCTTCATAGGAACTTTTGAGGCCATGCACACTAAGTTTGGCAAGTTTCTCTATGCTAGATATCCATCCTCTGAGCTTGCCTCACATGACATTTTTTTTAATAATCATACTTATGTCACACCTAGGAAAAATGGGTATGGTAATCTTTCTCCAGTAATCAACTCACTAATGAAAAGTAGTTTTCCCATCCTCTTGTCCCAATAGTAGAGAGCACATTGTTTCAAATTCATTCATGAATTCTTTATTGGCAGATTATTGGTGCATTTGAAATTTGGGATCCAATATAAATGCAGCATCATGCAATGGCGTATGCAATTGCACCCATCGCTTGTTGGAAACTATGATTATGGAAGCTTTGTCCTTTGCACCAAAGCCAACATGCTCTCTTACTTTGTGTAATTCCTCTGACATATACCTAAAAACCTGACCAAAGAAAAAAGAGTCTTTTTTGACTATTTGCAAAAGATCTACAAATGGTTTGTCTAGGGTGAATATTCTCTATACATTGCGCTAAAAAACTTGCGATTTCACAAGCTGTGCACACCTTGTAGCTACCTCTTGGTAGCTAGGATACTTGTTGATTAAAGCATCCCATCATTTATCGGCTACTATTTCAATCAAAGTAGGGTTCACTTCTTACAACGTGTCAATAACATAGTATGCGGTTGCAAACCTTGTTGCACAAAATATATGGAAAGTGTTGTTGGGTGATTTTATTCAAGAAAGAGTATACAAAAAGTGATGCTCTCTAATAAATTTTATTTTACTACATGATTTGCATCCAATAGAGTTTGTTTTATGAAGGCCATTTTACCAATGCATTTTAATAGCAAGTTAAGAGTATATGCGGCACATGGCACCCAAGTAATTTCTGCCTACCTTACTTGGATAGCCCTCCGTGTAGCCTTGTAATTGGATGCATTATCTGTGACAATTGCAATCACGTTATTTGGCCCACCTACCTTTGCTATGGCACCTCATATATCCTTGCTAGATAATTGTTGGTCTTCTCTTTTAAAGAGGTGTCATGGCTTCTACGAACATAGACCCTGAGGGTTCATAATCATCACATTGATGAGATGCTTCTTCTGAAAGTTGGTCCATCCATCCAACACTATGGTGCAACCATATGAAGAAACAAAGCCTACCACTGTGCGCTTGAGGATGACTTCAGCACTATCTTTCTCTTTATCTAGATACTATGTGTGCATCTTATTATAATCAGGAAGCACAAACCCTTTTTTGGTTGTGCTCATTAAAGCATGTTCAATTATGGGGTTGCACATAGCATTGATGGTATATCGCACGCTACAAAATCTTGTGTCCATTTCAAGTGCAACTCAAGCAACCATTGCTTATCTAACACTTCATACATCATTGGCCATTGGATGATTCTTTACTTATAGCTTTAGTTGAGCTAATTATTTGTTGTTGTTGACGTTGAATCATGTCCATGAATAGGAGTTGGCTCGGGAGTGTGATCATTTGCTTCCGTAGGCACATGCTCTATCCTCCTCATTGATAACAGATATTTCAACATCTGCTGCAACTTGTTTGGCATTAGCTCTTTTCTTTTTAGCTGCAAGAATTTGCTCTACTATGCAAGCATACTTTGGCAATCTAGCATGAATATCTCTTGGCGGAGCCGCACACTCGAACACATTAGCAGCGACTTTAAAAAAAATGCTCTTTGATTCTGGTCGCATTACCATTGAACTCGTTGGCCGTAGGTCTTGGATTTCAATCGAGATGTATTCTTTCTAGCAAGCAGCTCATGGATATAACTCCACTTATGTCCTTTCACCATGCTGACATATGAATTTAATATGATAGAATCAATAGATCCACTTGTCAATTTTGAGGTCAAATTAGTTCAAAGCAATAAACTACACAAGCAATCCTCTATTGATCAATATAGTGATTAAAATCTGTACACATTATTAATTAGACTCTCACTACATTATCAATTAGCAGTAAACAATGATAGCCTTATCATTCATCAATAAAAACCATGTCAATCAAATTATATTTTCAAGTGTTAAATAACTTCATCACTTGAAACAAAACATTTAAATCACAATGCTGACATTGCACTATATCGATTCATCAAAAGTGCAATCTTTTGTCTTTTCCACATTACAATAATCGATAATCTTAAACACTTATTAAAAGAATACAAATAAATATCATCATCATGTTGCACTAGATTGATTTACTTAAAATGAAATCTTACGGCTTTCACATTACGATAATCAAAATTATTAATCAAATCTTGTAATTGATTCTCATTGGAACATGAGGATTGAAAAACCTTGATGATTGTCATATCTATCTAAAGTACAAACATGAATCTCTCACACTCCACGATAGATCTTTGAGAGCTTATCTATCTGCAGTTGCTACAAGTATACGATCACACAGTATGATAGACATAACAATCCAAATAAAGATAATTTAATATCAATGTATTTGGACATGAGATTCCTAGATTTTAATTCCTGTGAGAGCATAGTGTGATGGCTCTACACAGGACAAAAACAATTATATCTATGTTCACTTTGAGGTGATAAAATGTCTGCACGTCAAAATCAAACCTACCTAGATAAAATTGACCTCTATTTTATTATATTTTGCAAACTGATAACCTCATATGAGAGTACACTTTGCACAAAATGGAAATATTTAAATTATATCACTAATTCACTTCCACATGTCAGTAAACTGAGCACGTAACAAGTGACTACTAAAAAAATAAACACCTTGTATGAGTGAGAGTTTGAACTCTACACAACATATAAACCTTACATAATTTGACCTAAAAAAAAGAATCAATCAAATTTAAAAAAAAACACAAATTGATGTTAAACAAATTATTTTAAAACTATTTTAAATTTTAATAATTTTTAAATTATAAATAATTTTATTTTTTTTCTCTATTGTTGACATGGAATACCTTTTGTGATGAATACTATTCTCAATAAGGCGCGTTGCCACTATCTATCTATATATATATATATATATATATATATATATATATCAATGTATTCTTCGGTGAAAATTTACTTTTTGCAAAGTATTTTTCGATCGCAAAACTTTTTGATCGAAGTTTCTTTCGATCAAAAAACTAGGAAAAAAATCGGTTGCTCGTTTTTGTTGATGTGGCATCGTATAATAGTGCGTATAATATGAGGTCATGTAAACTACGCCCGTATATGACGTATTATATGTATCCCGTATAACATGTAATGCAACTTATCATATGAGCTACAAAGTTAGTAGCACCCTGTAGTAGAGTGCACATCCTCACCAAACCAAGAGGTGTATGCATTGTAGTAAGATCCCTTCTCTCGAAAGTAAGATGAAATTGATCATATCCTGAGTAAAGATCAACCATAGAGTATATGGATCTTCTTGCAAAGGCTTTAGTAAACTCGTCCACAATTGGACATGTACCTGCATTGCAGATTGTTACCTTATTGAGTAGTTGCATATCCCGAATGAACCTTAGGGTTCCATTCTTCTTTGGAACAGTGAACCGACAATTACAATATGGTGTGCATGATGGTTCCAAAATTCACATCCTTATCTTCTCATTTAGCAAATCAATGAGCTTCAACAAGTGAGATTTGGGGATTGGAATAGGACATATACTCCATGGCATATGAGGAACAATTATATATAACCATTAGAGAAACAGCGTTTGGATATGCACATCCAATCTCACCTGGCTCAAAATCAAAGGCTTTACCATGCATTAGGAAGTGAATGGGATATAGGAGGGCCTCTTTATTTGGTAGTTTAAGGGAATTCTTAAAGCTTAAGCCAAGTTTGACCGAGCCTAAAAGAGAGGGAAAAACGGCCTATACTGAGATTTTTTAAAAAGCCATTTCCATATTTTGTATTTGAAAATAGTCTTTTTAGTAACCCAAAAGAGAGGCGGGTAAATGAATTTTAAAATTTCCTTTTCCCACCCCTCTTCTATCTCTAGCATATAAAACACACTCTCTCTCACTTAGAACTCATTAAAGGAGGCACTTTTCAACCCCCTTCCAAAAAAGTAAATTTTCCACATTCTCTCACTGCATTCTCTCTCTAAAACATGAGCCAACTCTCTCTCTTTTTTCCCTCCCCTTTTCTCTCTTGTCACTTTCCCTCCCAATCATTAAGGAACATTCTTTGCTGTCTCCTTTTGACAGAGTGGAGATCCTCCAAGGTTGCAGATCTGCCCTCTCTCTCACTCTTTCCTCCTTTATTTTCTTTGTATCTCCCTCTCTCTCCCTCTCTCTCTCTCTCTCTCACCTGTCACGCTTCTCCCACTCTAGCTTCAATTGAGATCAATGGAAAACTCCATTATCTTTGTGTGCAGTAGCATTTCTCTCTCTACACTCATGGTCAACAATTCAAATTCAAAGGAGATTGAGTTGCACTCCCTCTCTTTCTTCCCTCCACAACATAATCCTTTTCTTCTATCTCTAAGAATTCCCACTTATTTCCTCGATAGCCACCTTCACCTGCTTGTAGCAGTCACCATTACTCATTCTCTATAATTTTCTTGATTAACTAACACAAATGTCATTCAATCCCCTGCCACTGCAAGACATTACTAACAAGTCAAAATGATATCGATTAAATGTTGATTTAGAGCAAGAGTACGCTACTGTGCGACTTTCCACATATAATCCCAATGTTGGAGATCAACTACGGAACCTTGGGTGCAAGGTAATCAACTTATGGGTTCATGGCCATATTTACCCTGATGACCAATCCATCACACCACACTTTCATAATGTCACTTAGCTACTACGTTTATTGGAGATGGGAGAGAAGGATTGTTTGGATACTGCTAGGGATTATATTCATCTTTTGTCAATGAAAGGGAAGGAAGAAAACATCTTAATTTGTGCTTTCTATTCATCATTGCAAGAGAAGTACGTGAAAGACATTAAGCAAGTCAGAGAGGAAGCCAATGAGAAGACGAAGTATCTAAACAATGAAATGTCAAAGCTTATTAAAAAAACAGAGCATCATAAAATGGAGCAAGAGCACCGTCTAGACAATTATGTTCAGCTACACACTGCATGTAATATGCGTCGTGACGAATCAATCATCTCACACAAATTCCATTGGGCTACCACATTTGCAAGGAGAAGAGACATAGGATGTCTATTCTATCTTCAAGCAGTGGAGCTCAAAAGAAATGTATCCATCAAACTCGGTAGGAATACAAATGCAAGCTTCTAATTTCTTACATTTTTCGCAGGTTGCTACTATGTTATTTCAATATGTAGGGACTTGGCTCGAATGATGATGGGAATCGATTCCGATGCTCAAACAACTGGACATACTCTACTGCAGCATGTCATCAAACCAAAGGAGTTGGTGGAGCTATTGGATGATCCATCCAATATTGGCATTGCTAATGTTTTGCACCGGAAGTATTTTAGTGATCTAAAGAGAATTGTGTTGCCTCAGGAGATAATGGAGGTGTGTGACAGTGTAAGGATAAGTTTCAAGGCCTACAAAGCTTTGTATAGACTTGTCACACTAGGTCACAGAGCAAAAGGTTTCTTTAGGTTGTTGCCAACACCTTATAGTGTCAAAGTTGCAAAAAGGTACGCCAATAATGATGTTGCAAGCTTGTTGGGTGGATTTCAATATGTGGAGGATGCCTTGCCATTAGAAGAGGGAAAATTCAATGAGCTCAATAATGTCTATGTTGACTTGTTGAAGCTCCAGGAGTCAATGATCATATTTTAGGGGTTGACACAAGAAGAGTGTGATGGCAAAGTTATATTTGTGTGATGAAGCTTGATGAGTGCCAGATTGCCAAAGGTCAGTGGATCAAAAGGGTGAGCGTTAAGCTTATGAACAGAGCCTTGGTGGGCGTTGATGTTGAGTTAAATGCCAACGAGGAGAGAAACACCTGTTTAGATGTTCAATCCAAGAAGATTATTTGGTGGCTGGCAGCTTTTCAGCTTCCACACAAGATACATGAGTCTCTCAAATGGTATTTTAATCACACCCAAATTGTTGATGTCATTCAGCAACAACAAGAAGGACAACGATCGCAGGTTTTAGGTCTGGGTACGTTCCAAGTGGAGTGGCATTTGGCATGAGAATTGAAAACTCTCAAATGTATGTTAGGGTGCAAGCAAGGTGCAATGACCCTCTTTCCATGCATTTATTGCTACCACAGTAAAGTCTCATTAGGAATTGAGGGCAAGGGTTCAAAGGCCAGCACGTCAAAGGGTGGTAAGAGTAAGGGTGGCAAAGCTGCATTCAACTCTGCGAAAGGTGTGTCCACTACACAAATAGTGGGTAAAGCACTACAAAAATGGTTTCAAGGTATCCTCAATTGTAACCAGAGTGTACCCCCTAATCAAGACATGGACGATCCAAATTGGGATCCAATTCTACCAATTCCTCTCATAAATGTGAATGTGTGCACTCTTGATGCTCGTATAAGAATTCTTGACAAGTTGCTTATGCTCCATATTATTTATGCTTGGAATATGGAGCGTACAGAAAGAAGAGAAGAGTGTATCAAAGAACTCAAATCTATTCTATCAAGTGTTGACCTACATGGGGGTGCAGTAGAGTTATTAAAGAGCAGGAAGGCATCTGGAAGTACATAGGATCGTCCTAATAAAATATGTATGGGCTATAGTAAATCTAGGCATATTCTTTAGACTATTCTGAATCCCAAAGTACCAATGAGTTTCAATTGTGAGAAAAGGTGTGTGACATTAGCACCTACAGAGGTAACAAAGCAGCCCTAGGAGTTAAGCATGCTCGCGTGTGGCAGTCTATAGATGGAATTTTTCATTTTCTTGAAAAGTCAAAGATGACTTGTGCTAAGATATCCACCTTAAAGTTTTAAACAATAGTTTGACAATGCAAATGGTGGATGCCTGGGGGGAGACACACATAACACATTACATGGTGGGTTGAACACTTTATCTTTGCAATAAAAAAACATCAGTGTTTGAACTAAAGTTTTATTATTTTTCCAACACATTATTTTTTCTCATAGGTCATTTTTTCTTGACACATTCGGTTCATTGGGTATCTAGAGTATCCAAGGAAAGGAGCGCTCACACTATCAAGCAGCCAGTAGATAGTGTATTTTAAAAATACACAACATGGAGGTGGGAGGAAAAAGAGAAATTCCCTACACGAAATGTTCAATTGGTTCTATTGAGTTTTAGCAGGGAGAGAAAGAAATAAGACTAGAGTGCAAAGAAGTTTAAAATGCAAAATGGTTAGCGGGAGGCAATCACAACACATCATGCTTCTAGTGCAAAAGATCGATTCCAATGATGGTTGGAGACAAGGTGACAAAAAAGGCAGGCGTTGGGTGGAAAACCAATAAATTTTGGACACTAACCACTTTTATTGTAAACATGCATTGTAATTCCACGTGATTTTTTGAAGCCCCAGTCAGTGGTTCCATGGACCAAATTCTGCCAATTTTAGAGTTCTTTAATTCTTATAAGTATTATTTAGTTTTTACGTTAAAAAAAAAAGTACTATACAAGTAAAAACTCAGAACTTGAATTTCATTTCTTGATTTCATATTCTGGAAGATCCTCAACGAGCACAAACATGCGCGCACTCATATCTTGCACCACATGGACGATTCACAAGAGCAGATTGACACTACACACATCAATACCACCACAACCACTCATACCATAGAAATTACACAACCAAAAACCCATGCAAAATCTACGGCTTTAAATACACATCCCCAACCACAAGTGGATAACCTAGCACCCCAACCTGCTCGAGAAACCCAAGAGTCTCCCCAACCATCAAATCCAGATGATTTAACAACCATGCGATGTATTTTTGGAGATCTTCAAAAATTAAACCATGTCAACCGCACACCTCTTCCATATCCCCCACCAATTTCATCTCTACATAGAGCCACGCAAGAAACAAGAGCAATAGAAGAAGAATACCGAGGTTCACTTCAAAATCCAAAGCCCTTGCCTATTGTCACAACAACTGATGCTCAGGCCACCGTAAAATCTTCCATCACGAGTCAAACAAAGAGTAATCAAGGTAGTACAAGGCGAACTAGTTTCTAAAGCACGAGATGCCAAGAGGAGGAAAATAATGAGGAGATGGAAAAGAAAGAGGCAGCTGAGAAGGAAGCACAAAGAGTGCAAGAAGCACAAAGAAGACGAAAAGAGCAAGAGGAATGGCAGAGAGACGAGGCATTTGGAAAACTTACAAGCACGAGCAGAGGAAAAGAGAAAGGCAGAAGAGGATAGAGCTCAAGCCACCCAACAAGAAAAGGTTGGGAGCTCAAGGCCCTCAAAAATACCTCAAAGAGCCAAGAGATGTGCAAAGAGAAAAAAGCACAGAAAAAAGCAGAGATGTAAGCCAAGCACAGTTTCTTTGTGAGAGATTAGAAAATATGAAAAGAGCACTCAACCAATCATAACCAAAGCGGCCTTCTCTTGGATGGTGAGAGAGACAATGGACAAATATAGCGACTCTGCTACACGTATATAATGTGTAGCTTTACTGGCCCTATAGGATACCAACAAAGACATTTTGGTGCAGCTATTTAAGGATGGCGTTGTTTGTATGGTGCATGCTAAGCGTGTAACATTGAAAATACGGATTTAGCTTTAGCAACAATCAATTTACAATATGAAGGAAGCCTCCATTAGAAATAATTTATCCCATGTACCCTCTCTTGATGAGATTTGTAATCTTTTCATATAATATCAAATGTCAAATTTCTACCATTCCATGCAATTGTTCAACTTGATTTTGTACATTGTTTTTCATATGTATTTGAATTATTGCGTATGTTAAATTGAAACTGGCCACCATGGCACACGGCTCGTCCAGCGGTGTCGACATGCACAGAACCTTGAACATGAAGCCACACGTTGACCAAGGGACACATCGCGGTGATTCATTTGCAAAACGAGACGAGGAAGGAGACGTACGGGATCGATTGGACCAAATATGATCACGACGATGCCCAACGGGGTCAGATGAGGAAAAAAAAGGCTGTTGATAGACACTATAGGTTGGTCAATCGGATCTGTTTTGTTGGTTAATCGGATTGTAGTGAGTCGGACTGTAGTCAGTCAGATGTTGGTTTGTCGGATTCTGTTAGTCAGCTAGATGTTGCTTAGTCGGATTTTTCTGGTTAGTCGGATTCTAGTAGGTTTAGTCAGTTGAGGTTAAAGCTATAAATTGTAATGTTCTTAGGGAGTTTGAACGAGTCATATGAGAAATCAGTTACAAGTCTCTCTCTCTCTCTCTTCTTGCTCTCTCTCAATCTTTACGCATGCAATTTTGAGAGTCGTTCTCTATGTTTTTCCCTGTTGAGGGTTTATGCCCTCAACACTTTGGCGATCACGGTGTTTAGTGATGAAGACTCATGCTTTCCTGTACTACTGAGGTGAGGCCATCTCTCCACTATCCACTATCTGTGCGAGTAAGATTTCATCGTTCTCTCTTGCCGATACCCAATTCCATTCTTTGATTTCTCTTTCTATAGCGCTATCTCTTATTTATACTCCATAACTTTCTCTGCATCACTTAGCGCAACCTGAAGAGCAAGCTTTCAGCCAAGCAGCCCACGACCTGTTATCTACAGATTTTCATGAAGGACAAGCATTTGGAAGAGAGATTCTGCAGCAGATTCGAATCAGAATAAATTTGTGCTAATGTTGATACATCAAAAGAAATCCAAAGCAGTGGCAAGAGGGGATGCAATGGAAGAAAGATTTCCGATTGAGGGGATTCAGTGAAGAAGGCAGATTTTGGAGAAGGAACGCACTTAACCGGGGTGGATAATGATCAAGAGGGAGTTTCTCAAGGAGTCGACATCAAGAGAGGTTTCTGGAAGGTGATTCAAGAGAAGACTTTGTTGCAAGGACGAAGTGATCATATGGAGACATACCAGGCAAAAGATCGGATGTAGTACTTGGAGACGCAAAACCTGCAAGAAGCGGAATCTTGGACAGCTTATGGAGAAATCTTTTGGTGAACCATTGCCAAATGAAATCATTATGTTTTTCCCACATGTTTTATTCTCAAATCTTTTGTAATCCTATGTCATGTGATTAGGCATTTGAATCTGATCAAGGGATATGTGAATCCGTGTCAAATTTCTACAAAATCTACCATCGGGATGTGCCATGTGTTGATAGACACTATAGGTTGGTCAATCGGATTTGTTTTGTTGGTTAATCGGATTGTAGTGAGTCAGACTGTAGTTAGTCAGATGTTGGTCTGTCAGATTCTGTTGGTCAGTCAGATGTTACTTAGTCAGATTTTTCTGGTTAGTCAGATTCTGGTAGGTTTAGTCAGTTGAGGTTAAAGCTATAAATTGTAATGTTCTTGGGGAGTTTTTTGAACGAGTCATATGAGAAATCAGTTACAAGTCTCTCTCTCTCTCTCTCTCTCTCTCTCTCTCTCTCTCTCTCTCTCTCTCTCTCTCTCTCTCTCTCTCTCTCTCTCTCTCTCTCTCTCTCTTCTTGCTCTCTCTCAATCTTTACGCATGCAGTTTTGAGAGTCGTTCTCTGTGTTTTTCCCTGTTGAGGGTGTATGCCCTCAACAAAGGCCTTGTGCACCATGGTGCACAGGGAGCACATCCAACATTTACGATTAACCCCATATGCCACCCCCCCCCCCCCCCCCCCCCCCCTTTTTGCAAAAGAATCATCAAGATTTGTCCCTCGGTCGACGAGTGGCTGCATGTTCAAGGTTCTGTGCATGTGTTGCAGAAATGAAACTTATTGGACAATATGAATAAGAAAAAAAACAGGTACCCAATGCTGACAGAAATCATTGACATAAACAATTATTTTGTACCTGGATATTACATCATGGTCGATTAGTTTTACTACAAATTACATCTTTGGGTATGGAGCGAATGGTTGACTTCACACCAAGGGATTTTACAATTTCCTCTAGGTTTGTCAGCCCTTGACCTAGGCTCAAGGTGTAGTGGGAGAGGACAGAGCTTGGGTTCTTGCCTATAATGGCGTACACTACTACCTCTCGGTCCACCAATATACATTTGTGAGCATTTAGGGTGAGGGAATCTTTAGCGGGTATGACACTTAATGCTATGCACTTTAGCAGGTCCGTAGAACCATTCTTGGAGAACTCTCTGTGAGAAAATCTAAGAATCGATGGCCACAAGTGGCTCAGGTAGTGCCAAATCGAGCTATCCCTACCCATGAGCACGTTGCGTGAACCTCCAGTATACATTGTAAACTTATCAACATGGTATGCCATCTGCAAAGTATTTTAATTGACTTTAATACTTGTAGTAAGAAATATTAGACAATCTACCAGGTTAAGATTTTTTTAGTACCTTAGTTTCCTCATCCTTCTCTTGGAGATTTTTCTTTGTAAGATCGATGCTAGATCAATCATCTCTACCAATCGTGATAAGTGGTTTTTGTGGATGAAAAGTGCTTTCCAGTACGCTTTCATAGAAAGAGACACATGATTTGATTTCCACGAGTGTACTTGCTACTGTTTGCACCAACTTCTGTTCGTTTTCATTGGGGAGAAAAGAGAGGCTTGCTGGGAGACCTTGATTATCAAAGTAAATTTGGAAACTGACTTTCTCTTCCTTTCCACTAGGATCCTTCATGCCTGCATAAATAGACAGCACTACGAGCGACTCATCTTCTCTAAGCTCTAATGTTTTGGCAATGTGGTCAAGGAACAGAAAGTGACGATCATCAACCACCACTGCATGCAAAGTGAGAATTTGGAGGTCTGAGACCTCCTCTAGTACCTCATCTCCCTCTATCATCCGATCTTCCTCCTCATTGGAGCTGGGATCTTGCAAGAGGATGAGTGACATAGATGCTTTAGTCTGCTCATCAATCTCTTCGATAACTTCATTTGATTTCTCCACAATGGTTAGAGGTAGTCTTTGGTTGACCTCTTCCTTTGATTTTCCCTTATCCATGCCCTCAAGCACAAGTAAGACCAGAACCATGTCCCAAGAAATGAATTGGGTGCCTCTGCACCCCATGCCCAAATCTATGAGATCATCTTCATCCTTTGTCTTGTAGTCCCGTACCATGAGGCCTTTAATAAACCTCAACAAGCGAAAGAAAATTTTTATGTCAGTTGCATAGAGATGCTTGAGGAAATCCACTGGCAACGCCGTGTCCGATCCCTCAAAGATTATGGCATATTCTTCCACGTGTTGCATCATGTAGTCAAGAAAGATTTTGAATGCCTTTGCATGAAGGTTGGTAGTGGTGTGCATATAAATTGTCCCCTAGAGCACACTGAGTAGTTCATGTGCTCGATCTTCAAGTCCTACCTTTTCTAGTTGTGTGAGAAGTGCATCAACAGACGTTGCCATGGGTTCGTTCATGAAGAAGTTGTGAAGAGAGCTTAGAGCTAGAGTTTTGTGAATGTGAGAAATGAAGTTTAAAACCTAAAAAGTCACTTATATACCAAAAGTCACTTTGTAAAAATCACTTCAAATTAACGTTAAAATAACTTAAAACTAAAATTTTAAACAAAATAATGTGACAAAGCATTTAAAGACATCAACATTGAAAACATTTGTGCTCCCCATAAAAGAAATGCACGTTTTCAATTGAAAACTTGAACAAGTTGAGAATAAACAAGCACAGAAACGAGATTCAAAACACCGTATGTATTAATGGAAGCAAAATCTCTATCAGCTACAAGCTTTTACAAAAATACATCGTGGAAACGGAATGTTATCACACGTAAAGCTCTTCTCTTTTCTGGAGAGAACAACCTTTTCATTGATTACAAAGAGATATTTCTTGGGCAAGGTATATTCAAGATTAAGATACTCGCGAAGGTGACTGAGGTGCCAGTCATTATTCACTGTAATGTGGTGCACTGCATCGTTGTGGAGGTGTATTTGCAAGTCAATTGATTCTTTAGTAGCAACATCAAAGTCTAGTGCCTCCCATTCTCCCATCGTCACCTTCCATCTTCTATAGGGAAAGGCCATCGACAAGCTTTGCTTCGCAATATGGTATCTGAACACCACATTGTCAGCAACTATAGAGCACTTGATTCTATCTCCGTGGTGGTTGACCACCTTAGTTTCCCATCTAGTTGCAAGGAATCCATTTATCACACTTCTCCCTTTGCAAGTCCACATTGTTGGTGTCCTTTAGATTTATAGCGAACATTTTACAAAATTTTGGCAGTCTCCTTTGCATGTAGGACAAAATCTCAATAAAATTTAAGCAATATACCAAGCAAAAGAATATAAATTGGGCATAAATTGAAAATCTCATTGATAAATGACTACCAACATGGTGTCAAAGCACATATATCCCCCTACATATAGCCTATGGCAAGGATACCAAACTAGGGAACTCTAGCAACCTATATCACTAGAGGTATTTGATCACTCAAAAATACCCCATCTCAAAAACACCTCAGGTATGACCCCCTCCAAATGGCTAAACTAGCACAACACTAGCTAGAATCTCAAAAACTTCATACAGCCTATGGCAAGGATACCAGACTAGGGAACTCTAGCAACCTATATCACTAATGGTATTTGATCACTCAAGAATACCCCATCTCAATAACACCTCAGGTAGGACCCCGTCCAAATGGATAAACTAGCACAACACTAGCTAGAATCTCAAAAACTTCTCTTCCAATTGGAAGTCCGAGTCTTAGCGACAATCCAAAAACTACTAAAAAATGCCCAAAAATGGCTCGGCATTGTATAGAGAGGAAATGTTGCAATTTAAAATACACGAGTAAAGAACCACACACAAAGAGGTGTTTTAAGTTGATATAAGATATAGAATAAATCCCTACATGGATATCTTCTATTTAAAGAGAGAGAGAGAGAGAGAGAGAGAGAGAGAGAGAGAGAGAGAGAGAGAGAGAGAGAGAACTTCAAGAAAATGAATTTGTGAAGCAAGCAAAGAAGGAAGGACACCATTTCCTTCTCTCAAAAAATCTATGAAGATGAAGTAGAAAAAACATAAGAGAGCTAAGAAGGAGATGGAAAGCAAGAAGAGATGTAGACTCTCTCTCTCTCTCTCTCTCTCTCTCTCTCTCTCTCTCTCTCTCTCTCTCTCTCTCTCTCTCTCTCTCTCTCTCTCTCTCTCTCTCTCTCTCTCTCTCTCTCTCTCTCTCTCTCTCTCTTTTTCTTCTATCTATCTCCATCCTATTTGATGAATACAATTGATGCTGGCAAGCAGATACAATGCTCGTAGTTGCTAGCAAAGTGAGAACTAGGCCAACAAACAAGATGTCAACCAAGGACGATTCTTGACCCGTAGGCGCATGGATTGAGGATAACTTCAAGAAAACGAATTTGTGAAGCAAGCAAAGAAGGAAGGACACCATTTCCTTCTCTCAAAAAATCTATGAAGATGAAGTAGAAAAAACATAAGAGAGCTAAGAAGGAGATGGAAAGCAAGAAGAGATGTAGACTCTCTCTCTCTCTCTCTCTCTCTCTCTCTCTCTCTCTCTCTCTCTCTCTCTCTCTCTCTCTCTCTCTTTTTCTATCTATCTATCTATCTATCTATCTCCATCCTATTTGATGAATACAATTGATGTTGGCAAGCAGATACGATGCTCGTAGTTGCTAGCAAAGTGAGAACTAGGCCAACAAACAAGATGTCAACCAAGGACGATTCTTGACCCGTAGGCGCATGGAAACAAGTTGATGGGTGTCAATCATCTACTCAACCTTCTATGGACAATCACTAACAAGGAAAATCAACTCAAAGAACACTATGCACAATCTCTACCAAGGATTTGGCTTACCCGCATAATTACTATGCATGCACAACCTCTACCAAGGATTTGGCTAATTCGCATAATTAGTATATAGTAATCTGGAAACTTGATTGAGTCTTGAAAAATAATTACAATGAGTTTTTTATAAAAACAAACAAAATTAGGCTTTTCCCATGTTCGATGGGGTTAACACTTTTTCCGTCCGCGTACATGTCGTATTTGACATGACGGGTCTTTGTCTTTTGGATTTTTTGTCCCTTTCTTGATGTTGTAATGGTATTCAATCATTTGAATCAATGGAAACCTTTTGACTTGAGCAGATTCAAGTATGACTTGTATCTTTTGTTGGCCAAGATGACTGTAGGACCAAAACTCTTGCCGTTGTAAGTGAAGAAGCCGGTGTAGAAGGCTTCCTCAAATGCTTGCATGTGATAGCTTGAAAGGAACATCAACCTTTGATAAAACATATGTTCCTCCAGGGATGGATGCCTTGAGAAATCATTCGTCATTTTGGTAACAGTGTGGCTTGTTGATTGTAGTAATGTAGAATCTGCTTCTTTGGATGTCTTGCATATCTTGCTGATCATGAAACACGTCAATTCTAAAGATGGTGCCCTTAAGGGTTTTCACCCTATAAGGAACACTTATTCTCTCTCCTTCCTTGGGTGGTGGCATGGATGGGTAGTTGAGCAAAGTGGGATGCTTCTTCAGGAGTCTAGATTGGTTTGCCCATGTGCGTACATGAGGTACTAGAAAAATTAGAGAGTCATACCTTATACTTTTTGGAGATTCTACCAAGTACTTCAAATATCCGAGGTGCTTAAGGAGTCACCTTTTTCTTCACTTTGATTGGGAGTCCACAATCTTATTTGTAGATGTTGGCTCCTTGAAATCCCCTTTGTATACTGGCTCTGTTCCTTTTGCTTCAACTCTCTTCTTTGTGGTAAGAACTTCATACTTTAGAAGAGGGTAGTGGAGTGATAATTGCATCCAGTCTTCCCTAAGAACATCTATGGATAGCCCTTTGACTCTGACTGAGTGGATCATTCGCTTTTCCCACTCCAAGTCTGCCCTCTAATCATCTGTTGTGGACTATTCAATCATACTTTGGAGGCATGCATCCTCTTCTACTATCAATAGTTTTTCTTCCTCTTCTTATGCGTGTAAGTGTTCCTCTAGGTGTTGTAGATCTTATGAACATTCAAGGATATCCATGGTCTCACTTTGTGCATTGAGGCCCTGACTACTAGGCATGGGCTCTGTCTCCTATGATCTGGCTTCTTCTACTTCTTGTTGGAGCCTCAATAACTATTGCTCCACCATATTGTCCTTCCTTGTGGCATCTTCTACTTGATTTTCTAATAGATCTTATAGATTTTCTAGGTGGAGTTTGAGATGTTCATTCTCTTTTTGTAGTTATTTCTAGTGGGCTATCAATCTCTCTTCCGTAGCTAGGGAACCTTCTTCCATATGCATTCTTTGTATTTGTTCCAATCATAACTGCTTCTGTAGTGCAATGAATTGGGATTCCAAGGCTTGTATAGACTGGCTATCTTCTTCTGTAATTGCTCTTGCAGCCCTTGGGGTTGCTTTGAGCCTTTGTATCATCAAATCCTCGAGCTCTAATTTCACTTTGAGCTACACTACTTTATACTTGGCTGCTTCGAGTGCGTCCTCCATCCTTTCCTTCTCTTCATGCAAGCTCTTTACTTTGCCAAAGACCGTTTCCATTTGCAGTGTAGGTGTGTCTTCTTCGCGAGTAGCATCCCTTAGTGTTTTAGTGAGAGCCTCGAGCTCTTTTTTTGCTACCTCAACTCTTTGACTCGTTATTTGGAGAGTTCTTGTGAGGTTTTCATACTCTTCTTGCATATTTCCCTCCTTGTACGAAGCATGCTATTCTCCTCTACTAGCATGAGAGACCGCGTTCTGATTCTATCTAGTATCTAGTGTGCATCTCTCACATCCTCTTCATTTGTTGCAACCACGCTTCTTGCCAATGGTCTTGGTAGTGGGATTGAAAATGGAACTTGTTGTCCCTTGATTAACAATACCCCCATCAGAGGGGTTCTCCAAGGGCTAGCCAAAGATCTCCATTGTGGCATAGACAAAATTTGGACCAATCCTGGTACTCCCAGCTGTGGGGATTGCATTTTTGGTACCCTTCTCTATGTATGTTTGTCTTCTTGCTATTATTTTCCCCCATTATTTCTTGTTAGGTCTCTTGGCATCTCCTCCTTTTCTTCCTTTTGCCTTGGAGCCCGTGGTGGAGTTGGAGTGTCATAGAAAACTTTAGCGACTTCTTCAATGTGGTGTGTACCCAGTAGGTCTTCAAAAGTAGACCTATCATTTCATTTTCTCTTGGTGTTTCTTTTCCTTCTAATTTCTTCTCCAATGATTTCACTTAATGTAGTGTAGAGGGCTTAGGGCTTGATGGTTGAGAGTTCAGCCTTGGGGAAGGTTTTGGTGGTGATGAAGTCCTTCCTTGTTGCTCAATTTATTTATTTGTTTTTTATGTGCATCTGGCATCTCTTACAGATTTCTTTTTATATCATGCAACTCCTCGTTTGTGAAGGGCTCTAAATTTTTCTATTCAATCACTCTTTGAGATTCTTTATAGGCTCCAGTGTAGTGATCGAACTAATCTCCTCGCGGTCTTGAGAAGTTTCCCCCAATAGTTTTTGGGGGAAACTCTTTCTATTTGATCGCTCTTTCAGATTCTTTATAGGCTCCAATGTAGTATCGAACTAATCTCCTAGCAGTCTTGACGAGTTGCCCCCAATCTTTGTTGGATCTGGAAACCAATTCTCTTCAAAGTTCCTCTCTAAGTGCCTGTTCTACCTTGAATTTCTCAATTAGTCTTTCAATTCGAGATGCCTTTTCATTGGTTGTTTCCTTGGGTTTTGGTTCCTTTGTCATCACCACTTTAGTTTTTTTCCTTCGCGTCTCCTCAGAACTTTCTTCTTCTTGTATGGTCTGCAACTTTCTTTTGACCCTTATGCTGACAAGTGGTGCCACTGGTGGCTCATCCTCTATGTCTTTCTTTAGTCTTAATTAACCACTTGTTCTAGGTTGGTGGGGTATGACACTGTCCTCTAGCTCCGATAGCCTCATATGAAATCTCTGTCAAAATCTCTCCACCCCCGATGTATTTTGGCTTTTCTATGCCCATTACGACCACTTGTACATGCAGATACTAGCCATAGTTCACCTCTTTGGGCACACACAGCTTCTCAATGCCCATGTGTTTGTGGTTGCTAATGCATTGTGGCTGCTTGCTGCAAATATGAAATTATTGGTTGTAAAGCTTGCAGATTTTTGCAGCCCTCGGATCCTCTAGGTCTTCAAATGTGGGATTGGTCTTTTTGTGAGAGTAGACCCTCACAATATCATCTATCCTTTCTCTAAAAGAGGTGCCCTTATTGTGGAGTTATAGAGTGTCTGCAATGATTTGAGGGGTAAGTATCACCTCGATCTTCTGGACATACAAAGCAATAATCATTGCTTTGTCGTCTTTTGAAAAATGGAGCTAGATAGCTCCTAGACTCTATGTCTGTCCACACTTGCTGGTTGTGATTTGCAGAAATCATGTAAATCTTATCTCTCCAGTTGGTTGAGGGTCTCGTATTCCATGATTTCACCCAAATTCATTGGGATATCCATGGTATTTCGTTGTGGAACTCTGAATGGACCTTGGTACATGTAACATTTAATGGCCTAATAACTTATGAGTAGCGGAAATTAGCATGAGCATAGTGGGCATTTCATTAGAATAGATTCCTAATGAGAATTACAAGAGTGATTGGGTGGAGAGAGCAACAAAAAGCATAACACCTAGTTAGATAGCATCGACAATACTTTCAAAAGAGAGAGAAATTAAGCTATTGACAACAGTTGAGGACCGGATTTTCATGGAGCCGGTCCCCCCTCCAAAAGGCTTTGTATTATGGTTTCTCCCATCAAGAGAGACATTGTACAATACAATTCTTTGTGTTCCTTCAAGACTAGCTAGTGCAATGAAGATGGAAACTTCATGCACTAAGCAAAACACTTAACAAACACAACTTGAATTATCCCCGTTCTTAGACCCAAGACCTCACACACCTTCGAAGATGGTGAGAGCTAGCAGGGTATGAGAGTAGATTGAGAGGAAGAAGGAGTATCTTACGAGAAAGATGTACATCTCCTCACATAATCACTCATATGTAGCATAGCTTAGCTTAGTAATTAGCTTGGTAGAGGAGATGAGCATGCATTGAAGCTTGGCTCTTGGTTGGATTTGCATCCACATGCCAAGAGAGTGTTGATGTAGGCTTCTATCTCACAAGCCTGGAGTAGGTGATGAGTTCTCCATTAAAGCTTGGGAAGAGATAGTCTTCTCTTTCTTCACACATGAGCTTGTGTGAGTGTGTGTGTGATAATGCCTTGCAAAAATCAGCCCCCTCTCTCTCTTGAGCGAGCCCTTCCTGCTAAATTGGTCTGGCTTTTGCCTCATTGGACCTCCCCAAGTCAAGTCAATGGGTGTTAAGCAGCATAAGTGATATCCTTCTGACATGTGTCCCCCTTTCCCCTTTTGTGAGAGCTTTAGGTAATTAAATAATTAAACTAAACTCTCATTGGACCCCTTTGCCTCCTAGCCAATAGGAATCAGGCAAGCCATGGGGCTCCTGAATGCTCATTGGACCCCTTGGGAGACTGCCCAATAGTCCTCTAGGAGACTTAATTCTCATTGGTTTCTTTTATTAAATGTTTTTAAATTAATTAAACTAGATTTACTCTAGCTTAATTTTCATTGGTCCACTTCAAGGGTCGTCATCCAATAGAAATTGGGCACACCTTGTGGGCATCTGGCCTAGGGAGCTGACATGTGTCCCTCATTCCCTTTGTGTAAAGGGAGCCTTTGTGTGTGTGTGTGTGTCTTTCTCTCTCATACCCTACCTTTAGGGCTCGCCCCCTCCCATGTAGGGATGTGCAAAGACTTTTAGGGCACACACAAAGCATCCAATTTTCCCTAGGGTTGACCTTTGGACACAACCTTTGAATTTTGGAACCTTAGCATTTTGGAAGTCTTAATGGGCTGAACCTTAGGGTCTTTTAAGCCCATTGTTGCACCTAGCTCTTTTGCAGATGGCCCCCCCTTTGGATCCCTACTGTGGCCAGTCTGCTAGCTTAACCAATATTCTAGCTTTTTCTCCCCTGGCCTTCCCCACATTAAATGATCAGTTTAATATGAGAAAATCATTTAGGAGAATTAGATATTGATTATTATGACAGTACCTCTCTCTTGAAATCATAGTCGTCCTCAACTATGGTGTAGAGAAGATAATGCATGTTCATGAGTCCTTTTCTTAGCGGGTAGAGGATCCCTATGTTACCCTACGACATCATTCCACAATGAATGACTAGTCCATTTGGCGCTTGAGAGCCTGAGGCTGTCGCAAGCATGTCTGCACATTAGTCCTATCAGTCTTCCATAGTAGAGTGACAAGCTCTACTTGGTGTTTGGGAGACGTCGTCTCCGCAAACATTATCTAAGCATGCATACTACTTCATTTTTGTGCACAAATAAAGAGAAAGAGAGTCTTATAAGACAAAAATTTTGTTCATTTTTAACATTTTGTACATTTGCTTATTCCTGGGAAGCATTGTAAGCATTGACAAGGTTTAGGTTATCCTTTAATTGTATGCCTTGCATCCATCTAGCATCTTCAAAAGGATAATTCTTAAACTTAATAAGATATCGTCGGATAGTCTTACCGCCTCTTAGTACCTTGTATTTATGTCGGAGAATGGACTCGGGCTGCAGCACCTCTTCTTGGTCCTCGATCTCTGGTGGGTCTTCAATAGTTGGTTCTTGAGGTGGCTCTCCTTTGTAAGGCTTTAATAGGCTTACATGAAAAGCATTGTGTATGAGCCAATGATTGGGCAACTTGAGTTGATAGGCCATCTCATTGATTGGCCTAAGAATCTAAAAGGGACCATAGTACCTTTTTGCTAGTTTAGCATAGTACTTTTGGTGACCCGTAGGATTCTTGCCCGTTGTGTGCCTTGGGAAACTTTAACAAGACCCAATCGTTCTCTTTAAAGGCTTGGGCTCTTCTGTGCTTGTCAGCAGCAGTCTTTTGCCTTTGCTGTGAGATAGAGATAGCATCCTTAATCTTTTGGAAAGATTCTTGTAGGTCTCGGCTATACTCATCTGCAACAAAGATCTTCCCATGTACCTTAAGTAGCAAGGGACTTTTTGATCTTCCCTCAATTACCTCGAAAGGTGCTTTTCCTGTGGAAGTATGTACAGTGTTATTGTAAGCATACTCCACTAAGGGTAAGTACTTCTCCCATTGGGATCTTTGATCTACTTCCGTTACATAGGCTTTTAGTAGATCAAGAATGGTTAGGTTAGCTATTTCACTTTGGCCATCACTTTGTGGATGATAGGCCGAAGAGAAGTTTAGCCTTGTTCCTAAATTCTCAAAGAGACCCTTCCAGAAATTATTGGTCATTCTAGGATCTCTATCCGACACTATGGACATGGGCAAGCCATGGTACTTGAAAATTTGTGAAATAAAGAGGGTTGCCATTTGATGGGCTTTGATAGTCTTTTTGACAGGTATAAAATGAGCTTGTTTACTAAACCTGTCTACTATCGTCCATATTCCCGTATTCCCATGGATAGACTTAGGCAATCCAAGGATAAAATCCATGGATATGCTCTCCCATGGTGAATTAGGGATTGGCAAGGGTTGAAGCAATCCAAGTTGCTTCCCTCTATCAAATTTTGTCTTTTGGCATACCACACATTTGGAAACATACTCTTGTATGTTCACTTTCATGGCAGGCCAATAGAAATATGTTTCAATTCCCTTTAAGGTAGACTGAATCCCTCTATGCCCCGCATAAGGTGGAGCATGAGATTCATACATTACTTTCTCACGTAGTGAGTTAGTAACGCATAGTCTATTGCCATAGAGAAGATAACCATCTTGTAAAGTAAATGGTTCTTCTTTCTTCCCTAATGCAAGGGCTGACATCACATCTCTAAAATCGGGATCAATAGCATGGTCATCTATC
The DNA here is from genome assembly GCF_014529385.1 of Adiantum capillus-veneris. Taxonomy (NCBI): domain Eukaryota; kingdom Viridiplantae; phylum Streptophyta; class Polypodiopsida; order Polypodiales; family Pteridaceae; genus Adiantum; species Adiantum capillus-veneris. The sequence goes on from NC_140939.1 coordinate 61,942,658, forward strand.
ATTGAAGATATATCATTGTGAGTTGCTATGGAAACCGCATTCACTCTCGGCTGTCTTGAGAGTGCATCAGCTACTTGATTATGCTTGCCAGCAATGTGAGCAATATGAAAATGAAATTGCGAAAGGAAATTTGCCCACCTTATTTGTTTGTCGGAGAGCTTGGTTTGCGTCATGAAGTACTTAAGACTTTGGTGATCCGTTCGCAGAATGAAAGGAGTCCCCAATAAATAGTGCTTCCATGAGTCTAAGGCATGTAGAACTGCAAGGAGTTCCTTTTCGTATATGCCTAGAGCTTGCTCAACAGGGTCGAGCCTTCGACTCTCATAGCCTATGGCGTGCCCTTCTTGGAGAAAAACAGCTCCAAGGCAATCACCACAAGCATCGCATTGGACCTCAAATGGTTTTGAGAGATCCGGTAATGTAAGCACAGGTTGAGAGATAAGCTTTTCGAAAGCATTGTTCTCCTTAGCAGACCATGTATACCTAACGCTTTTCTTTGTTAGGTCATGTAATGGTCCCGCAATTTGTGAGAACTTTTCTATGAAGCGTCTATAGTATGCACATATACCTATGAAGCTTCTTAGTTCATGAAGATTCCTTGGTTTAGGCCATCCTTTTATTACCTCTAACTTGGATGGATCCATTTGGATGCCATCTTGAGAGATAATGTGACCTAAATACTGAATCTCTTGCAAGAAAAATTCACTTTTCTTTCGATTAACATAAAGTTTATTCTCTCTTAAAACTTGAAATATTACCTGGAGGTGTTGCTTGTGTTCCTCCAATGAATTAGAGTAGATGATAATATCATCAAAGAACACTCCAGTGAAGGTTCGATGAGGCCTGAACAGCTTCTTCATCAAGCGGTTGAATGTGGCTGGTGCATTGGTCAAGCCAAAAGGCATGACAATGTATTCGTAAAGACCAAATGTAGTACAAAATACGGTCTTTACAATGTCTTGATCAACTATCCTTATTTGATGATAGCCACTTTTTAGGTCAACCCTACTGAAGTAGGTCGATCCTTGTAGCTTATCAAATAGGTACTCTACCCGTGGAACTGGAAACCTATTCTTGATAGTGATCCTATTTAGTGCTCTATAGTCGACACACATACGATATGTGCCGTCTTTCTTTTGCACTAATAGCACAGGTGAGCAAAATGGAGATGAGCTTGGCCTAACCATACCCTTCTCAACTAACTCATGCACTTGCCGCATAATCTCCTCTTGTTGAGCTTGAGAAACTCTGTAAGGAGGTTTATTAGGCGGTGAACTTCCTGGAAGAAGTTCAGTTGCATGGTCATCGTTACCTCGTTTAGGAGGTAGCTCACAAGGGATGTCATCAATAAAAACATCTTGAAGCCCCTTGAGAAAATTGGATAACTCTAATTCCTTTTGGTTGCTTTTATTTTCTTTTGCTAAAGCATTAGGTTCATTTTGAGAGTCTTTAACAAAAATCATGTACACGGAAATAGAGCTCTTTATTGACTTGTCGAAAGCTGGTGTATGTACAATGGGGATGGTGTTACCCATTTCCTTAGCATCTATATACATGTCTTTTTCCCTGAACTTAAAGAAGATTCTCCTTTCAGGAAATTTAACATCGGCAGCCAGGCGGTCAAACCATGGTACCCCTAGGATTACATCCTCATGCTTGAGAGGAGAGATGAAGAAGTCCTCTTTGTCCACATAGCCTTGGACATGAAGCCTCAATTTCTCGATTAAGGGAGTGACTGAAGCTTCTTGCCCCTTGAAGGCACTGTCTGCGAGTAGGACATCTCCCATCTTGTAGGATTGTATTCCTAGCTTGGTGGCCAACTCTATAGATATAAAATTGTGAGTAGAACCAGGGTCAAAGAGAATAAAAGCATCATGTTCTCTTACCTTTCCACAAGCATGGCATAGAGGAGATCCTTTGTGGTGAGTTTGGTGAGTCTCCTCATCTTGGATTTCAACCAAGGAAGCTCTAGGAGGATGTTGGCAGTTGTTCTTTTGGGGACAAGCGCGGTACGCATGCCCTTGTTCGCCGCACTTGAAACACCGGTTATCCTTATGATGATGCTCAAGCTCTTCAGGAGAGAGTTTATTCTTACCTTTGTAAACTCCCTTCTCTTTAGCTTTGTTGGAGTTGCCCTTAGGAGACTTTTGGACATTGTCCTTCCCCTTAGGCTCATTGGAACCCTTGTTTTCCGGGGGCTTATTATTTCTTTTTGCCCCTGTTTGGAAATTGATTCGAGAGGCGACCATAGTGTGGTGTATTACCGCCGATATGGTATGTGGTCTTTGGGAGTTGACATACTCCACCATTTCTTCGGTTAAGCCCGCAGAAAATTGTTGCTTTTGCTCTCCAAAATCCAACTTTTTGAAGACAGTGGCTTTGAGTTGTAGGTCCCAAAACTTGTCTACATATTTGTGGATGGATTCATTGGGAGAGAGCTTTAAGCTTCGCCATTCAGTGAGTACTTTGTCTTTGGCATCGGTGGCCAAAAACTGCTTCATAATGGAAGCTCTTAAAGCTTTCCATGTTCGTGGAGCTTCACCATTGGCTTGTAGGCTAGACCACCATTGTCTGGCGGACTTTTGAAAGTGCATAGCTACATGGCGTAGCTTAGAGGACTCCGTGAAGCTCTCATCTCCAAACGCCGCATCGAATTGTTGGATAAAGGCCAAGACTTTGTCCGTAGCACCAAAGGTACCATCATAGGTAAGGAAAGAGATGCTCTTCCCTCCCTCTTTGAATTTCTTCAACTTGGACGACCTCTTTCATGCGGCATACGATTTCCTATGGACTCTTCTTTTTGATGGTTCAAATGTTGCACCATCACTTTCTTCAGAAGGTGAAGAATTTGAAGAAGGTTGAGAAGAGGGTGACCTCTTTCTCGCCTTTTTCTTGTCTTGATCTTTGTCGTCTTCACCATAGCTTTCATAAGAGGAAGAGTATGAAGAAGATGGAGAAGAGGGTGTCCTCTTTCTCGCCTTTTTCTTCTCTTGCTTTTTATCATCCCTCTTTGAATTATGGCGTGGAGAAGAGTGTGATGGTCTTCTCCGCTTTGGTGGTGATGGAGAGCGTTTAGCCCGCCGTCTTCGTGGAGCCATCTCCGCCGAGGTGGCAGGAGATTCGCTTCTTTCTCGTTCCTTCGGTGGAGGCTCTTGAGTTCTCCTTTGGGAAGGAGATGGATCATCAAGAAGTAAATTCTTGAGCCCTTCATATGGATTCTCTTCTTCTTCCCGAATCGGAGAGAGACCTCTTTTGGTAGTCTCACAAGGAGGCTTCCTAGGTGTTCTCTCATCATGGTGATGAGCTTGGAGAATCCCGTGAGCACGGAGCTACCGTTGCACTTCACTTTGGAGAGATGGATTGCCCATGGCTTGTTGAAGCCTAGAAACAAGATAGTTAACAAGCATTGAAGCATCATTAGTAGCTTGCTCATGAGCAAAATCAAAGTTATCAACATTAATTTCACTCTCTTTACTATTGTCATCCATTCTAACAAATTTTAGGTGTACTTCGGCACTTCAAGCCCTAGTTGCTACTCCTCTTTACCCCTTTAGAAAAATCACTCAAGCTACTGTACCTGCGGCTCGAATACCATTAATTGCAAGGAATAGAAGAGAGGATCTTTCGACACCAAAATAGCACTGGCTCCTGTCAAGCTTCTAATACCTCAATAGTGGTTAAGCCGTAGGCAAGCCCCGTAGGACTCCACTATTAAGACCATAGCTCTCGACGGTGATGCCCCGTTAACTGCATGAAGGCAAGCACACTGCAAGGCTGAAAAATCCCTATTCTACTTACTCACAGGCAATTAATAATACCAACCATTTGTAGCTAGCATGAGGACCTCCCTTCTTGAGCAAGAAAAGAGAAACCTTGAGCTCTGATACCGATGTAACATTTAATAGCCTAATAACTTATGATTAGCGGAAATTAGCATGAACATAGTGGGCATTTCATTAGAATAAATTCCTAATGAGAATTACAAGAGTGCTTGGGTGGAGAGAGCAACAAAAAGCATAACACCTAGTTAGATAGCATCGACAATACTTTCAAAAGAGAGAGCAATTAAGCTATTGACAATAGTTGAGGACCGGATTTTCATGGAGTCGGTCCCCCCTCCAAAAGGCTTTGTATTATGGTTTCTCCCATCAAGAGAGACATTGTACAATACAATTCTTTGTGTTCCCTCAAGACTAGCTAGTGCAATGAAGATGGAAACTTCATGAACTAAGTAAAACACTTAACAAACACAACTGGAATTATCCCCGCTCTCAGACCCAAGAGCTCACACACCTTCGAAGATGGTGAGAGCTAGCAGGGTATGAGAGTAGATTGAGAGGAAGAAGGAGTATCTTACGAGAAAGATGTACATCTCCTCACATAATCACTCATATGTAGCATAGCTTAGCTTAGTAATTAGCTTGGTAGAGGAGATGAGCATGCATTGAAGCTTGGCTCTTGGTTGGATTTGCATCCACATGCCAAGAGAGTGTTGATGTAGGCTTCTATCTCACAAGCCTGGAGTAGGTGATGAGTTCTCCATTAAAGCTTGGGAAGAGATAGTCTTCTCTTTCTTCACACATGAGCTTGTGTGAGTGTGTGTGTGTGATAATGCCTTGCAAAAATCAGCCCCCTCTCTCTCTTGGGCGAGCTCTTCCTCCTAAATTGGTCTGGCTTTTGCCTCATTGGACCTCCCCAAGTCAAGCCAATGGGTGTGAAGCAGCATAAGTGATAGCCTTCTGACATGTGTCCCCCTTTCCCCTTTTGTGAGAGCTTTAGGTAATTAAATAATTAAACTAAACTCTCATTAGACCCCTTTGCCTCCTGGCCAATAGGAATCAGGCAAGCCATGCGGCTCCTAAATGCTCATTGGACCCCTTGGGAGACTGCCCAATAGTCTTCTAGGAGACTTAATTCTCATTGGTTTCTTTTATTAAATGTTTTTAAATTAATTAAACTAGATTTACTCTAGATTAATTTTCATTGGTCCACTTCAAGGGTCATCCAATAGAAATTGGGCACACCTTGTGGGTATCTGGCCTATGGAGCTGACATGTGTCCCGAAGTCCCTTTGTGTAAAGGGAGCTCGTGTGTGTGTGTGTGTGTGTGTCTTTCTCTCTCATCCCCTACCTTTAGGGCTCGCCCCCTCCCATGTAGGGATGTGCAAAGACTTTTAGGGCACACACAAAGCATCCAATTTTCCCTAGGGTTGACCTTTGGACACAACCTTTGAATTTTGGAACCTTAGCATTTTGGAAGTCTTAATGGGCTGAACCTTAGGGTCTTTGTAGCCCATTGTTGCACCTAGATCTTTTGCACATGGCCCCCCCTTTGGATCCCTATTTTCCCTCCTTTGGATCCCTACTATGGCCAGTCTGCTAGCTTAACCAATATTCTAGCTTTTTCTCCCCTGGCCTTTCCCACATTAAATGATCAGTTTAATATGAGAAAATCATTTAGGAGAATTAGATATTGATTATTATGACAGTACACTACCAGTCCTTCTCATTCTAGTGTCACTTCATCCACCCAAGCCTTGTCTAGGTTCCCTGTCTCTTTGGGTATTGTGTGGGTACAATGGCTGCAATGATATCTCTTAAGGGAAGCCTCTTCCTCTTTGCTGGTGATTTTTTGGCTTCATTGATCCTACAACCACTGTAAGAAAATAAAATAGTGTTCTTCACCAAATCTCAAACTTTTTCAATTTGTAGCTATCCAAGTGACTTCATAATTGAAGCACAATCTAATTAGGGCCTAAAGGTGCTGTCAAGAGTTTTTTGGAGCAAGGAATTGCACATATGTATATACACATGCATGGTGCATCAAATAAAGAATTGCCCATTTTCCGAAGCCAGGTGGTTAGGTGGGACCCACATGTGTACAGGTAGGACAACATGTACATAGTGCATCGAATTTCATCGTCGCTAGTATCAGTGTGTTTTTTTTAATAATAATGAGGAGTTTCTAGCACGTAAAAATTCTCAAGGAATCTATCCGTGGGTCGATGACATGAGGTAAGCAGGTGCATCAGATGGCATCTAGTGGCTTCAGGAATTCGAATGGGGTCAATACTTGCACGTGGATAAGTACGGACACAACGTGGGTGTTTTCTTGTGATAATATTGCAAAACGGTCATCATGAGGACCATATTTTGGGGCCACTTCACGTGTTTGCGGGATGCATTATTGGGAAAAAGCTGAGTGCCAGGTGCGGAGGATGTAGCAGGGTGACAACTATGCACTGCGAGGTCAGTTTTTGGCCTATTTGAGGTCCGTTTGAGGTCAACTAAAAGGTCAAGGTTGCCCAAGTAATAAAGCTAAGTGTGGGAACTGAAAAACCAGAGAGAAGACCAAAAAAAATGTGGAGAGAGGAGGAACAGCCGCAACTGTGTTTTTGCTGTTTTTGGAGCCTGTTTTGGCCATAAACTGCTTTTGAGCACTTTGACATTGTAGACTTGGGTTTTGGGCCGTTCTGGACGTGATGGCACTGTCCATTTTTCCAAATTCCTCACTATTTTTCTATTGTTTTGGATCTGTAAGTTTCTCCTATGAGTGAGGCTTCTTATCCAATTTGTGATTGTATCTGGCATATTTTACCCATATTGTGTGAGCTATTTGCCCCATTGGTGTTGGCCCAAGCTTGATTGTATCTAAACATCAGAAATTATCCTCTTTTGAGCTAAGTTTTTTGGGTGTGTGTGTGTGTGTCTTTGTGTGGAGTGGGCAAATGGGTATTCTCTCTCCTCTCACTGCATCAGTGTGTTCCCTGTCTCGACGAGGTGGGTTGTTTAAGCCGAGTGGTGCCCCATAGTGTGTGTGTGTGTGTGTGTGTGTGTGTATCATTCCAAGAGTGTGTGTTGGGTCATTATAGAGGCGTTGTGTGTATTTCCATCCCGCCCACATTCTTTTGGCGCCCCCACGGAGGATCTTCTTCGAGTACCTTCTGCTTCGAGCTTCGAGCTTCGAGCTTTGAGATTACAGGTTACAGGTTACAGGGACAGGTATAGGTACAGATGATTCACACACGTACAGGTAGCTGGAGTAGAGTGATTCACTAATAGCGGAAGTCACTTGCAGTTGCCGTGGGTATGCATCATTTCACGCCTGTTTGAGCGCATTGTCTATTGGTATTGTACGTTACTTGTGGAAACTCCATTGTACGCCTTTGTGGAGTCATACTTGGTTTTATTTGGTAGTCCCAGCCATTTCTAAGACTTGGTGTGGAAGATATTCATTTCTGAGACTTGACTATACGAGATTTGCATAAGCCTTCATGAGAGGGTCGATAGCGTGAGGTTTTATTGAGCTGGGGGATTCTAAAATGTGAGATCCTTTCGGTGATACAGGTGGTTGGAGAACCCTTTTCGTGACCTCGCCATAGGCTATGTACTAGTGATCCTACTTGATGCTCGGGTTCTATTGTTAGCAGTTTATGCATACATATACAGTGTATATTTTGGGTTCTCATTGCTCTACTTCTGGGAAAACTCTATCAAAATTTTTCCAAGTTATGATGGATAGTCTTTTGGTCTTTTAAGCCATTTATGTTGTTATGCTGCTGAAATTTTGGCAAAATCAGAGGATAAGACAGGTGTGCTTTCTTGGGAGCTGTATGGTTGACTTTAATGGATGATCAAAATGGCCCTCAATTCACTTCGTTTCATTTAACTCAAAGAATCCAAATAAATGTTCATGTGTCCAAGAAGATTTTTTTCCAGCAGCACATAGTCTTTATGTTCGGGCCAAGAAGATTACGAGAGATCCTGGAATGTCCTTTTCCTGTTGTAATTTTGATGATTAACTATGAAAACTCATTTGATGTCCACGTGTTTGTCCTTATCTAAGGACAAGCTCCATTGAAGTTTTTGGGAATTGAGTCATTCAAAAGTTTTGGGTTCTTGCACATGTGTTCGAAGGGGTTCTCAAAGCATCAAAACTTGGGTAGCCATCGCTTTCTCTTATCCGGAGTTTCATGGAAGAAGTGATGAAGATGTGGAAGATTTTTTGGAAAAGACGGAGGTTGCCTGCATTAGCAATCAGATCCATGACCTGGCACAGATGTTACGTCTTCTCCAGATTTTTTTGAAGAGTGGTGCACGATTTTGGTCCAAAGCATTTGCAGAGAAGTTACGTACAACTGATCCACCTGTAAGATTAAGTTGGGACAATCTAAGGGAAGGATTGGAAGTGGAGTTTGTGAAGACAGAAGATCCTGACAAAGTGTGGCAAGAAGTACAGGGTTTGGTGCAAAAGGAAGGTGAGCCAGTAGATGCGTACATACGTAAGTTTTCATTGGCATGGAAGAGGACCCGGGGGGTTCACTATGTGTAAAACTACCATATCGCGTGAGTTCAAGACATGTTTGTAAAACCCCTTATCTGTGAAATTGTTTAAGAATATAATGTACCCTTTTCTTTTAAAATCTGTAAGTTTTTTTCAAATTTGGAAATAAAATGCCCTTTTGTATATATATTTCTGTAAGTTTCAAGAACTTTAAATACCCTTCTGTTGAACTCGCGTGATAGGTTACATTCTTATTAGGTGACCTCCTCGGGGGAGAGGATGTGTAAGGCCTTAGCACCACAGGTATCCCCGATTGATATGATGAAGAAGGACAGGTTCTTGGCTAGTCTTTGGGAGAATATACGTTGGAGAGTGGAGCTAAAGAAGACTAGGACATATGAAGATGCACTAGAGGTAGCAAGGAACAAAGAGTGGAAGCTGAGGAAAATGAGCCAGTTAGGGATGGAGTCTTTGCCCATGAGGTCTGAATTTCAGCCTATGGAGTCTTTACAAGGTCGCATACTAGGGGTTCATCATGAACTAGTGGTTTCTGTTACTCCTCAAGTTATGCCAGCAGTGGTCAGTACAGCAATACAAGATGATGGGCTAAGGCAAGACATGAGTCAAGTGGTAGATTTAATGAAGAATCTCAGCCTAAACATGCTTGGTCAAGTGGGAAATAATCGAGGTCGAGGGAAGTTTTCAATTCAGCCAGGAGGTGAAAAAAGGCCTAGGAATGGTGTTGGACAAAGCAATGGTAGGTTTTGGAGGCAGACGCCCACATGTTATAATTGTGGAGAGTTGGGTCACATCATCCCCCAATGTGATAAACCACCAAGTATGGGTGGAGACATGTATCCATTGCCAAGACAGGTGCTAACTAGGTCAAATGATTATGGCATCGAAATTAAGGGAGAAGAATGAACCAGTGGATTAACCCAGGAGGAAAAGGGAAAGACAAAAGTGATAAGTGTAGTCACCTTGGAGAAGGAACCAAAGCTAGAGGATACATTAGTGATGCTGATGGGAGCAAAGCGAACCCCGACGGCCTCTAAAACACCGGGGACCGAATGGCGCGCCTCGAGCCTGTCATGGTAAAGCAAACAGGGGGCACCACCTAGCTTCAGTGGCTAGGACGCAAACAACACACCACCATAACAAAGTTTTCATCCAAGAGAGATGGATGCTTGGGAGTAATGATAAAAAGGAAAGGGAATGAGATCAAGTGAGAGAGAGAGAGAGAGAGAGAGAGAGTGAGGGAGGGGGTATAGCGGCTTAGTACTTAGGCATCACAAAAGGATGGCGAATCCGCACACCCTTCACACATACACAAGCTCACTCCAAAACACAAGACTAGGTGGCGATTCCGCACACCTCACATGGGCAAAACATTGCAAGAAAACATACTCACAAAACCTCAAGCTTTATTTAGAGAATCAGGCGATGAAATGGGGAGCATAGGGTAGGGGAATGAGAAGGGAGAGAGTGGTAGAGCACATGGCGGATAGGTGGGAGTTGATGGCGAAGACTCGCACGAGGATTATGGCCATCATCCTTCATTTAGTTTCCCTTCATCTTCCATAGCCAAGGGTGTAGAGGTCATGCTCAAGACAAGCATGGTGATTGCGGTGATGGTGATGGTGTGGGTGTGGGTGTGTGTGTGTGTGCACTAGGCACATACAGTGCATAGTGTGTTCTTTGGTGATGTTGTGTGTTTTTGTGTGATGGTGACCCCTCTTTATATAGGGGAGGAGGGGGGGGAGAAATTCTAGAATTTAGAAACGAAGAAATCATTATCTACATAGGCCATGTGACTGTGGGCCCCACTTGTCTGGCTGTGTGTATATGTGCCAGAACAGCAGTCTCATGAGAGAGAGACTAAGAGAGAGAGATGGGTTGATGAAAAAGGTGAGAGGTGACATGGAGAATAAAGTAATTACAAGAGGGGAGAGAGAGGAGTGTGTTCAGAGGTGAATCTGTGTGCAGATGTGTGTGAACACAAGAAAAATCAGGTAACCACCGGGTGGGGATGGGTCTGTGGGCACCTTTTTTAGTGAAACTGAGTGTGTGTGAGTGTGGGGGAGGTTATTTAGCTACAAGACAAGAGACATGGCGCCCTTTAGAGAGAGGGGGGGGTATTTGGGTCATGGGATATGATAGGAGAGAGAAAGGGGGCGTGGGGTATACTATTTTGGAAGATAGGGTAGGTTGCATGTGAGTTAGGGTGCATTATTGGTGAGTTAGAATGCATTATTGGTGAGAGGTGGGGTAGCTTGAGGGGAGAGAGAAAGGAGAAAGGACAAGGGGAAGAGAGAGGGGGTTGACCTTTTGAGTGGAGGAGAGGAAAAGGGACACACGGCGGGGCAACAGTGAAGAAAAAGGAGGCAAGGTGGGGATGGGCTGCCCCGCAGGCATGAGGTGCCCTATTTTACCTTTCTCATATATTTACATAATCATACTTTATTTTTTTCTTACTTTTTCCAATGTCTTTTATCACTCCCTCCCTAAGAGGGGGTTTTCATGGGGTGGGGACGAGAGAAGAGGGGTATGGGAGCTTGGCTTGTGAAAAGCCCCCATCAATGCCTATTGGGAGGAGGACCACAGAGGAGAAGGAAGGAAGAAGTACCGCAGGTTCTAGCAAGAAGAAGGGAAAGACCCATGAAGGCGAGGATATCAAGGCCAAGAGGAAAAGGAGGGCTCGTCGAAAGTTTCGTGTTTCAGATTTTCCACTAGGCGATGGGAAATTAAGCTATGACTTGAAGGAGGATTTGACAAGCAGGAAAGCAGATGTTACTTTTGGGCAGCTTATAGAGATGGTGCCTAAGCTAAAGCAATAGTGGAAGAGGATGGTTAACCCAATGGAGAAAGAGCCAGAGAGAGGTTCCGTAAAGGTGTTGGCGATGGATGAGCTACCAGACATTTTTTCAATAGTAGATGTGTGGCACAAAAGAAAAAATATGGGACAAGGTTATGTTGATGGTGGAGCCCAAATATGTGTCATAAGACACTCATGCGTTGAGAAGATGGGTCTTACAGTGACTGGGGTGTCAGGATTTCGGATCAGATTGGCAAACCATCAAAAAGTAAAATTTTTGGGTGTTGTAAAGAGATTAGAAGTGGAGGTGTATGATGCAAATGCGGTGGTTGATTTTCATGTGATGCCAGCAGGGTTGGGAGCATATCCTATTATACATGGAAGATCATGGTTACGTGCAGTTGGAGCTGTTCAAGATTGGAGACGTGGTACGATTAGCCTCTATGGAAAGACAGGTGCCAAGAAGCTATATAATATGGACACAAGGGAACGATTGGAGGAGCTATATGAAGATGAGGATGAGTCTAGTGATGAACACTATTCCACAGTGTCTGACGAGGATAGTGATAGTACTAACAGCAGTGATGAGGATGATGATGTTGCATTTCTTTTGATGGCAAAGGAATCCAGGAGTCTGGTTTAGTTGCATTTGCAAATGAGGCTGAAGATGAAAGTGAAGGGCCTTATGAAGTGATTAAAGGGCTGATGCAAACCAAGGTTGAATTGTCAAAGAAGCAGGAATTGATGACACAAATGACCAGTGGAGACCTCTCAGTTATGGAGAAGGAGATATATTTGCACATGCTGGCTAGTTTTCCTGATTTTTTCATTACCTCATTTGCAGAGATCAGGGGGTTCAAAGAAGAAGAGATGCATATAGAGTTGAAAGAGGGTGCTAAGCCAGTGAGGCAAAGGCTAAGAAGGATGGGTCAAGAGCAAATGGAAGCCTTGAGGGAAGAGGTGGACAAGTTATTGAAGGCATGGTTCATAGTCCCAGTGAAACCACAGAATGGGTGAGTCCAGCCCAAAGAAGGATGGAAAGTGGAGGATTTTTGTAGATTTTAAACCCTTAAATGCAACCACTAAGAAGAACCCATATCCTCTTCCATTCATCGATCAGATCTTGGATTCAGTGTGTGATGGTTTTTTAGGCTATTTTCAATTGAAGATTTTTTTAAAGACCAAAAAAAGACAACTTTCATTACGCCGTGGGGTTGTTATTGTTACACTGTATTTCCATTTAGGTTGACAAATGGACCTTCCTTCTATCAAGAGAGAGAAAATTGGGTATTGGCACCATTCATTGGCAATTGTGTTAAAGATTTTATGGACGACTTCTGTGTCTACAATAGTAGGGCTGAACACCATGAGAAGTTACAGATGGTATTGGCTTGAGATGATGAATATGGAGGACAACTAAATCCAAAGAAATGTCATCTAGCACAGCCAAGGGTGAAGTTATTGGGCCACATGGTGTCAAAAAATGGCATTGAAGCTGATCCAGACAAGGTTAAGTCTATTATTCTTCTGCCATCACCTATGAGTACAAAGCAATTGGCAACCTTTATACACAAAGTAAAGTACATGGCGCGGTTTATTCCATTGTCTTCACAGCTCCTTTATCCATTACAACAAGTGGCAAAGCATGATCCATTGCAATGGGATGACAAGTGTGAAGAAGTGTTTCAAGAGGTCAAAGAGGTGCTAGGGGGGTTGTCAGCCATGCAGGATCCTGATTGGGAGAAAGTGTTTTATGTCAATACATCAGTAGGGGATGATGCCATTGGAGCCATGCTATTGAAAAAGGGGAAGGGCAGCCATTATATGAGGCCAGTGTATTGTGCAAGCCGATTGAAGTTGGTAGCAGAGAGAAAATTCTCAAAAGTAGAGCTAGTGATGGCCAGTGTAATATTTGCTTGTTGTCGACGATTTCGTCATTACTTGCTACCATGACCTTTTGTTTTCTTGACGAGTTACACTTTTTTGCCACAATTAATTAATGGCACTAACATGTCAAATGTGGTGAAGAAATGGGTAATTGAACTGCAAGAGTTTGAGTTCTCATTTCTAGTGGAAGACAGTACAAGAGCTACCCTAGCCGATTTGTTGACTTACAAGGAGAATCCCCTCCTTGTTAAGGAAGAGGCGGTGAGAAAGTTAGTTGAAGAAGTGCCATAAACCAGCAATGCATATGTGTTGTTCTTTGATGGCTCATACAGGAAGAGCCATGATGTTGCTTCAGGGGGTATAGCACATCTTGAGACTGGGTGGAATAAACCTGTAGATGCCTTGTCAGTGCATGCCTATATTGCAAAGTGTCGAGGCAACAAGGCACTTGTTGAAGAAAAACGCAGGAGAGAAAATGGGGATGAAGGTCCCTCAAAGACGGCTACTAGAGGTGGAGGAAGAAAGGATCCGGGTCCCTCTCAAGAACCCATGGAGAGGGAACCTCCATCACAAGAAGTACGAATGAGAGATACGGCACCAAAGGAGAAGCAATATAAATAATCAAGGGGAAAAGCTCATCATATAAGCTACAATCAAATATTGAAGCTGCCACAAATTTAAAGAAATTTTTAGAGGAAGGATCTTAAATAGCAAGGTGCAGTTTACATTGGGAAAAGTCCTTGGCATTGCAAGGAGAGAGTTCCATGAGGAAATCATTGATATCATAAGAAGGAAGCAACAAGCTTTAATGGAGTCTATCCAATCAGAGGCTGAAGAGAGTGCTTCAAAGACACATGCGATACAAGTACAACAAATAGATGAAGATGAGAGTTTTGTAAGTTGCTACTAGTCTTCGGGCGGCAGAAATAGGCATGTTAAATTTGAAGATGAAGATGAAGACGAAGCCACTCATAAGCGCCACTATTCTAGAAAACATTGGGCAAGGGCTACAACAGAAACCTTGGTTAAGGTGGGAAATCTTGAGGAGCCTTACATGGCCTTGATAGACCATGGTTTGGAGATTAACCTCATGTCCAAGAGTCTCTATATGAAGGGAAAGTGGCCAATTGATATTGACCATGGGTGGATGATAGGCTTGCAAACAACTCATCTGGGTATCTCTATGGTGCTTGTCCAAATGTTAATGTAACCATAGGGGATGTGAAAGGTGAGAAAAATTTCTTTGTTCAAGAGATTTCAAGCTATCCTCTAATCCTTGGACAACCATACATCACTGCAATGCGAATGGAGACATAAGTATTGGATGATGGATCTGCCTATGGCAGGGTCAAAAGCAAAGATGGAAAACGAGATGTTCAATTCTTGACAGCTTGCGTTGACCATGAGCTAAATCGTGACATCTTAAGGGACCGTTCTACAAAACCAAGCAAGGAGTTTTGAGATCAAGTGCAGTGGTACATGAAGAAAAAGGTTCTCGCTTGATCTAAGGGAGACGAAGCTTTTCCTACAGGTGCCCTAGCAGCAAAGTATGGATCACTATCTTTCACAACACTTGGAGATTTAAAGAAAGGACAAAAACAATATGTAAATAGTGTATAGAGAAAATACAAAAACCATAATGCTAGATGAAGTCGAGTACATTGCAGGTGTTTTTGAGGAGGTTTCTTTTGTAGATATTATGGGTGATCTGAATGTTAGGAAATAAGACGTAGCTAAATAGATAATTGAGTAGATTACTTAATGGAGAGAGACAAATTTACATACACGAGATTATAGAGTAGAGAGTGAGAGAGAGAGAGTACACACGATATACGTGGTTCACCTAATGTGGGCTACGTCCACGGGAAAGCAGCCACTCAATGGCTTTAGTACTTCAGAACAAGAAGTAGTTTACAAAGGGATTATACCCTTAATGGAGCTCCCGCCTTGATTCACTCTCACCACCTCACACTCACCTTGTTGCATCAACTTCACACTCTATGAAATGTGTGTAGAAATGGCCTCCTTTTATAGGCCAAAAGGGCTGCCCTCTCTTATGAGAGGTAGCCATGTGTAGCCGCCCTTGTGTGAATAAGTCCAAATCGGACCCTCCAATCTGCCCATGTGTGTCCCCCCTTGTGTAGACAAATCCGCTTTTGAATTCGGCCACCGGCCATTGACTTCTGACCACCGGCCAACCGACGGTTGTTTTTCGACCACTTTTCGGCCGCCATCCGGCCATAATATTCCGGCAAGGGAAAAAAAAAGTCTCGGGGGCTTCCGCCCACGAGGCCCCTAAAGTTGCCCCTGATTTTTGTCCGTGAAAATTTTGTTTTCGGGCCGAGTGATTTTCCTTTACGCACGATGGCTTCTCCTCATAATTGGGGCCTTACAAATGTGCGCTTTTAGCACAGAAAATTACAAGGGTAAATCAGGCTCCATACTTAACAATCTCCCACTTGGAGACTGATCTCCAAACCAAACCTGTGACTGCTTTCCATTCTGGCTTCTTATCCTTGAATGCCGATTGAAGATGAGCAAAAGCTCAACTTCTCCTTGTTGACCACCTTTGTAAACATGTCTGCAGGATTTTCACTTGTATGCACCTTTCCTAGATTTAGTTGTCCCTCTTCCAAAAGAGTGCGTATGAAGTGATATATCACCTCAATGTGCTTTGTCCTTGAATGAAAGGCTGGGTTCTTCACAAGATGGATAGCGCTTTGGCTATCACTGTACAAGATACAATTGTTTTGTTTGAATCCAAGCTCTTCTAAGAATCTGTGAAGCCACATAATTTCTTTGCTTGCCTCCGTCATTGCTACATACTCGGCTTCCGTGGTAGAAAGTGAAACCACTTTCTGCAGCTTTGAAGCCCAGCTTACTGTTGTGCCTCCAACCGTGAACACATAGCCAGTAGTGCTCCTTCGAGTATCTTTGTCACCTGCCATATCTGCATCAGCATACCCTTCTAGAAAAATATCAGTTCCTCCAAAATACAAAGCATTTGTTGTTGTCCCTTTTAGATACCTAAGTATCCACTTCACAGCTTGCCAATGCTCTTTACCTGGGTTTTCCATGAACCTACTCACAACTTCCACTGCATGTGCAATGTCTGGCCTTGTCTAGACCATAGCATACATTATAGAACCTACCGCTGCAGCATATGGAACTTTAGACATATAGGCTATCTCCTCTTGTGTCTTTGGACACATATCCTTTGTTAGTTTAAAGTGACCAGCCAAAGGTGTAGAAACTGGTTTTGCATTTTGCATTGCAAACCTTTCTAGTACCTTCTTGATGTAATCTTCTTGAGATAGCTTTATTGTCTTCTTCGTCCTGTCCCTTGATATTTTCATACCAAGTATCCTCTTTGCAACACCTAAATCTTTCATTGAAAAAGATTTAGACAGCTCCTCGTTTAGGTCTTTGATGTCCTGCATGTTAGCACTTGCAATCAACATGTCATCAACATACAACATTAGGATGATGAATTTCCCATATCCCAAATTCTTCGTGTAGACGCAGTGATCCGAGTTGCATCTTGTGAATCAATGATCCAACATCCATCGATCAAACTTCAAGTACCATTGTCTTGATGCTTGCTTTAAACCATACAAGCTCTTCTTTAATCTGCAAACCATTTTCTCCTTACCTTTTACTTCATACCCCTTTGGTTGAAGCATGTAGATTTCCTCCTCTAAGTCACCGTGAGGGAATGCCGTATTTACATCCATTTGCTAGAGATTTAGATCATGAGCAGCCACAAGGCTTAAGACAATCCTAATGAAGTTCATTTTTACAACAGGAGAAAATATATCATTAAAGTCAATACCTTTCTTTTGAGAAAACCCTTTTACCTCAAGACTAGACTTATATCTTTTCTTCCCACCTTCTTTTTCCTTCACCTTGTACACCCATTTGTTTTGCAGTGCCTGCTTACCTTTAGGCAACTCAACCAACTCCCATGTTTGGTTGCGATGTAGTGAGTCCATCTCCACTTGCATGCTCTTCATCCATTCTTCTTTGGATTCATGTTGCATAGCTTCTTCGTATGATTCCGGCTCTCCAAAATCTGAGATCAAGAGATGGTTGAAGGAAGGAACAAACCTTTCTGGAGGTCTACTTGCTCTTGTAGATCTTTGGGGAATAGGTTGAGGCTCCTCATTTGGTTGAAGTTGTTGCACATTGTCACCATTTGCAGTCCTTGAGTCTTCACCGTCCTCAAGCTCCATGTACTCATCACCTGTTTGTTTTCTTTCCAATTAATCTTTGTACATATTTTGTTCATTAAAAATTACATCCCTAATTCTTAAGATTTTACCATCTTCAGGATTCCATAGGCGATACCCAAAGTCACCTTCTCCATAGCCTCACACCCAAACACTTTGAGAAATGCATAATTCACCTGTTTACCTGTCCATGCCTCTTCTGGAACTCCCCCATCCAATGTCATTGAGGGTGACTGATTGATTAAGTACACAGACGTACTTACAGCTTCCGCCCAAAGCTCAAGCGGTAGGCCTGCATGTAGCCGCATGCTTCGTGCTCGCTCCATGATTGTCCTGTTCATCCTTTCTGAAATCCCATTTTGTTGAGGTGTCCTTGACGTTGTCCTTTGCCTCCGAATTCCATTGCTAGCACAAAAGCTTTCAAAATCTTGGCTACAATATTCGCCTCCATTGTCGGATTTGAGGCATTTAACCTTGGTACCTGTTTCATTCTCCACAAAGACTTTCCACCTTTGAAATATGGAAAATACATCGGATTTATTCTTCATGACATAAACCCATGTTTTTCTAGTCGCATCGTCTATGAATGTTACATAGTACAATGAGCCACCAAGTGATGGTGTACTTGCAGGACCCCAAACATCAGAATGAACCAACTCAAGTTTTTTATTTTTTCTTTCATTTCTTGATTTTTGAAATTCTCTTTTGTTTACCATAAACACAATCTTCACAGAACTCTAAGTCCACTTCTTTCAAACCTGGTAGAAGCTTCTTTGTTTGAAGGATTTGCATTCCTTTGGCACTCATATGTCCAAGTCGGTAGTGCCACACCGCACTGTCAACTTTTGTAGTTGCTACACAAGATGAAGGTTGCGTGCTAGCAGTACACAAGTAAAGTGTACCGGTCTTTTCTCCCTTGGCAACCACCAAAGATCCTTTTGAGATCTTCCACCGTTTGTTTCCGAATGCAATGTTGTGACCTTCATCGTCCAATTGTCCTGTAGAGATCAAATTTTTGCGAAGAGAAGGAACATGCCTAACATCTTTAAGCTTCCATTCATTTCCGTTAGCAGTTTTGACAGAAATTGTACCTTTGCCGACAATCTCACAAGCTTCATCATCTCCCAAGTATACATACCCAAAATTACCTTTGGTGTAGTCTTGGACATGTTGCTTGCATGGTGTCGCATGGAATGAAGCCCCAGAATCTACTATCCAGGAATTAGACACATTGTCTAATGAGAGAATTAGAGAATCTTGCTCTACTTTACCTGCCACATTGGCCTCCGATGTTGGCTTGTTGTTTTGAGACTCTGTCTCCTTCTTCTTCTTGGACCAGCAATCCTTCTTGACGTGGCCCTTCTTGCCGCAGTTCCAACATTCAAGAACTGACTTTGTGCGTGACTTGCTCCGTCTTGAGCGATCATGAACCTTTTGGGTTTTCAACCTCTCCTTAGGCCTTCCTCTTGTTTCTACTGACAGTGCAGCACTTGATGATTCTCCTGTGATTCTCCTGTGATTCTCCTTCATATTTCCTCACTTAGGAGAACACCCACAACATCATCAAACTTAAGAGTATTTGTGCCAGAAATAGAATTACTTACAGCCATCACATGGCTGTCCCAACTATCCGGTAGAGATGATTGTATAAGGAGAGCTCGCACTTCGTCATCGAAATTGATTTTCACCGATCGAAGTTGACTTATGTTTGTGTTAAAGTCATTTAGGTGTTCTGCAACTGAACCATTCTCTGCCATCTTTAGATTGAACAAGCACTTCATAAGAAATACCTTATTGGATGCCGATGGTTTCTTGTAGAAGTCGTCAAGTGACTTCATCAAGTCCTCCGTGGTCTTCATCTCTGAAACATTGAAGGCCACCATTGACGCCAAGCTTAACCGGATTGTTCCCAATGCCTTTCGATCAAGGACAATCCATGATTCATCTGCCATTGTTGCTTGCTTCTTCTCAAGACCGCCTAGTGGCAAATAGAGATCCTTCTGGTACAGATAGTCTTCAGTCTGCATCTTCCAATGTTGGTATTTTTTGCCGTTGAACTTCTCAATCTTGAGCTTCCCTTCCTCCGCCATAACTCCCACTCAATTCAAGGAATCCTTTCCTTGAGATAATTTAGCTACGAGCAAACCTTGCTCTGATACCAGTTGTTAGGAAATAAGACGTAGCTAAATAGATAATTGAGTAGATTACTTAATGGAGAGAGACAAATTTACATACACGAGATTATAGAGTAGAGAGTGAGAGAGAGAGATTACACGTGATATACGTGGTTCACCTAATGTGGGCTACATCCACGGGAAAGCGGCCACTCAATGGCTTTAGTACTTCAAAACAAGAAGTAGTTTACAAAGGGATTATACCCTTAATGGAGCTCCCGCCTTGCTTCACTCTCACCACCTCACACTCACCTTGTTGCATCAACTTCACACTCTATGAAATGTGTGTAGAAATGGCCTCCTTTTATAGGCCAAAAGGGCTACCCTCTCTTATGAGAGGCAGCCATGTGTAGCCGCCCTTCTGTGAATAAGTCCAAATCGGACCCTTCAATCTGCCCATGTGTGGCCCCCCTTCTGTAGACAAATCCGCTTTTGAATTCGACCACCGGCCAACCAACGGTTGTTTTCCGACCACTTTCCGGCCGCCGTCCTACCATAATATTCCGGCGAAAATGAATAATCCGGCGAGGGAAAAAGAAAAGTCTCGAGGGCTTCCGCCCCCGAGGCCCCTAAAGTTGCCCCTGATTTTTGGCCGTGAAAATTTTGGTTTCCGGCCGAGTGATTTTCCTTTACGCACGATGGCTTCTCCTCATAATGGGGGCCTTACAAATGTGCACTTTTACCACATAAAATTACAAAGGGTAAAGTAGGCTCCATACTTAACACTAAATGCTATAACAAGTTCTAGTTTTCAACAAGAAAAGGACCTGGTAAAAGTAGCTTCTATGGACATGTATAGGATCATTGAATCCTTTAAAGATGAGGAGTTATTCAATGTGCAAAAAGATTTAGAAGTGCGAGTGGAGACAAAGTACAAGACTATAGAAAACAAGGTGAAACCAGTGGCATTGCCTTTGCCTACAAATTGCAAGGAAACAATGGATCGGGCTTCTTTGCAACCTAGTCTCTGAGATCCAAAAAGAATTGGACACAATTTTATGAAAGAGTCATTGAAGATATTAAAATTTGGAGGCAATTACTCCTTGATAGAGATTGAAATAAAATACTTTGAATAGACACTTTCCAAACATGGAAAAGATTTTGCATTTGAGCCACATGAGATAGGTTGTGTGGATCCATCTATAGTCAACCCAATGGTAATATTCATTGTACCTCATGTGCCTTGGCATCTACGACCAATTCCAGTGCCAAAAGCACTCTTACCAAATTTTTTAGATTTACTCAATTAAAAGATAAAGATGGGGATTTTGGAACCTTCATGTGCCCCCTACTCAAGCAGATGGTTCACAATACCAAAGAAAAATGGAGCTCTATGCTTCATTCAAGACATGCAGCCTGTCAACAAAGTCACAATCAGGAATATGGGTGCAGGCACAATTGTAGATGTCAAGTTTGTAGAAGCATTTGCAGGAAGGGAAATATATTCTATGGGAGATTTGTACTCAGGGTATGATCAATTTCAACTAGCAACGGAAAGCAGGGACTTGACTACCATGAGAACACTCTTGGGTTTGGTAAGGATGTGCACCTTACCACAGGGAGCAACCAACTTGGTTGCATACATGATGAACGGTATGAACAAAGTCCTTCGTGACTTCATACTTCAAATTACAATTCCTTTTTTTGATGGCATTCCAATCAAAGGATGCGACTTAGCTAAAAAAGATGAGGCTCTGGATTCAAGGGGTTGTCGTAAATATGTGGCAAACCACATCAATGAGTGTGACAAAATTTTAACAAGGCTAGAAGAAGTGAACCTTACATTATCTGGGAAAATGTTAGTGTTTGGGTTTGAAGAAATATTGATAGTGGGACATCTTTGTAATCCTCATGGCCGTTGACCTTGTCCAACTAAAGTGGATGCAATATAGAAGATGAAGGAATTATGCGTAAATATCACGGAGGTGAGAAGGTTTCTAGGTGCATGTGTCTTCTATCTCATATGGAATCCACATTATACACATGTCGTAGATCCTCTTTATCAATTGCTAAGGAAGAACCAAAGGTTCAATGGAGTGATGTATATGTAAAAGCTGTGAGAAAGTTGAAGCAATTGTTGTTGTCTTCACCAACTTTGAGGAAGATTGACTACGAGTGTGGAAGACCGGTGATTGTGACAGTGGACACTATCCAACGAGAGTTGGATGGGCAATAGGACAAGAAAATGAAGAAAAACACAGGTATCTGGTGAGGTTTGGGGCCAAGGTTCTAAGCTCTCGCCAAAGAGCATATCCACGGGTGTGACAAAGAGTACTTCATTGGAGCATCTATAGTTGTGGAGACTGATTGCTTACCACTTCTAGGGATGATTTCAAGGTGATCTAATCATGATATTTCTATGCTTAGGTGGATTGTGTATATAAAGTCCTTGAACCCAGAATTAAATCACATTGCAGGAAAAAATGCAATGGCAGAAATGCTTTCAAGGGAAAGGTATGAAGATGAGGAAGAAGATGTGGGCACAAAATTTTACACAATTTCTCATGCAAAGTGTGATGATATATTCATTGTATCTTCACTTGATCAAGTCCTTTTCATAGGAGTTCTATGAGGATGAATGGTTGGTTATAGCTCGCTACCTGAGTACTTTACAAAATCAAGATGATTGGACTCAATCAAAATTTAAAAGGATCAGAAAGAAATCATATGGATTCTTCTTGAGGGATGTCTACTTATGAAAACATCCTAAAAGAAGAGATGGGACTCCATTATGAGTAGTAGGTGATAAGCCTACTGAGCCCAAAATTATCAAAGAGCTTCACAAACGCCTATATGCTCGACATCGAGGTGTATCGGCTACTTTTTTCAAAGTGAAAGAAATATATTGGTGGAAAGGCATGTATAAGGATGTAGCAAATTTTGTGGAGTCTTGTGTCACATGTCAAATGTATTCCAATGTACGCCATCGTGATGGATTGCATCCTACATACCCATTAGTCATGCACTATAAATGGGTTGTTGATCTAGTCATAATGCCCTTAGGACTTTGGCAAATGAGATACTTGGTACTTGACAAACCAAGTGGAAGGGCGTGCATTGCAAACAAAAACTACAGAAACTGTTTGGAAATTTTTTCTTGAAGATGTAATTTGCCGCTATGGCTGTGTGGAAAAGATAGTTGCTGATAGAGGTGAGTTACATGCAAATGAAGCAAGGGATTTATTTACAAGAATTGGTATCAAGCTAGCCCAGACTGTTAGGAAATAAGACGTAGCTAAATAGATAATTGAGTAGATTACTTAATGGAGAAAGACAGATTTACATACACGAGATTATAGAGTAGAGAGAGAGAGAGAGAGAGAAAGAGAGAGTACACACGATATACGTGTTCACCCAATGTGGGCTACGTCCACGAAAAAGCAGCCACTCAATGGCTTTAGTACTTCAAAACAAGAAGTAATTTACAAAGGGATTATACCCTTAATGGAGCTCCCTCCTTGCTTCACTCTCACCACCTCACACTCACCTTGTTGCATCAACTTCACACTATGAAATGTGTGTAGAAATGGCTTCCTTTTATAGGCCAAAAGGGCTGCCCTCTCTTGTGAGAGACAGCCATGTGTAGCCGCCCTTGTGGGAATAAGTCCAAATCGGACCCTCCAATCCGCCCATGTGTGGCCGCCCTTGAGAAGACAAGTCCGCTTTTGAATTCGGCCACCGGCTACCGGCCATTGACTTCCGGCCACCGGCCACCGGCCATTGACTTCCGACCACCGGCCATCGGCCATTGACTACCGGCCACCGGCCAACCGACCGGTTGTTTTCCGACCACTTTCCGGCCGCCGTCCAGCCATAATCTTCCGGCGAAAAAGAATATTTTGGCGAAAGTTGCCCTTGATTCTTGTCCGTTAAAATTTTGGTTTCCGGTGAGTGATTTTCTTTCACGCACGATGGCTTCTCCTCATAATGGGGGCCTTACAAATGTGCGCTTTTACCACTGAAAATTACAAGGGTAAATCGGGCTCCATACTTAACACAGACTTGTGCTTATAATTCAGAGGTAAATGGGAAAAGTGAAAGAGGAAATCATCCTATTGTCAAAGCTTTGGCTAAGGCATGCAAAGGAAGAATGTGTGAATGGCCAAGGTTGCTACCATATGCTTTATGGGTTGACCGTACAACTCATAGATCAATGACTGGTTACATGCCTACTGAATTGATTTATGGTCAGAAGCCAGTCATGCCAATTGAGGATGTAGTTCCTACTTAAAACCCTTGGGAAGATGGTGTAAGTAGAGAAAATATGCTTGCTTTGCGCATAAAGCAATTGGAAAGAAGACAAGTAGACATAGACATTGCAAAAGCTCGATTGAAGGATGCAAGATTGAAGAATAAAGATGGGTTTGATAAAAGACATAGGCTTCGACCAAAGCTTATTCAAGAGGGTGATTGGGTCCTAATCTATGACAGTAGCCTTGACAACCAGCACACCACACAAACAAAATTTGCAAAAAGGTGGTTTGGTCCCTATGTTGTCAAACATATGCATGGAAATGCTACATATACTTTGAGTGAGCTCGATGGAACAGAGCTTCAAATTCCCATAGCAGGAAAAAGAATCAAGATGTTCAAGAGGAGACATGATAATGATCCTTTTAATTCACAACAAGATGATGATGAAGAACCTAATGACATTGCTACAGATAAGGATGAAGAAGCACATGATGATCTTTCAGACTTTGCAAAAAATAAAAATGACATCCAAATATTTGTGGATCTTAATGAAGATTAAACCTACATAAGGAAAAATGTTGGCACATGTCGGAGGATGTGCAGGTTCAGAGGGGGTGGATGTCATGTTGTGGCACGTACATAGTATGAAATAAAAAAACTCACCTCACTTTTGACACTTCTCGATGCATGGAAAGAAAAAAAATAATGTACATATAGTGATATATACTAAAGCAGCTGTTGCGGTCGATATCATGTGCATACCTATCTGGGGAATCGTGGCCCTGGATTGATGCCTTTGCGTTGTCGCGAAATTTGCAGTCTTGCCAGGAAAGCACCGGGCTTATGGCTGTGAGAGTTTGTGAGAGAACTCAACAAAAACTATATGAAGGATTTAAACCATAGATGCCATGAAGACTAGGGTTTGGAAAGAAGTGCAATCAAAGAAGACTCACTCTTTCTCTCTTGCACTCACACACACACAAAGAAAGAACGCAAAAGAGAATTTCAAAACAATACGAAGATGAAAACATCAAGGCTATGGTCATATCGTATCATGGATAATATGAAAGGGTTAATGGATGAGTTAATGGCATTCAATCTTGGCTGACCAAATAGGCTACGAATTGTTCTTTGGAATTGTAGTTTTGTGCTTACCATAATATAGATATTTTGTCTAGTGATTGGGATTAATTGTGTGTACAAATCCTCTTGGTTCATAGCAAGATAACTACGCTTACATCAAAAGAAAAATTATAGTCTATGAGAGGTAGTATGATGGGATCCGGTGATAGAAGTATTTCATTGAGCCTTTCAGGGCCAAAGAGAAACACTATACGTTGTTGAAAGTGTATTTTACGGCTAATCCATACATTAATTCTAATAGATTGTACAGAGTGAAAGCGATAGAAATGATCATCATGTGGGTTATTCATCTAGGATAGTATGTGACAAATGTAGATATGAGAGAAGTGAAGAGATGAGAAGTTTCCCTCCCAAGCCCTATTCTTGCCCGTAGGCAATAAGGATAGTGCGGGGAGAGATGTACCTGTAGAAAAGAGAACCTAGAATTTGCAGAGAGGATGAATTACTAAGAATGAGAGAGATAGGTTTGCTTTAGGAGATGAGATTAGATACATATATATATGTTGGATTAGAGATGAAAAAGAAAACAACAACAAATCAAGAAAACATCAATGTAGAACACATCTTACTTGACAAACCCTTTGGCACCATTATTGATGGAGAGAGAAGAAGAGTGGATAATTCCACTTTGATTGATACACCAAGTGCAAGACCTTATTTTATTAGAGTTGATCTTCCAAGGTTAGCTTGTTGCAAGAATGGCTAGTCTCCCTTTAGGAGAAAGTGTAGGCTTGGGCTTATGTTAATGGCTAAGTACAATTAGGCATTACTACTCACTCCCTCAAGAATTCCTCTCATCAATGGCTTGAATGCTCGAGTTCCTTCCAAGGAAGAAGAGGTCCCCTTTTATAGGTGAAGGGAACCCCCAAGGGTTTACACAAGAAGAGAGGAGCCAGTGTGAACAGGAATTGAAAAAGTTGGTAATGAGATGTCCCTGCATGATGGGGACAGACTGGGGTCTAGTATTTTGATCATATCTCCTCAACCGTGGCTCCAAATAAAAAAGTAAAAATATAGGCAAAAACTTCAGCTCATTAGCTACGATTTTCATTTTAAAATCGTTTTCCAATTCGGATTGGAACCTTGTGTAAAAAATTCATCAAAATAGGGTCCATTTATGGCATCAAAAGTCTTCATGTGGTCTCCTTAGCCTAGACTTTCATTTAATTCCAAAGGACACCTCATGCCATATGAAAGCATGACATTGCTCCTTGACAAATTTTTGTAATCATACTTGCAATAATGCATTAAAATAAGTGTATCTTTGAAATCCTGCCACCTAGTGTCCCACTAGGATTTGATTCTCTCCTAGTAGCTATTTAAAAAGAAATATAAGAAAAGTATAAAAAATACATAGAATATATATATATTGGAGTTTACCCTAGATATAGGATCTAGCTAGGATGTGAGATGATAATGAAATAGTAGAAATAAAGAATCAATGCTTTTTGCCCCAAGTTAAAGAGGCAGAGCTATTGATGCTTTTCCCATAGTATTTTCCGATGGTAAAGTAACGATATGTTACCCTTGAGAAAAATAATAGGATGAGATAGAAGGCTTATTATTATACTTAAATATGCATATGTACACTATAAGAAATATAATTATGTATCTAAAAAAATACAAGATAGATCTTGTAGCATGCGTTCCCACTATGTACGTGTCACAGCACGACATCCACCCCCTCTAAACCTGCACATCCTCCGGTATGTGCCACATTGTCTCTTTGTAAGATTAGACCTCTTGTACATCTTCCTTGTCTTCTTCTTCACTGGATGATTCCAGAGCTTCATGTTCACTTTGATCTTCACCTGTGTTTTTCTCTTCTTCCTCATCCATATCTTCTAGATCATTGTCTCCTCTTCTCTTAAACATTTTAATCCTTTTTCGTGCAATGGGAATCTTTACTTCTGTACCATCTAGTTCAGACAAGCTGTAAGTAGCATTTTCATGCACATGCTTTACAACATACGGTCCAAACCATCTTTTTGAGAACTTATGCATGACTGTGTGTTGGTTATCAAGGCTACTATCATACACTAAAACCGAGTCACCTTTGTCAATTGCTTTGCTCCTGAGTCGATGTCTCTTATCAAAATAGTCCTTGTTTTTCAACCTTGCATTTTTGAGTCGTTCTTTTGCAGCTTCAATGTCTCCAAGTCTTCTCTCTAGCTGCCTTATACGCAGTGCAAGGAGATCTTCCCTACTAAGCCCCTCTTGCCAAGGTAGTACATTCCATGTGGGAATTGTATCCTCAATCGGCATCACTGGCTTTTGACCATGCATTAGCTCCGCAGGCATGTAGCCAGTTACTGAGCTATGTGTTGTACGATCAGCCCATAAAGCATATGGTAACAATTTTGGCCACTCACCAACTCTTCCTTCGCAAGCCTTGGCCAAAGCTTTGATGATAGGAGGATGCCCTCTTTCACTCTTTCCATTGCCTTCAGGGTTGTAAGCTGTAGTAAGAGAAAGCTTGATCCCTAATCTAGAAAAGAACTCCCTTGCTTCTTCGGCATCCAGTTCACCTCGATCTGCAATGATTTTTTCCACACAACCATAACGGCAAATCACCTCATCAAGAAGGAATTTGCACACAGCTTCTGTGGTCTTAGCTCTTAATGCTCTTCCTTCAACCTGGTTAGTTAGGTCCTCTCGTGCAAGAACCAAGTATCTCATCTGCCAGAGTCCTAAAGGCATCGTGACTAGATCCACAACCCATTTATAGTGCATGGCTAGTGGATATGTAGGGTGCAATCCATCACGATGTCGAACATTTGAATACATTTGACAAGTTACACATGACTCTACAAACTGAGATACATCTTTATACATACCCTTCCACCAGTATTTTTCTTTCAACTTGGAGAAGGTTGCCCACACACCCCTATGTCCAGCCCATAGACTCTCATGAAACTCTTGCATGAGCTTTACTTGAGTCTCTTTTTTACATATAACCCGTTGTGGTGTAGCACCCTTTTGTTTAGGATGCTTCCACAAGTAACCATCCCTTAAAAAGTACCCATATGCTTTCCTGCGTATCCTCTTGAATTCTTGTTCAGACCAATCATCCTGTTTTGTTAGAGTACTCAAGTACCTTCCAATAGAAAGCCAATCACCTTCATAAAGATCTTTCAAGAACAATTCAAGTGAATTAGTCATGCAGACATTGTTACCTTTGACATGAGAGATAGAATAGAATTTTGTGCCTACATCATCTCCCTCATCAATTATTTGTGACTCATCTTCATACCTTGCCCTTGATAGCATATCTGCCACTGTATTGTCTTTACCTGCAATGTGCTTAAACTCGGGATTTAAGGACTTAATGTAGGCAATCCATCGCAACATAGCAATGTCTAGTGTTGAGCAGCTTGTAATCATCCCAAGAAGTGGTAGACAATCTGTTTCTACAACCACACATGCACCAATTAGGTACTCTTTCCCACTTTTCAAGGCTGTAACCATACCCCATAACTCTCTCTTTATCTATGGATAGTTTCTTTGACGAGCACTTAGTACCTTTGCTCCAAATCTTACCACATACCTGTGTCCTTCTTTGTCATCTTGCCCTATTGCCCATCCAATCCCTGTAGGACTGGTATCTACTGTCACAATCACTGGCCTTTGACACTCATAGTCTACCTTTTTCAAAGTCGTTGCTGACTGGAGTAACTCCTTTAGCTTTTTCATGGATTTTACATGTGCTTCTGTCCATTTAAACTTTTGATTCTTTCTAAGCAGCTGATAAAGAGGATCAGCTACATGTGCATAATGTGGAATCCAAATAACATAGAAGACACATGCTCCCAGAAACCTTCTAACCTCAGTGATGCTAGTGCATGTTTCTTTCATTCTTTGGATGGCATATACCTTTGATGGACAAGGTTTCCTACCATATGGCCCGCACATGTGCCCCACAAT
Source organism: Adiantum capillus-veneris (assembly GCF_014529385.1). NCBI lineage: Eukaryota > Viridiplantae > Streptophyta > Polypodiopsida > Polypodiales > Pteridaceae > Adiantum > Adiantum capillus-veneris. The sequence goes on from NC_140939.1 coordinate 61,971,307, forward strand.
GAGCACTTCTTTGACACCAAACATAGACTTTTTCCCTGACAATGTAAGATTCACTTCTTCCAACCTAGACAAAATTTTATCACAATCATTTATATGATTTACCACAAACCTGCGACATCCCTTGAGATCCAAAGCTTCATCTTTGTCACTTTCTTCACATCCTTTGATAGGCAAATCATCAATGAAAGGCATTGTGATTTGAGGAATAAAGTCACGTAAGACCTTATTCATCCCATTCATCATATGTGCAACCATTCATCATATGTGCAACCGAGTTGGTTGCTCCCTGTGGCAAGGTACACATCCTTACCAAACCCAAAGGTGTCCTCATGGTTGTCAAGTCTCTGCTTTCGATTGCAAGCTGAAATTGATCATACCCTGAGTAGAGATCCCCCATTGAGTAGATTGCCCTCCCTGAAAACGCCTCTGCAAATTCATCCACAATTGGACCTGTTCCTACATTTCTAATTGTCACCTTGTTCACTGGTTGCATATCTTGGATGAAGCGTAGAGAACCATTCTTCTTTGGAACTGTGAACCACCTGTTTGAGTATGGAGCACAAGAAGGCTCCAAGATTCCCATTTTGATTTTCTCATTCAGTAGCTCTACTAACTTTGGCAAATGAGCCTTTGGAACCGGAATAGGCCGCAGATTCCAAGGCACATGAGGTATTGTGAAAATTACCATAGGAGCTACAATATAAGGATCAACACATCCTATCTCATGTGGCTCAAATGCAAAAGCCTTACCATGCTTTGAAATCATTTCTTTGAAGCACTTTGTCTCCTCCTGTGTTAGAAACTCCTCGCAACCAATCTGCAACTCTTGAAAGGACTCCTTTGTGAAGGTATGCCCGATCTTTTTAGGATTCCGCAAACTTGGTTGTAAAGAAGCCTGCTCAATATTTTCCTTGTTGTTGGGTGGTAAGGGTGAAGCTATTGGTTTCACCTTCTTTGCTACACGCTTGTATTTAGTTTCAACATGGACTTCTGGGCCAACTGTTTGGCTTTCTTTAAAGGCTTCTATTACTTGATACATTTCCATAGAGCAAACTTCCACAACTTCATTTTCAAGATGCAAACTAAACCTCATTATAGCATCAAGCTCACCCATAGTATCTACAAAAGAAACTTGTTCACACAAACCCAAAACATTTTCAGTAGGCTTTAGCAACCCACTCTTTTTCATGCCTATTTGTACATTATGCACATATTGCCTCTCATATCTCTTTAAATCTTCAAGTTTTGTAAAACATACTAATCCATTCCTTGTTACCAAGGAGCTCATCGAGAAAGTTTCACCTATTTTTTGATCAAGCGAGACCCTTTTTCTTTCTGTACCACTGCAATCCCGCTTTACAATGGTACTTGGCCAAAACCCATAATTTCTCTATGATCATGAAACTCTTTGCTTACCTTTGGTAGAGGATGTTCTCTGAGGTTGTCACGATTTCTTTCATGGTTTACACAGACTGTGAGAAATTGGACAGCTCGTTTACCATCTTTGCTACGTATTCTAGCATATGCTGAACCATCGTCCATTACCTTTGTTTCCATTCGAACTCCCACAATGTAGGGTTGTCCAAGGATGAGATGATATGAAGATGTATCTTGTACAAAGAAGTTTTGGTCAATCTTTACATCACCTATTGTTACCTTCACACCTGGATATACTGCATACAATTCACCGGATGAATTGTTTGCCACTTTTACCATCCAGCCATGATCTGTGTCCATCGGCCATTTGCACTTGTTGTAGAGACTCTTTGACATTATGTTTATTTCTGAACCATGGTCAATCAAGGCAACAAATGGCTATTCAAGATCACCTACCTTGACCAAAGTTTCTGTAGTAGCCCTTGCCCAATGACTTCGTGAATAGTAACTCCTAGGAATATCTTCAACTTCTTCATCATCATTTGAGAAATACACTTGCTTCACTCTCCCACTAGATTGGTAGCATCCTACCATAGCTCCATCATTCTCCTTATTTTGCAGTTGCATCCCTTGTGTCTTCGAGGTTTCCCCTTCAACCTGTGGACGAGAAACTTCAGCAAGGGTTTGCCTCTTCCTCTTGATGATGTCAATGATCTCCTCGTGGAATTCACGCTTTGCAATGCCAAGAACTTCTCCCAGAGTGAACTCAATCTTGCTATTCAAGATCCTTTCCTCCAAGACTTTCTTTAAATCTGTAGCAACCTCAATATAAGATTTTAGTTTATAAGTTGGGCCTTTTGTCTTACCTTTCGTTGGCTCTTTCTTCTTTCCTGTTGTAGACTCCTCCATGAGTACTTCAGATGGAGATGCTCCTTGTGTTGAGGGTGTTTGAGAAGGCATTGAGTCACTTCTTCCCCCACTTCTAGAAGCCCTTTTTGATGGTCCTTCATCAACATTCTCACGTCTGCGCTTCTCTTCTACAATTGCCTCATTTTGTTGGCATTTTGTAATGTAGGCATGCACTGACAATGAGTCCATTGGATCATTCCATCCTGTTTCTAGACGTATGCAATCACCTGCTTCATGTAGAATCTCTTTTGTAAGCTTTTCCTTTTTAGCTAATTGCATGACGTTTGGCCAAATTTGACCATGATGGTCACTCACCTCTTCATCACAAAAATGTTCAATTTTTACTCCATAAGTAGCTGCCTCAACTGAAGAGGTGGCATGCTTGGTTGCCATATCTTCAACTAAGGTTTGCATTCCCCCCTTCCCAAAGTTAGTTCTCAAGGGTAGACATGTCTCTCTTAAGTGGATTTTACCATCCTTAAAAAAGACAACATCTTTTGACAAAGCATCACTAAAATCATCACAATCCCTTCTTACATGGTCTGTACTATCACACCAAATACATCTATTAACAAACCCTTCTTTGGGCTGTTGTCTTTGCCTAGGAAGTGGCCCTGATGGTTGGCCTTTTTCTTCAAGCTTTGCAAACTTCACCTTCAAGTCACGCATTCCCTTCACAAGCTCATCTAGCATGGACTCATCAAACTTAGGAGCGATAAAAGTAGGCTTTACCATTTTGTCAGAAGTTGAGGTGGAAGGACTTGTAGTGTTTACTACCATCTTGTCCCTTCTTCTTTGTCGTTTGGCAAGCAGTGAGACAGCACCTTCAACCTCATTCCAGTCGGTCTTTAGTCCTTGCTCAGCATCTTTATCTTCAAGAAGAAGCTCCAAATTTTCTTGAAACTCTTTAGCTGCAGCTTGTAAGAAAAGATCTGTCTTCTCTACATCTAGTGTGGCCCTTTCTGTCCTAGTGAGTTGTGCATAGCGCCGCTCAAATTCCCTAAGTAGCTCTGTTATTGATAGTCCTTGCTTTGGATTGACTACCCATTCTAAGAATGTCCTTTTGGTCACTCTCTCCGAGTCCTCCATGAAATATTCCTCCTTTCAAGCTACTTTGAGTTCTTCCCAATTTCTCCCATGCCCATCTTTAATTGCCCTAACATGCTCCCTAATTTTTGGAGCAACAACTAGCTCAATGCTTTCAATCATCTCACCTTCTGACACGCGATGCAGCTCCATCTCCTTCACATACTCGCATAAGTACTTGGTTACATCTTTGCCATTGAACTGATCCATTCTGTTGACGACCGCTTGTATGACCTTCGTTGCTGAAATCTCCTTTCTTTCAGTATCATGTTATTGTTGCATGAACATTGCAAATGCTTGAAACATTTGCATTGTTGCTAGGTCAAAATGCATACCCTGTTGCTCAACATGATCCCCCATGCTTACCCACAAACTCTCACCCAAGCAGATTCGCGTCGGGTTCACCAAAAATATGTCGCAAAATTTGCGGACTTGCCAGGAAAGCACCGGGCTTATGGCTGTGAGAGTTTGTGAGAGAACTCAACAAAAACTATATGAAGGAGTTAAACCATAGATGCCATGAAGACTAGGGTTTGGAAAGAAGTGCAATCAAAGAAGACTCACTCTTTCTCTCTTGCACTCACACACACACAAAGAAAGAACGCAAAAGAGAATGTCAAAACAATACGAAGATGAAAACATCAAAGCTATGGTCATATCGTATCATGGGTAATATGAAAGGGTTAATGGATGAGTTAATGGCATTCAATATTGGCTGACCAAATACGCTACGAATTGTTTATTGGAATTGTAGTTTTGTGCTTACCATAATATAGATATTTTGTCTAGTGATTGGGATTAATTGTGTGTACAAATCCTCTTGGTTCATAGCAAGATAACTACGCTTACATCAAAAGAAAAATCATAGTCTATGAGAGGTAGTATGATGGGATCCAGTGATAGAAGTATTTCATTGAGCCTTTCAGGGCCAAAGAGAAACACTATACGTTGTTGAAAGTGTATTTTACGGCTAATCCATACGTTAATTCTAATAGATTGTACAGAGTGAAAGCGATAGAAATGATCATCGTGTGGGTTATTCATCTAGGATAGTATGTGAGAAATGTAGATATGAGAGAAGTGAAGAGATGAGAAGTTTCCCTCCCAAGCCCTATTCTTGCCCGTAGGCAATAAGGATAGTGCGGGGAGAGATGTACCTGTAGAAAAGAGAACCTCGAATTTGTAGAGAGGATGAATTACTAAGAATGAGAGAGATAGGTTTGCTTTAGGAGATGAGATTAGATACATATATATATGTTGGATAAGAGATGAAAAAGAAAACAACAACAAATCAAGAAAACATCAATGTAGAACACATCTTACTAGACAAACCCTTTGGCACCATTATTGATGGAGAGAGAAGAAGAGTGGATAATTCCACATTGATTGATACACCAAGTGCAAAACCTTATTTGATTAGAGTTGATCTTCCAAGGTTAGCTTGTTGCAAGAATGGCTAATCTTCCTCTAGGAGAAACTGTAGGCTTGGGCTTATGTTAATGGGGCTAAGTACAATTAGGCATTACTACTCACTCCCTCAAGAATTCCTCTCATCAATGGCTTGAATGCTTGAGTTCCTTTTCAAGGAAGAAGAGGTCCCCGTTTATAGGTGAAGGGAACCCCCAAGGGTTTACACAAGAAGAGAGGAGCCAGTGTGAATAGGAATTGGAAAAGTTGGAAATGAGTTGTCCCTGCATGATGTGGGCAGACTGGGGTCCAGTATTTTGATCATATATCCTCAACCGTGGCTCCAAATAAAAAAGTAAAAATATGGGCAAAAACTTCAGCTCATTAGCTACGATTTTCATTTTAAAATCGTTTTCCAATTCGGATTGGAACCTTGTGTAAAAAATTCATCAAAATAGGGTCCATTTATGGCAGCAAAAGTCTTCATGTGGTCTCCTTAGCCTAGACTTTCATTTAATTCCAAAGGACACCTCATGCCATATGAAAGCATGACATTGCTCCTTGACAAAGTTTTGTAATCATGCTTGTAATAATGCATTAAAATAAGTGTATCTTTGAAATCATGCCACCTAGTGTCCCACTAGGATTTGATTCTCTCCTAGTAGCTATTTAAAAAGAAATATAAGAAAAGTATAAAAAATACATAGAATATATATATATATTGGAGTTTACCCTAGATATAGGATCTAGCTAGGGTGTGAGATGAGTAGAAATAAAGAATCAATGCTTTTTGCCCCAAGGTAAAGAGGCGGAGCTATGGATGCTTTTCCCATAGTATTTTCCGATGGTAAAGTAAGGATATGTTACCCTTGAGAAAAATAATAGGATGAGATAGAAGGCTTATTATTATACTTAAATATGCATATGTACACTATAAGAAATATAGTTATGTATCTAAAAAAATACAAGATAGATCTTGTAGCATGCGTTCCCACTATGTACGTGTCACAGCACGACAGCGTGCTTTCCCACTTGATAATATTTCTAATTTGGTTTGACAATGTATATATTCCATGTGTTTCATGGTCACACACTCATCTCGCCTATAAAGACTGATCCAGGCAAAACTGCCAAAAATAACAGCTAACAGGCGTCGTTGCAAAATTGCATGGAAAGTGATCCAAAATGGTATATTGGTCAAAAATGATACTTATCTATTCTTTTTATGCTTATGTGAGTGATCCCACAAATTTAGAGATTTTTCTAACTCCGTTTGGGATTTTTCGCATCAAAAGTGCCTTTTTGGGTCAAAAATGATATGAAAATGGCCTAGTTTTGGTCTAAAGCGAAAACGGCCTAAAAATTGACACATCAGCTGAAAATTCCATGGGTAAGAGAGAGAGGGATGATTTTTACAAAAAAAACTAGAAATTTTGCTCTATTGCGTAATTGCTTCCATGGTTGCTCAATCTATGTGTAGGGAAGTTCCGCCTCTTCGTAATCTTGTGTCTGAGCTAGTGAGGGAGTGAATTAGGGTTTCCCCTTATCAAAATGGTGTGTGGGATTCAATTTAGAAGCTCTTAAATCTCTGCAAATTCAAAAAATGGTCGCCATGAAGGTGGAAGCTCGTGTATTCCTTTCAGCTGTTTGATATTACGACTATGTAATTGGGGGCGAGACTACATGATACCATGAAAGAGGTTTGGGTTTTGATTGAGATTTGTGCTTGTATGAGCATCAAAGTTTCATGGCTGAAACTTTTGTGTTTTAAAGTGGTCTTTTTAAGTGAAATTGAATGTGGTTTGGTGATCCTTTTATCATAATCTCAACTACGAAAAAAAGCAATTTCCAAGCACGATAGGAAAGAGGGTTTGTGACTTTGCTGTCACGAATGCTCTTAGATTTTTAGTCACCCTTAGAAAGAGGGTTGGTGATTCTCCACAAATGATTTTTCACAAAATGTTTGTGACTCTCATCACGAACTCTCACAACGAGAGGTTTTGCACCTTCCCAGCTACACCGCACACATTTCCACACCGTGGTTTCAGCTAGTTCACCAGAAAGAAGGAAGGAGCCCGAGGACAACTTACCTAAAAAGTATGATGGGATAGGATCAAAGTTTAGAGGGTGCTTCCAACAAGAGGAGTTTTTTATATGCATGCAACCAAATCTTTATTCGGATGGTGCTTCTCAAATTAATCTCATTGGCGTACTTCACTTATCACGCTTTGGGGAAGGCTACCACCCTTCTTCACTCATTGAGGAAGGAATGGGAAATCTTTTCTTTGAGGATATTTACCGCTATCATGAGCTTCCAGGTGACATAGTTTCAAACCAAGGACCAGAGTTGATATCAAGGTTTTGGAAAGACTTGTTCAAGCTTTAATTAGTAAATATTAACCTCTCTTTATCCAATCATCCATAGAGTGATGAAAAACAAAGGAATCAAGCCATAGAGCAGTATCATGGATGCAAAGTCAACTATCATCAATACCTAAGGATGGATGTCCATATGAATCATTCAGTTAAGAATCGGACTGCCAACAGATTTAGCCATACATCTACAAAGCATTCATAAATAACTAACGATGAATATCAGAAGACCTCCACAAAGGTATATAGCCAACGTGGAGGAACAACAAAGGTATATGGCCAACGTGGAGGAACAAAAAAATGCAACAACTACCATGCAAGATTGGAGATCGAGTGTGGGTTCTCTGCCATGACCTACATACATTTGGCCCTTTTCAAAATTTGAATTATCAGACTTGGACCATTCAAGATAGTTGGCCAAGTGAATCCAGTCACATATGATCTCCAGTTTCCACAATCTATGCACTCATCCAATCTATGCAAACTTATCTAATCTTCCATGTTTCAGAGTTGGAGCCTTGTCGTGGTCCAAAATTCATGAATATCATCAACAACGTCCATCAAGCCTTGCTCTTATACCAAGAAGCAAAACTTCTCCTCATGGAACTCGTCTTCGATGGAGGAGGGGGTAATGTCACCGATGCTTGAGAGTCACTCTTATTGAGTCTCCTACAAGAAAGCACGAGAAGATTCTAGAAGGCCCTAGATGATTATGAAAGATTCTAGAAGAATGACGTGGAAGATTCTAGAAGATTGAGTAAAGGGCTAGAAGATTCTAGAAGATCTTGGATCGTCACTTATGTTATTGTGTACATCATCGCTTATGCCATCGCCAATGTCATCACTTATATCATTGCCTATGTCATCGTCTGCATTCTCACCAGTGTATTTTTTGTTGGCTAAAAATCACCGATTTGGCGAATCTTGAAAATTTTGATCTTTTTCTCGGCTCTCATTGGTGTATACCTTAGGATGTTTTTCGCCAGATTTTTCTATAAGGTTTTGTATTTTGGGGTAGCTAGTCGCCAAAGATATGCCCAACAGTGAATATGGTAGGGGAGATTGACGGCCAAGTAGGCTTGATGAAACACATCACATTACGACATGGGAACCAAAATATTAAAGCCTACATGTGGTTGTAAGATTTTGTTACATGGAATTTTGATGTGCTCCTATCATCATAATTACTTTTCTTTTCACTCTCCTAACTTTTATATGATTGACCTATGCATGATTAACTAGATTTTATGTAGGAGTTCTGAGATCTTCACACTTCTTCATTTACTTTTCATCTAGATTTCAAAGGCCTTACCCTACTCAACAAGATGTTGTCTCCTAGCAAAACTCTAGTACATATAAGGTGTGTTGTGACATTGATACTTATTTGAAAAGTCTAGGTGAAAATACTTAAATCACTTCTTTCTTTTATATAAAAAGTTGTAAGAGATGTTCCTTTTATCCTTACATGTGATATTGAAAAAATGACCAATCAAGGTCCAAATTAATTTTTTTGTTGAAAAAATGATAGATTTAATTTTAAAATATTTTGCTCGCCAGATTCATAAATTAGATTCATTTTCTCGCCAAAAACATGACTAATGTTTCAAGGTCGGTGTCCAAAAATAAAACACTGATTGTCACAAGATGGCTCTAGAAGAACGTAGAAGGGTGCAAAAGATATTAGAAGGTTCTAAAACTATCAAGAAGATTCTAGAAGTAGCTAGAAGAATCTAAAAAGTTCTAGAAGCTTGAAGAAGAATCTAGAAGCGTGGAGAAGATTTCGGAAGAATCTAGAAGTTTTTAGAAATCTCTCGAAAGCTGAAGAAGTTTTTAGAAGCACTAGAAGGATCAAGAGGGTTTTAGAAGACACTACAACATAACCCAAAGTTATCAACGCCCTATATATCGCCGCCCGTACCTTTCCACGCCGATATCGACGTTCTTACACTCCGTCGATATGTGTGTCGATAACTGCGTAGATATGGCCGTGGATATTAGCGTAGAAAGGTAAAGTTTTCCACGTGTATATCGACGCGCTTATTGACGCGTATATCGACGCTAGAAATTTGGGGGGGGGAAAAGCCAAACCCACGCGCAAAGGGCATTTGCGCCCTCAACACTGTCGAGAAATTTGCGGTCTTGCCAGGAAAGCACTTGGCTTATGGCTGTGAGAGTTTCTGAGAGAACTCAACAAAAACTATATGAAGGAGTTAAACCATAGATGCCATGAAGACTATGGTTTGGAAAGAATTGCAATCAAAGAAGACTCACTCTTTCTCTCTTGCACTCACACACACAAAGAAAGAACACAAAAGAGAATGTCAAAACAATACGAAAATGAAAACATCAAGGCTATGGTCATATCGTATCATGGGTAATATGAAAAGGTTAACAGATGAGTTAATGGCATTCAATCTTGGCTGGCCAAATAGGCCACGAATTCTTCTTTGGAATTGTAGTTTTGTGCTTACCATAA